>NC_069682.1:51161384-51461438 GCF_023699985.2 Odocoileus virginianus
TTGAAAGGTGTGCTTGGGCCAGAGATGAGCAGAGCATGGGGGTGCCTGGTTTGAGGTTAGTGACAAGGCAAAAGGGCCTCCTGCAAAGAGCTCTTTCTTGCAAAGAGCTTCTTACAAATCCCCACTTGTTGGAAAATTATTCCATTTCTGTGGGATCAGGGGTGAAGTCCATCAAAGTGAAAGTTGATCAGTCATGTCCAACTCTTTGTGACCCCATGGACTATACAGTCCATGGAATTCTCCAGGCCAGAATATTGGAGTGGGTAGCCTTTCCCTTCTCCAGGGGATCTTTTCAACCCAGGTCTCCTGCATTGCAGGCGGATTCTTTACCAGTCGAGCCACAAGGGAAGCACAAGAATACTGGAGTGGGTAGCCTATCCCTTCTCCAGCGGATCTTCCCCACCCAGGAATTGAACCAGGGTCCCCTGCATTGCAGGCAGATTCTTTACCAACTGAGCTATCAGGGAAGCCCTGCATGTTAATAGAGGGCACCATATTCTCAGAGTGGAAGCTGTCGACATGGGTGTGTAGCATGTCTTTGCTGACAATTTTAGTCGTGCGTCAACATTGAGTCTGTGACTATGCAGTATTCACTAGCTGCTGGAGCCACTCCTTTGTGACTCTGGGAGGCCTGGGAGACTCAGCTTTTCTACAGAGAGAGACGAGATGTGGAGGGGCCTTTGCGTGTGTGTGTGTGTGGGGAAGGAGGGGCACAGGGTTCTGCTGGGTTCCAAAAGCAGCTCCCTGGGGTGTAGTTGCCCACCAGTCTGTCCTCTGTAGGGCCCGCCAGCATCAACCTGGGGGTTTTCAGCCCTGAGTCTCCGCTCTGTCCCTTATCACCCCCTCCTGGGACATGTGACTGCTTCCGCTCACGGTGTCCACTTTCCACTGTGCCCTGATGACCCCCCGTCCGTCCCACTTGACCTCTCCCTGAGCTCCAGACCATCCTGCTGCCGGCACAGGGTATCCAGCCATGTGGCCAGAGCTGAGTGCGGGTCCTCCCCACGCCTGGGCTGAGCTGGAACAGGGCCTCCATGGGGTCAGTCCACCACCTGCCTCCCACATCCTGCCCTCACCCACACAGCCATTTCCTCTTCTCTTGGCCCTGTTCTCCGTCCCTCTCTGAGCCTTGGCTCCTCCTCTGCTCAGGCTCTTCTCCTGTCAAGGAAGCTTTCTTGGGGGTGGGCATCGGATTTGTGGTGGGGGGCTGCCATGTGGCTGGGGCATATGGAGTGCCATCCTGTATCACTGCCTCCCGTGGCCTCCTGTGTGCATCCCCCAGCACGTCGGTCCCAGAGTCTGCCCCTTCCCCCAACTGCTGGCTGAACCCGGCCTCCTTGGTCGAGCAGCTGAGGCACCAGGGGCTTTGCCAGTGCTCACCTGTGAACTGACTGCTCTGACTGCCCTCCTGGGCCTGTGTCCACATGTAGGCAAGGGTAGTGACCTCTCTCTAACAAAATGACCCAAGGGTAGGCCTTGGGGTCAGAGAAGGGGCTGCCTGGCTTCTGAGAGGCCCCAGGCTGGCCTTTGTGGTTGTTCAAGCCAGCCTGGTTGTTAGGGACAGCCAGGCCTCTGCCTCCAACCCCATGGATTGGGATTTCCCAGGCAAGAATACTGGAGTGGGTTGCCATTTTCTCCTTCAGGGGATTTTCTCCACCCAGGGATCAAACCCATGTCTAACCCTCATCTCCTGCTTAGGTTTCTTGCATTGTAGACAGATTCTTTACCTGCTGAGTAAAGAATCTGCTGAGCCACTTGGGGAGCTGGGAGGGGTGACCTTAAGCAGAATGACCCCCCCGGGCGTTGCCCCGGGGGTCTGATTACAAGGAGTTTGTGCCAGACCCCTCTTTGACTGCCTATCCCAGGCCCACAGCAGTTGCCTAATTGTGAATGTCATTAGAGGCAAGTGCTAATCGTGCCTGTGATTGTCAGCTGCGCCTGTGATTAGCTGTGATTTGAGCCCCAGAAAGGCCTGGTGGGGGTGGTTGGGGCTCCCTCTGCGGGTCTGACTGCATCACTTAGTACTGGCTGAGCTGGGCACCCCTCAGCCTTTCCGAGCTGCTTCCCTGAGGCTGGCAGAGCCCCAGCAGTGTCCCTGGGGGTCCCCTGTGTGGCTCTGTGACCAGCAAAGTGTGAGCCAGCACAGCTCAGACTCAGGCCAGTAGTCAAGGGCGGGCTGCGCTGTGAGAGCATTGGAGGACTGGACCCACTTGCCTTGGGGTTTCTGACCGGCATGGGGCTGAGGCTGCAGTTTGGGCTGGAATGAAGAGCCCCTGTGGTGGGGAGAAGGTGGGAGGCGCACGGAGAATCAGAGGGGCAGGAGAATCCTCAACATGACCCAGGCCTTTCCTGCTGTTACGAAGGTATGTCTGCCAAGGCAGGAGGTGGGACGCACCTTGTTTAGCAGTTTGTTAACTTGGTTTATACCTTCTAGGAACGTTACCATATTTAGACGCATGGTGCTTGGGTCTTGCTTGTCCACACCCCTGGGCCTCAGCCGTGTAAGGAGCCTGGTTCTGTTGAGGGCTGTGCTTGGAGCCCAGAATGGAGGCCGAGACACAGCGGGTCCTGAGATATTTGCCGAGCAAGCAAGTCCCACTCTCGACACCAAAGCCCCTGTGTTCATCCATCTGCCATTCACAGGGACACTTGAAGAAAAACAAACCAGGGTGAGGCCGACTGCGTAAAAGGGGGGCTTTATTTACTCCCCTGCAGCAGCATCTGCTCCCGCACACGACGACCCTGCGGGGCCACTGCGCAGTGTGGAACCAAGACCGCCTGGCACTAAAAACACATTGAAAACATCAACGCTCTTCCCTTTTTTTCCTTTTTTTTTTTTTTTGGTACAAAATGATACAAACAACAATACAAAATAGTTGTGCTGTTGACGATTACAAAAAAAGTTGGAACGTTTGTCTAACTGCGCGATGCTCAGAGTTGCAGTGAGAATACATTATACTCCAGTATCTTTCCCCAGAACAACCACAGTCATGCGGGCTGCTACACATGTTGTCCATTGTCAGAAAGAAACATGCAAAAAAAAAAAAAAAATCAGAATGGGAAAAGGAGAGAGAAAGGAAAAGCGAAACGCGTTCCAATTATACACAGAGGTGGTCCCCCCACGGGATCCCGGCATCGCGGGGCCTGTTGTATGTACACCACGTGGCCAGAGACTGTCTGACAGGGCGCTCTTCGTGGGGGAGACTGTGTTTGCTTTTTTGGTGTTCCTTTCAGCCTTGACAAAACCCAAGACTCCCCTCCCTGACGTTTCCCCTCAGAGAGAACAGAGTTGTCTCGAAGACCTGGGTGGGTCAGTGGTGCTCACAGTAGGGAAGCCTGATGGCTGGCTGGGACCCTGACGCTCTGGCGGTGGGAGGCCTGGCGCCTGGGTGTTCTGAGAACACGAGAAGGGGAAGGCCGGCTGGGCCATGGGGAAGGGCTGCCGAGGCCTGATAGGCTCGAGGCCCCAGGCTGGGGATGCCTGCTTCTCAAGGCTGGGATGTCCTTGCAGGTGAGTCCTGGTCACAAGAACAAAAATCTCTGCGGGCAAAGGACCTGCCCGAGCACCTTGCCAGCGCTGAGTCCAGGCCTTCTCTGGCCGCCCCTCCTAGTCTGGACCCGTCGCATCTATAAGCTACGTGAGAAATGTTTGACACTGACTGTGTAGCTAATGCTAACCGTTGGTTGGGACAGAGTTCCCGGATGCTTCTGGGAGGGGGTGGGGGTCTCCAGGGGCTGTCTGGGGTGGAGGTGAGGAGGGGCTGCTCTCCGGCTGCCTGGGAGCAGGGATGGGGCCTGTGTAACATAGACAGATTGTGGGGTGGGGGCCTGGCAGTGATGAGAGGAGGGGGAAGAGGAGCTGCAGGGAGGCTGGGGGGCTGGTGTTCAGGACAACGAGCTGTGGCCTGGGCCTGGCACCCCATCCCTGGGGTAAGCCCAGGACCCTGGGGACCCGAGGAGGCTTAGGAGTCCAGTGGGGAGAGTTCACAGCTGTCTGGGTCCCCCACCCCATATTCATACTTAGAACTTTGACTGCAAAAACAAACGCGAGATTCCAGCTCACATCTCACCAACCCTGAGGACACTAGCAGTCCTCAAATGGCCACGCCCCCAGGTGCTGGGACAATCTTCATTGGCTCTCTGACCCCAAGCGATTTGCATAGCAGGAAGCAGGTATCCCCCCACCTCGGCAGGCTACCCACCCAGGTCTGAGATGGGCTATGTGCCAGGGGGCATCAGTACATGACCCAAGCGGCCGCTGCCTCCATCCACCTGTCCCTTCGTCCCTCTCTGGGCCATTGTGGATGGGGTCAGGATGGACCTGCCTCCCTCAGGCTACAAGCCGAGTCGCCTCCCCAGCTCGGCTCAGCCCTGGGAGAGTGGATGGAATTGGCGAGGAGTTTGGTTTGGGGAAGACCCTGACGTCCAGCGGAGACACACCCACGCAGATCACACACACACACGTGTACACTCAAGTTCATCTTTGAGGCTGAAGCTGTTTAGAAAAGAGGATGACCATGGCATTGGGGGCAGGCCATGGGCGGGGGTGTGGATCAAAGACCCCCTCCATGGAGAACATGGGGAGTATGGGCACCCCTGTCTCAGGTCCTCTGGAGGCCTGACCCCAGGAGCGGGCCCAGGGTGGGGCTCCAGGGCAGGCCCGACTCCAGGTCCTGCTGGGGAGCCGAGAGCAGGTGAGGATTCCCCTGGAGAGGCCTCTCCAGACAGCCCAGGTGCCTTCATACCAGACAGGCTATCCCTGGGTGATGCTTGGGGGAGAAGCTGCTCCAGGGCATTTTCTCACCAGTTCCCCTCTAGGTGCCCACCCCCTGCAACCCTGGCAAACATAGCAGGGGCTCCGGTGGGTCCTTGGGACGCAGCGCCTCTTGCTCTCCTGTGGAATTGAGCCTGGAGTCTGGCTTGAGAGTCACACTGCCCATCAAGAGGGCACATCCAGGTTGAGAGCTTGAGCAGCTAACTGGCCCAGCAGCTGCTGGGTGCTGACGTGGGTCCAAAGGAAAGGAGACTGTTCCCAGCAGGCGTGGCCCAGACACATGTGTGGGATGGATGGCACGGACGATGGGACTGTCCCGGCATTGGAGTAGACCTCTGCCATCCTCGTCAGCTCCTGGGTTCCAGAGACCGGTCCAGAGGGGCAGGGCTGGGGCAGACCCCAGTGTCTCCTGCTGGCTGTGATGGTTTCTGGACCCCAAGTGAGCATCAGCTCTCCCTGTGGTCGGTGCAGCCCTGCCAATGTCCAGAGACATCCAGAGCCTTCGGGGGCTGGACTGGTGAGTGTTTGGGGGCCTTTGACTTGGAGTTCCTTGGGAGTCTCATTGAGAGGGTGGAGGGCTCATGCCAGGGGTGGGTGGGATGCTGGCTGGTTTTGCTTGTGGTTTCTTGGGACACCATACTCTCTTGGACCCCAGATAGTGGGGACCTGGGTGGCTTTCAGGGTCACAGTTGGCCCTGGGGGAGGCCTAATGATTGACTGGGGGGCCCTGGGGATGGCCAGGGGCAGCCATGGGGAACATCAGGGATGGCCCCAGTTGTTTCCAGCTTCTGGGAGTCGGGGCAAAAGTCAGAGTCACAGTGGGTCTTGGGTCCACGGGCTTGGCCCGCACCCAGGGGACTCGCTGCTGCAGGAGCTGAAGGTGGGTCTTCGTGCTGACCTGGGGACCCCATGGGGTAGGAGACCCTGACTGTGGACAGCAAAGCATGAGGACTCAGAGGGGCTGATGGGGTTTGGACCCATTGTTCTTTGTCAATTTTGTCAAGCGAGTCACCCATTTGTTTTCTTGATAAAAGATTAAAAAAAAAAAAAAAGGACACATTCTTCCCAATTCCTTAATTGGTGCCTTCAGAGCTGGGACTAGCCAGGGCTAGGGGCGCTCAGGACCGGGTGGGGGGTCTGTCTGCTTGCTTTTAGTCGCTCCTGAGTTTGAGGGAATCTGATACATGTACCAAAAGGCACTTTCATTTTTTTTTTTAAAACAGTGCTTCTGTCCTAAGAAATTCAAGTTAAGACAGAGTGCCTCTTGCTCTCCTCAGTGCTGAGTCAGCCGCGGGTCAAGTGTTCATGCCAGACAGCTGGGGCGGGGGCAAGGCGGGGACCCCCACCACGGAGTGACATGGCCTTGGGGGTCAGGAAGGCCCGTTGCCTCCTCCAGTCCTGCTCCTCCCGTCCGTCCGTCCGTCCATCCATCCTTGCGTCCGGCAGGGAGGCCTGTTAATCCTCCTCACCGCCTCCGTACATGTCCGCCAGCTTCTTGAATCTGGGCCCCCAGTCGTTCAGGTAGTCGTAGTCCTGGTCTCCGGAGCTGGAGGAGTCCAGGGAGCTGACGGAGCCCGCTGTGGAGCCGCTGCCCTCGTAGTCAAACACCAGCAGCGAGTCGTACGGGGGCGCCGTGGGGTCATTGTCGGCTGCGCGCAGTCCCTGGGGCCACAGAAACGGGGTTAGAGTGTGGGACGGGGCCGTGCGTGCAGTAGGTGCTCAGTAAATGCTGCCGTATGTCCATGAAAGGGGTCTCAGAGCTCAGAGTAGAACAAGGTTTACAGACTGGCCTGGCGGGGGAGTCGGCCACACACTGGCTTCGCCGTGCCCCCCTTTCCCACAAAGGAAGATGCACAGAGGTGGGGCACGTCCTTGACGCACGTGGACTTGGCAGGTGGGCACCTTGGGTTCAGTATCAAGACTGGGGGGGAGCAAGCTAAGGGAGGGACCCTGTTGGCTGGAACTTCAGATCCCAGATGTCAGGAGGGACCCTCAAGTGTGTGGTCAGGGGGTGGCTCTGGATGAATGCCCACCCCCCAGGCCATTCCTAGTGGGTATGCTGGGGGGCAGGGCTTGGCCTGCCCCCCACCATACCCCCAGGCAGGGCTCAGTGAACCCAGGTCTGAATCTGCCTCCTCACGCCACCCCTCTCACAGAAAAGTGAGCTTTTCTGGTCCGTGTGAGCAAGTGTGCCCCCCGGCCCCCCCCATCCCCTCACCGGACCACCCACCTCGTTGATGAAGTCGCCAATGTCTCCTGGGTGGGGCACCACGGGCCTGACTGGGTACTGGGGTTCGGCGCCCACGGGCCTCTCGTCCACCCGCCGCACTCCGGGGGCCTTGCTCAGCACGTGCTCCATGGCCTCTGGCTGTTGTAGCTGGCTGAGGTCGTAGTCCTGTGGGGAGGGTGGTGGAGTCCGCGAGGGGGCCCAGGGTGGGGGACAGCAGGCAGAGACACCGGGGAGGTCCATGGGGCGCATCCTCATCCGGCTCTATCACCTGGTCTGTCCTTCCTGAAAGGCTTGCCTCGCCTCTGTCCATCAGATCCTGTCTGTCCTCAAGGCACATGTGGGGTCTGTGCCCCCAGCCCCCCCCAACCCAGGTCCACCCCTCACCTGCTCTGTACCACGTCACTGACCTGGGACCGCTGTTACCCCACTTCACAAGGATCTCTAAGCTTCCATGGGGTAAAGTGACAGTGAAAGTCGCTCAGTCTGACTCTTTGTGATCCCCATGGACTGTGCTGTCCGTGGAATTCTCCAGGCCAGAATACTGGAGTGGGTAGCCTTTTCCTTCTCCAGGGAATTTTCCCAACCCAGGGATTGAGCCCAGGTCTCCCACATTGCAGGTGGATTCTTGACCAGCTGACCCTGGTAAGGCTCACCCCAAATCCCCAGTGAGGCCCACCCCACAGCTCCCAGGTCCCCCTCAACGAGCCCCAGGATGCAGGGTGGCACTGGCCTGGGGTCAGTGGCTGAGGGAGGTGCGGGTCGGGGCACAGGGCCCCCCGGGGGTGTGCTCAGCAGGGCCGGGCAGGTCCCCACAGCCTCACCTGGTCCTCCTCGCCGCCCCCTTCCTCGTCGTACTTGAGGATGTTGTCCCGCACGTCGTCCTCGGGGTCGATGAGCAGCTGTTTTGTGTGGCGCTCCTTCTCCCGCCGCTTCATCCACACGACGAAGAGCAGGACCATGGCTGTGGGGTGGGGCTGCCATGAGCAGGCGTGTGTGTGTGCACCCTCGGGAGTGTGTGGAAGGAGGGCACGTGTGGCCACTGGGGCCCGTGTCCATTACCACTCCCCTCGTCTGGACTGGGCTGGTGGCAGACTCTGGTGGGTAGGGTGCCCCCCCCGCCCTGGAACCTCCAGCCACACTCACTGAGCAGCATGACGATGCAGATAAGGATGGCCACGATGGCACCTGTGCCCAGCCCGGCCGCCGCCACTGCGCCCACGGTGGTGCAGTCACCGTTGTCATCGCACGGGCACACCTTGACTTTGATGATGGATGTGTGGGACAGCGGCGGGTTCCCCGAGTCCGTGACAGTGATGGGGACGTCATACACCCCGGCCTCCAGGTGCAGGACGCGCAGGCTAAGCTGGGCGTAGTCACCTGGGTGGGGGCGGGGCGCGCTCTGCTCAGCGGGCAGCCAGCCCACCCTCCTGAGCCAGACGAACGCAGGCAGAGGCTCGGCTTGTCTGGCTAAGACACACATGGGCACACATGCACATGCACACACACATACCACACACCATCTGTTGTCCTGTAAGGTTAAGAGACTTGGCAATTCAGGAATAGACCACTTGCAACATGTAGGATGAAGGAATTATTTCCTTAACATAGAAAGAGTTCTACCAAGTCAATTAGGGGAAAAAAACCCATTCCAAAGAAAAATAGTGAAGGACATTGAACAGATAGTTCACAGAAGCAAAAAATGGCAAATAGATGAAAAAATGTCCACTGGTAGTTAAAAGATGCAAGTGGAAACAGTGATTTTGGCTAAGAAATTAGAAAAATGATTTTAAAACAATGATGTGTTGGCAAGGGTTTGGGGAACAAGTAAATGCTATCAGAACTCCAGAACTTGAAAGCCCTGTCCACCAAGGCCCATGGCTAGGAAAGTGCCTCAGGGAACCTGGTGGTGGTGGTGGGGGGGCATTGTTCAATGACTGGCTCGGGGAGTGGTCTCGGTCACATGTGGTTACAGTGGCAGAATGGTCACGTGGAGCTCTTTAAAGGACAAGGTTGGGGCCTGCCTTGGGGCCTCCTTGGTGGCTGAGCCCTGGAGTAGGCAGGGCCCCTGCCCTGCAGGAGAGGGTAGCGCAGCCCCTGTGAGACTGGCTCCTGACTCCACTGCTCCTGCTTCCCTGGTGACAGGCCTGGGTGGGGCTGCCCTCCGGACTCGGTCTGACTTTCCCGGTGGCCAGGCAGCCAGAGGGTGGGCTCCCAAGGCGGGCTCACCGTTGAGGCGGGTGACAGTCCAGTTGTTGCGCACGCTTGCCGGAACAAAGGGCAGCTCAAAGACGTAGGGCCCGATGTTGGGGTCCACGTCAGCATCAGCCGCTGTGATGTTGATGGCATTCAGGCTGGGCTTCTCACAGACCTGCGCCTCCTTGGGCAGCAGCTCAGGGGCGTTGTCGTTGATGTCGATAAGGTAGATCTGGAGGGTCCCAGTACCACTGGCCGGGGGGATCCCTGTGGGTCGGACGTGGGCAGTCACGCGGTCACTCCTGGGCTCCGCGAGCACAGGCCTGCCCAGGACACACCCCATGGCCCCATACACTGACTCTGCTGTGTGACATACACAGCGACTCAACTGCGCACCACGTATGAGCGGCATACGCCTGCAGACGTGTGGTCACCCTGGAGCCCCCAAGCCCAGCCCCTGCCTCGGTGCAGGCCCACGGTGTGGGTGGACTGGTGCCGGCTGGCCAGAGCTGCTCCCTCTGTCCTCCGCTGACCGTGGTCCTGCTTTTTGGTGGCATCTCCAACCTGACAGTAACAATCGTGTTGTTTGGCTGCGGTGGGCTGCGAATGGATGAGGGAGGGGCTCCGGGGCACCAGTGGCTGAGGGGGCCCCGCTCACAGACCCCCACCCAGCACATCTCCCTGCCCCTGGGCGCACCATTGTCAGCCGCGAGGAAAGTGGCCTCATAGACGTTGTTCTTGATGTAGAGAGACTCGCGGTCAAGCACGGCCGCCGTGCTGATCTGGCCGTTGGTGGCATTAATATGTAGCCAGTTCGCTGGGTCTGAAAGCTTTGAGTATCTGCAGGGAGGAGGAGGGGTGAGGCGAGGGGCTGGGGGAGCCCCTCCTGCCCGCCTGCTTGCTCTCTGAGCTCACTGGGGCCTCCCACTTGGGCCGGTGACAGCAGTGGCTGGAAGTCCCTGAGGAGGACGGGCTACTTAACCTCACAAGAACCGTGGGAGGCAGATTCTCCTATCACCCCCCTTTACAGAGGGGTGACGGGGGAGCAGAGAGGGCTGGTGACTTGCAAAGTCACACAGCTCAGGAATGAGAGGTGGGGTCCATACCCAGTCTGATGCTAGACGTGGATTAATGTCCTTCAAGCATTTCCCACTGTCTTGTGTCGGGGCAGCCGGGTGGCTGGTGATCCAGCTGTCCCCAGACAGGGCCTCCCTGCCTAGAGGCACCCCTAATCACCCACCCAGGACTTTCCAGGTCTCAGGTTTCACGGGGCACTTTAGGATTCTTCTCTGTGGAGCACGGGGCACCCCTTCCCAGGGCCCGAGGGCGCTCTGCGGGCCCACCTCACAGCCTGCTGCATGAACCGGTCGGGGTCCACTGCTGAGAACGTGGTGAGTACGGTGCCAGTGGGCACACCCTCCTCCAGGCGGATCAGCTTGTGGTTGGAGGGGAAGTAGGGGGCCTCGTTGATGTCCATGACGGAGATGGTCACCCCCGCTGTGGACTGGAAGGACATCTGGATCCCGCTGGCCAGGGGCGCCTGGTTGGACACCATCACAGTCAGCATGAATGCTCTGTTCAGCTCATAGTCGACTGCCTGGAATGAGAGGCACCAAGAGGGGCAGCCGGCTTAGTGCCCACGGGGCTGCTTGGTCTGCACCTGCTAGCTCTGGGCCCAAGAGGCCGGTCCCCAGGAATGCTGTCCCCCAGCTTCTGTGTCTGGTTTCCTGTGGGGTTAGGGCAGTGGGAGGAGAGAGAGAGTGGGGTTGAAGGACCTCACACCTCACCTTCCACCCCCAAGTCATGGAGTGGCAGCAGCTGGGCTCCCTGGGGACCACAGTTCCCCCAGGCGCCCCCCAACCAGGCCTCCAGCTCTCATCCTGCATTGGGAGTGTGGAGCCCCCACCCTGCTCCTGACACCCTGGGGGGCTGTTGTCTGTCCAGGCTGCTCACGTGCTGTGGCGGCTGCAGGGGTGGCCCCCAAAGATGTGTCCACCTGGAGCCTGTGAATGTGCCCTTTGGGCACATAGGGTCTTTGCAGGTGTGATGAAGGGGAAGGTCTTGAGAGGTGTTGTGCTGGATTGAGGTGGCCCCCAGTCCAAGCACAGGCACCTGGGAGTCAAGGGAGGGAGACTTGAGATGCAGGGAGGGGCCAGGTGAAGGTGCAGAGGCAGAGGTGGGGTGGTATGGATCCAGCCAAGGACAGCACCAGGAACTGGACGAGGCTGGGGGGACTCTCCCAGAGCTGTCAGAGGATGTTCTTCAGTTGTTGTCACCCATCCGGTCAGGGGTGAGTTACTGGATACCAGCCCCTGAGGGCTTGTGGGCCCTTCACCTCTGTGTGGGCCCCTGTGTGAACATTCTTTCCAGTTCACACACGTGTTGGGGTGTTAGGACCCTGACTGATAAGCGCTGGTGTGGTCTGCAGGGTGTGGCTGGCCTGCGGATTCATCTTCACGTGTTGAGGAGGACGAAAGCTGCACAGAACTACCTGGGGCCCCAAGACGTGTAATTATTTGTGGCAGAGCTCGCAGCAGTCTCACTGCGACTGAACTTGAATAATTCTGCTTGGATGCATGTGAAGTAGCACGTGCCCAAGAACGTTCACCACAGCATCATCTGTATCGTTCACGGAGGATGCCGCAGTTTTCACGGCACTGGTGGGTGGACGAGCCGCGTCCACACAGTGGGGACATTTGCAGCTGTAAGAACCAGGGCGATGCACACAGAAGTGGCGAGACCTCCAGGATGGATTGGTGAGCTGAAAAGGCAACATCCTTCATGTGCTGCCTCTTGTGTGAAAGGGGGAGAGGAGTGTGGATTTGTGTATGTACCTGCTCGTACTTCTAGAAAGAAATGCTGAAAAGAGGAAAAAAAAAAAACCTCGTTAAAATGGTCACCCCTGAGCAGAGGGAAGGACCCGGTGGAGGGGAGTCAGGGGGCATGAGTTTGCTGCATGTTTTGCCGTATAGCTTTGATTTTTGGAGCCACATAAAATCTTGTTGTTGTTGTTGAGTGGCTAGGTCATGTCCGACTCTGCAACCCCTTGGACTGCAGCATGCCAGGTTCCTCTGTCCTCCACTGTCTCCCGGAGTTTGCTCAGATTCATGTCCATTGAGTTGGTGATGCTCAATGGTAATACAAATCCCAAGAAAATAATGACTTCTAGTGACAAGGACAGTATTTAGATCGTGAGTCCTTCATGGTATTTATTCTGAGGATAACAGTTATTGCAGAAAAGTCTTAAATTCATTTGGTCTTCCTGGTGTTGGCAGTGATGTTTGGTTTGTTATTTTTTAAGTTTTTTACATACAGTCAGTTCTCTATATCCATGGGTTTCACATCTGTGGACTCAACCAACCACCAACTGGAAATAATCGAAAAAAATTCCAGAAATTTCCAAAAGGCAGACCCTGAACTTGCCACACACAGGCATCTATTTACACAGTGTTGGTATTGTATCAGGTATCATAAGTTAAAATATATGTGAGAGTATGTGCAGGTTGTGTGGAAATACTGTGCCATTTTATATGAAAGACTTGAGCATCTGTGGATTTTGGTGTCTCCCTGAGCTGGAGGTCCTGGGACCAGTCACCCCATGGACGCGGAGCGGCAACTGTGTGTTGTAGGTTCAAGTAAATTAGCAATTAACATTGTTTGGTGCCAACCAAGAGTTTCAGTGTAAGAGAAGTGAGATCAAGTACAAAAAGCAATGAAGTTAAGTAAACCCCTCCCATGTTCAGTTTGGATGAAGTGTTCATGTGAATGAATGGCTGAAAGATTCGAGATGGTAAGGAAGCAAGTCCTCTAAAATGAGGGACCAGATGTACCACGAGGAAGCCATCGACAGGGCTGGCACCACGGACCCTGAGTTTGTGACAGGTCGGCACTGGGGTGGGGGATGGTCTCAGTGTTGAGAAATTCAAGAGATGGTGCAACCAAACACAGTGTTGGGACCCTTTTGGGATCCAGACTCGAAAAATGGCACAGCAAAGAGATGGCTTTAGGAAAATGGAGAGAAGTTAGGTGTGGACACATCCTGGAGACTGCAGAGGTGTGGCTGGCTGTGCCAGGGGCTGTAGTGGTACATGGTTAGGAGAGCAGAGGATGGCATCCTGAGGTCTGGAAGCATGGATAGAGCAACGCTAGCAACCAGGGAATTGCAGTGCCAGGCGCGGCACTCCTGTCTCTCACGGCTAGGTGCCCTTGGAAACGTCTGTGATAAGTACTGTGACACATCTCTGCTAAAGGGGACTTGATGGCCTCGTGGGGCCAGTGGTCCTGTGAGACCTGTGGGTGGACCTGCTTGCCCAGCTGAGGTGCCCCCGCCCTGTCTGGACTCCCACCGCAGTCTCTGTAAGCGTTTAGTCATAACGCCTGGTACATCAAACTCATGCCTTTTCAGCCTCTGTTACTAAATAAGCTATGGAGTACAGGAAGGAGTTTAAGAAGTAATCTAACTGGGTGGGCGTGGAAAGGGGGCTGAGGATGCCTGCCCACGGGAGGGCCTGGAGGCGGCGGCAGAGATCGGGGTCCTGGGGCCGACACCCTCATCTCCTCCCCACTGTCCCCTCACCACCCCTGATGACCCTGAAGGGACTCTTTTCCTCCGCAGGCGTGGTCTCATCTGCCGATAAAAGGGGTGTCTCACAGACCCCCCCAGAGCCCCCAGTGAGGCACCCCATCCCTCCATGGCACTTACCCCTTCATGGCTGAGGCCCCCCAGCCCCGCCAAGACCTGTGCGGCTGCCAGGTCTCCAGCCCCTCCCCCAGGGCCCCCCTGAGAGTAAAATGGGGGCCACTTCGCTTGAATACACTGTTTCATAGGATTACAGTGGTTTCATCTGCGAACAAGTCACTGGAGGAAGTGATCTTTCTCCCGTGTGTGTCAGGTCGTGTCCCTGGAGGACGTGGGATAATGCTGCATTTGCGTTAAAACTGTGTCACCATGAACGAGGACACCTTCCAGAGGACGGTCATGGCCAGTAAGGTCCACAGGAGGGAAAGGAAAGCATATTTGTCATGGGGAATATGATCAATTGTAACAGGGAATATGACCAATTGTAACGGGGCAAATGATCAACTGTAATGGGGAAATCAATAGGTGATTTGTACCCACTCTTCAGTCGGAGTCTGACACACTCACCTGGTCTCTGTTTGGCTGCCTCCCCCGACATGGACACGACCCCTTGCTCAAAGCCCAGGGTCTATGCCCCGAGAGGGAGTAGCTCAGTGCGGGGTGCAGGCTCTTGGGCCGGGGGCACTAGAGCCTGTGGGGAACCCGGGAGCCGCACTGTCCCCACGGTCAGGAGGCTCCAGGGGAAGCCTTGCTCTGGGAGCTGCAGGGGGAGGAGGGGCTGGAGGGACTGCGACCCCTGAGCTGGCCTGCTCACTGGTGTTCCCTCCTCCAGGCACCTGGGTCACAGTTTGCTCACTGCCCCCGACAAGGCTTGTCACCTCCTGAGGGGAAGCAGGAGAGGGGGATTCTCAGCTTTCGAGCTTTGGGAGCTTTGGGCCGGGTGTGGGGAGAAGATGGGAGAGTTCTCTCTTGGTGGGGCGGGGGATGGCAGGTCACACTGGCAGCGTCCTGGGGGTCATGTGACTGGTCCTTGTGAGACTGCCTTTGACCCTGGCTTTTGGGAGTGTAGGCACTGAACCTGGACGTCGTTTCCGTTACGTCTGTCTTGGGGCGGGAAATGAGGGAGCACCCACCTTAACCACAGTGACCATGCCCTCGTTGGTGGTGGGGTCCGTGCGGACGCTGAAGTGGCCCGAGGGGTCCCCACTGATGATGCGGTAGACGGCGTTCCAGTTTGGAGAGTGCGGCTGATCTCGGTCCATCACCGTGAGGTTCGCCACCACCATCTCCACCCGGTTTTCTGGGACTTCCCCTGCATACTGTAGGGTATCAGAAAAGACAGTGTGAGGAACCCACATGGAAGCCTGGTGAGATCAAGGAGACCCCCGCCCACCCTGGGGGCTGCCTTCTGCCTCCAGCTGCTTCCACACGGTGATCCCCAGGGTTCGGCCCATCCCGTGTCTGTGCCAACCCAGGGGCGTCCAGAGAGGCCCAGGCTTGTCTGCATACCGAGCCCCACCTGTGACACCCGAATGCCAGGTTGCTCCCCTAAGTCCCCTTCACGCTGCCCTGGTCCGTGCAGCGGGGGACCAATGCTAGTACCTGGGGCTTACGAGAGAGTAAAATGTGCTCGTGGGACGGGAAATGAACAGGAGTGGGTGGCAGCTGCAAAGGGCTTCCTGAACCGAATCGCCTCTGGGTCCCTGATGGGCCCTGGGGCCTGTGGTCAGCAGCTGCGGCTGGGCAGGTGACCAGACACGGAGCCTTGGCCCATTTTTTCCTATCGCAGCTCGGTGAGGGCTTTGAGCCATCCCCGTCAGCGAGTGTGGTTCACAGGGCAGCAGTGGTTATGGGCAGGCAAAGTGCGGTGAGTGTGCATGGCTCTTTGGTGCTGGTGCTGAGGTGCTGATAGAAAGCTGAGCACCTCTCACCAGTGAGAATCACTGCTGTGCAGACATGGCCCAGCTCAGAAGAGCCCTGAGCTGGGTTTATGCTCTGCATCAGTCTGGAAATTCTTCCTTGTGAACGAGGACCCTGCATCCTTACTTTAACACGGGACCTGCAAGTCACATGACTGACCTATGACTGCGCAGTGTGCTTTCGGGCCACAAAAGCTGGGCACAAACCTGGACAAATAGCCAGGGCTTCCTTGTGTTCACAGCAGCGCAGCCCTAACCACGGTTACCGACTTCTGGGTGAAGTTTATTGGAAAAGGGTATTTTAATTTCATGCAGGTTTAATAAAGGTTTGCAAAGAAGGGCCTTAAGCTGGTAAGTCTGGTTTAGGATTTTCTTGTCAGCCTTCCCCTAGCTATCTTGAGTTTTTAATTTAATTTCTGGGGTTTTCAGGCACAGGGAAAGCCTCCCCCATGCCCCATGGGATACTAAGGCAGATATTTGGGAAAGGAGGGATTTAAGGAGCGTTGGAATGGGATTTCTTGCCTTGCTGATCGGTAATCCAGAACTCACACCTACCCACCCCAGGGGCAGGTGGATTTCCTGTTCAATCCTAACTCCTCCCAAGGGAGGGTCACGGTAGCAGAAGAGTTGGGGGGGAGAACAGGGAAGCCCAGCGACCCCTCAGCTGGGCCGAGCAGATGGAGATGACAGTGCCTGCCCCCCACACCCTGGGGGACGCCAAGCCCCCGAGATGTTGCTATGTGCCCCCTATTCAAGCCATGACTGGTCCCATCTCGGCTCAGGTCTGAGGACCTGCCCCTCCTGCCACCTTCTCCCAGGGCCCGGGAGCCTGGTATGGCCGAGGGTGTGAACAGCAAGGGGCTGCCCCGACCTGGCCCCTGCCTGGGGATCTGCCCTGGCAGCCCTGTCCTGCCAGGATGTGGTTGAGCCCCACCAGCCTTGGGGCCTGAGGGGCTGAGTTGGCTTCTGTTGGGAAGTGACATCCCAATAGTTTTAATGTATATTTTTTCAGTTTGTTATTTGAAGTTGGGGTTTCCAGTCTCCTCCTCTTCTCTCCTATCCACCCTGCACTTCTGGGCTCCTCTCTCCATTTTTCTACACGTGAGGCCCTGGGGGCTCCACAGGGAGGGAAGTCCCAGCTCAGGGATACGGGCTGAGGGGGATGGAGCTTGGGGTGGCTGGTGCAAGGGGTTGGAGGTGGGGGCAGCACAATGTCCCAGTGATTTTAATCTTTGAAGTTTAGTTTCCTGTCCAGTGAAACTGCAGTGATTTCTGTTGGCTGCCGAGTTTGGAATCGGGAGCCGACAGGTGGGAGCCGTGGCTCATAATAACGGGGTGAGACCTGGGGGCTGATGTTCATCCTCCTCCACCCCTGGGAGGAGCCCGGGGCCCGGGACCGGGTGGGACGCTGCAGCCTCGCCCCTCCTCGAGGTGATGTGGTAGGAGCTCGTGAGTAACATGGGGACGTGCCCCCGTGACACTGGCTCAGGGGAGGACCCGACCCTCAGCCACAAGACACCTTGAAGCCCCTGCCTGGCTTTGTGGTTCACAGGTGGGCTTGGTCACCCCCTTTCCAGAAAGGAGGGTACTGGGGCTTGTCCTCTCTTCCATCTTCAGGGAAGCCTGGGATGGGAACCGCCAGAAGCTCACCCTCCATCTTAAAGATACGTATTTTTTGGCTCTACCAGGTCTTAGCTGTGGCACGTGTGACCTTTTGTGTCATGTGGGATCTTTGAAGTTGTGGCATGTGGGGTCTAGTTCCCTGACCAGGGACTGAAACAGGCCCCCTGCACTGGGAGTAGGGAATCTTAGCCACTGGACGGCCAGGGAAGTCCCTGTTTTAAAAAATATTTAACCTAATTTTATTCACGCTTGTCTTGGATGGGGTCATCTAGTCAAATACACAGTGAAAACGAACCTACCACAGTCTACAACTATGTACCTGCAGGACTCCCGGCCTCCTCTTTTGATATTTACATAATATAGTTTATTTACAAGAAAAGGATCGTTGTGCTCGTCACCTCTCCTGTCCACTGGCTTTTCAGTGATTAATCTATTTGGAGGATTTTCCATATTAGAATATTATACATCACTTCATGTTTGTTTCAAGTGGTTCTGTTGTATTGATTGTATCAACATATAAGAATTTCTCTGATCACCTCCTTTACCATCCTCCTTTATTTTTTTAACAGATGAGGAAACTGGACTTGGAATGAATGTTCTGGCACCTCCATCCTGACCTCTCCCCTGCTGAAGGAAGAGCTGGAAACCTGTCTACTCAACTGCCAAGTCAGGCCCCTTGTGATGGAAGGCAGGTACCACCCAGTGGCATTTTTAGGGCAGAGAACAAACTTCCCTGTAGTTCAATGGATGCTCCCGGCTTCACCCTGAGCTGTGTAACACTCAGGTGTAAAGAGGGGAAGGCATTCCTGTGTTCAGAGAGGTCTGGCCATCAGCCCAAGGTCACACAACAGGGACTCTGGGGGCAGAAGGGGTTTCCTGACTCCAGGAGACCCTCCTGTGGGCTTGTGTGTGGGTGGTGAGGGGGCTGGGTCTTGGGGCTTTGGTCTAGGACGGGGCCTGCTGTGGGGCTGTGTTCTGGGGGCTCAGCCCTGCCCCCCAGGGGGTGCTGAGGTCAGTGGCCTTCTGACAGAAGGAAAGCCATGCAAGGGCAGCAAGCGTAGTGCAGGCCCAGAGCAGGCAAAGGGAAAATGACTTTTAATTAACGTTTAAGAATAGGAATCGGCTCATGCAAATCCACCCTCCCATCTCTTCAGCTTCTGCTGATTGTTCTTGATTAAACTCGACAAAAATAGCCCAGCTGTGTGTGGGGGTGTGGCCAGCCCCCACTGAGCCCAGCAGACCGTGTCCTGGGGTCCTGCTTGCCACGGGGCCCCAGGAACATGTTCCACGGTGCCTCCTTGGTCGTATGCACACCCTGGCTGGGGTCTCAGTGTAATTCCTGGGCTTCCCACTCTTCAGAGGTGGGTGTGGACCTGGGAGTATCTTGCTGGTCATCCCCCTGCCCTTGTGCAGATGCCCCAGTGCACATAAGGAGTCAGGACGGTGTCCTCCTCCTCCTCCTGTCCCCCTCCCTTTTGCCTCCTTGTGGGTCACCCAGGATCCAGCATTTCTGGGGGCTCAGCGTGTTTGCAGTGTGGCTGGTGTGCAGAAGGGCAGATGAGGTTAAGATTAGAAGCACGAAGAGCCACAGGACACCAGGCTGTCAAAGCCAGACCAGGGCTCGAGACAGTGGACGGAAGTGGTCCCCCGTGGACCCGCCCTGCAGGAGCTTGGGTGTAGGGGCCGCCTCGAGGCCCCCTCTGGAGCTGCAGAAGCCGCGGTGGGGGAGGGCTGGCAGGTGCAGAGGACCTGGGAGCTGGGAGGGTCTCAGAGGACAGGGGTGTGGTGAGCAGGTGGCCAGGGGAGCAGGAGACCTCGGGTGGCCCGAAAGTAACTCTCTGAGCCTCAGGTGTCTCTGGTGGGAAAAGGGTCTCAGCCATTTCCCTGACAGAAAACCCTCCTCTTAGGAAGAGGTGTTTGAACATGAGGCTTTACAACGTATGGCTGATCATCTAGCCATTCAGAGGAATTCTGTGGGTATGTCTACAGGGAGCGGCAGGTATGGAGGATGGTGCTGATGGGGTCACATGAGTGGCTGTTGTTTTTAACTGAAGTCTAGTTGATTTACAGTGTCTGTTAGTTTCAGATGTGCAGCAAAGTGATTCAGTTGTATGTATAGATATGTATATTCTTTTTCAGATTCTTTCGCCATATAGGTTAAAAATGCTGAGTTCCCTGTGCTATACATAGGTCCTCGTGGATTATCTATTTTATATATAGTAGTGTATATATGTTAATCCAAAACTCCTAATTTACTCCTCTCCCCACTTCCCTTTTGATAACCATAAGCTTGTTTTCCAAGTCCCTGAGTCTGTTTAGTTTTGTAAAGAAATTCACTGTATCATTTTTTAGATTTGACAAATAAGTGATATTATACTGTATTTGTCTTTCTCTGTCTGACTTTATTTACTGTGATCATCATCCGTCCCTGTTGCTGTACATGGTATTATTTCATTCTTTTTTATGGCTGAGTAATATTCCATTATGTCCCACACCTTTATCCATTCCTGTCTCAGTGGACACTTAAATTACTCCCATGTCCTGTCTGTTGTAAATAGTGCTGCAGTGAACACTGGGGTGTGTGCATCTTCTCAAATTATGGTTTTCTCTGGATTATATATGCCCAGGAGTGGGACTGCTGGATAATATCTAGATCTGTATTCAGTTTTTTAAGGAACCGCCGTACTGTTCTCCATAGTGGCCGCACCAGTCTGCATTCCCACCAACAGTGTAGGAGGGCTCCGTTTTCACTACCGCCTCTGCAGCGTTTGTTGTTTGTAGACTTTTAAATGATGGCCATTCTTACTGGTGGGAGGTGGTATCTCTGCAGTTTTGATCTCCATTTCTCTACTAACTAGCATTGTTGACCATCTTTTCATGTGCCTTTTGGCTATTTCTATATCTTATCTGGAAAAATGTCTACTTAGGTTTTCTGCCCTTTTTAAAAAAATTTTTATTTCTGCCCATTTTTTTGATTGGGTGGTTTTTTTATATTGAGCCGCACGAGCTGTTTGAGTATTTTGGAGATTAAGTCCTCATCAGTTGCTTCATTTGCAAGTATTTCCTCCCATTCCGTAGGTTGTCCTTTTATTTACGGTTTGCTCTGCTGTGTAAAAACTCTAAAGTTTTATTAGGTCCTATTTGTTTTTTTAAAATTTATTTTAAATATTTATTTATTTGGCTGCTCTGGGTCTTAGTTGAGGCATGTGGGATCTAGTTCCCTAACCAGGGATTGAACCTGGCCCCCTGCATTGGGAGTGAGGAGTCTTAGCCACTGGACCACCAGGAAGTCCCTATTTGTTTTTTTTTTTTTTTTTCAGTACTCTGGAAGATGGATCTAAAGATATATTGCTGTGATTTATGTCAAAGAGCATCCTCCCTATATTTTCCTCTAGAAGTTTATAGTATCTGGTCTTATATTTAAGTCTTTAATCCATTTTGAGTTTTTGTATATTAGAGAATGTTCTAATTTCATTCTTTTACACATAGCTGTCCAGTTTTCCCAGCACCACTTACTGAAGAGACTGTCTTTTCTCCATTATATATTCTTGCCTCCTTTGTCATAGATTAGGTGACCATAGGTGTGTGTGGGTTTACTTCTAAACCTTCTATCTTGTTCCAATGGTCTATATTTTTATTTTCGTGCCAGTATCATAGTGTCTTGATGACTGCAGCTTTTAGTATAGTGTGAAGTCAGGGAGCCTGATTCCTCCTGCTCCGTTTTTCTTTCTCATGATTTCTTTGGCTGTTTGGGGTCTTTTGTGTTTCCATACAAATTGTGAAATTTTTTGTTCCAGTTCTGTGAAGAATGCCATTGGTAATTTGATCAAGATTGCATTGGATCTGTAGGTTGTCTTGGGTAGTAGAGTCATTTTGACAATATTGATTCTTCCAATCCACTTAGTGTATTTCTCCATCTGTTTGTGTTGTCTTTAATTCCTTTCATCAGTGTCTCATATTTTCTGAGTACAGGTTTTTTGTCTCTGTAGGTAGGTTTATTCCTATGTATTTTATTCTTTTTGTTGTGATGTTAAGTGGGATTGTTCTCTTAATTTCCCTTCTGATCTTTCATTATAAATCTGTAGAAATGCAACAGATTTCTACACATTAATTTTGTATACTACAACTTTACCAAATTCATTGATAGCTCTGGTAGCATCTTTAGGATTTTCCTGTATAGGATCATGTAATCTGCCAACGGTGACAGTACTACTTCTTTTCCAGTTTGGATAAGTTCTATTTATTTTTCTTCTATGATTGCCTTGGTTAGGACTCCCGAAACTATGCCAAATAAAAGCAGCAAGAGTGGACATTCTTGTCTTGTTCTTACCTTAGAAGAAATGCTTTTACGTTCTCACAGCTGAGTATGATGTTAACTGTGGGTTTGTCATACATGGCCTTTATTATGTTGAGGTAGGTGCCCTCTATGCCCACTTTCTGGACAGTTTTTTATCATAAATGAGTGTTGAATTTTATCAAAAGTTTTTTCTGCATCTATTGAGATGATCATATGGTTTTTATTCTTCAATTTGTTAATTTGGTGGTTCACACTGATTGATTTGCAGATGTTGACAAATACTTGTATCCCTGGGATGAATTCTCCTTGCTTATGGTGGGATGTCCCAGTCTTTTTTTAAATTGATTGATACTTTTAATGTGTTGTTGGATTCTGTTTGCTAGTGTTTTGTTGAGGATTTTTGCATCTATGTTCATCAGTGATATTGGACTGTAATTTTCCTCTTTTGAAGCATCTGCCTGATTTTGGTATCAAGGTGATGGTAGCTTCATAGAATGAGTTGTTTCTTCCTCTGCAATTTTTCAGAATAGTTTCAAAAAGATATGTGTTAACTCTTTTCTAAATGTTTGATGGAATTCACCTGTGAAGCCATCTGGTCTTGGACTCGTGTTTGTTGGGAGTTTTTAAATCACAGACTCAACTTCAGTACTTGTTATTGGTCTGGTCATATTTTCTATTTCTGCATGGTTCAGTTTTGGGAGATGGTACCTTTCTAAGAATTTGTCCATTTTTTTCTAGGTTGTCTAATTTATTGCCATATGGTTGCCTGTAGTAGTCTCAAAGAACCAATTTTTAGTTTAACTGACCTTTCCTGAGATGGGATTTGTTTACATTGTGAGAGTGCTCTCCTCCTATCATGTTGTAGTTTCTTCTTTATACCCCTGGATGTAGAAAATCTCTTTTGGCAAGTCCCAGTCTTTTTTTATTGATGACTGTTCAGCAGTTGTGATTTTGAGTTTTGTGGTAGGAGATGGGCTCAAGGCCTTCTACTCTACCATCCTGCCTTCTCCTCTATTCCCCATTCCTATTCTTGCAACCTTTCTGTGAACTTGACTTTATTTCTAAACACATGTTGAAAAAATTCCAAGGCCATTTGGAATCTGGATGTGGAAATGTCTTCAGGATACATCATAAACAGAAAACTAGAAAGGACACAAGGACAGAATTAAAACACCAGGGCCTCTTCCTCAAAGTAAGTCATTTTGTAACTTTAAGTTGTTGTGCTGTGTGTGTGAATGACCTAACCAAAATTCAAGTTAAAAGAGAATGATTAAGTTGGGAGACACAATGAAAATTTGTTCTGAAAGTTTCCAAGGATCCATGCTGAGAACAGAAAAACCCCAGAAGGATGGGGGCTGCTTTGGGGATGGGCTGGGGGGATGTCTCACTCATGTCCAGACTCCCTGGACGTTGCCTCCTGGCCCTGGAGAGCCCACAAAACGGAAGCTATCCTACCCTGACCCCACAGGGCGATCTGCCATCTGCCCACCAGGTGGCACTGTGTCCTCACAGCTGGGACTGCCCTCTTCCCGCCTTGGTCCAACCGGACCTAGAGCCTGGGACTCTAGGATGCAGGACGGAGGGCTGCGAGATTGGGATTGAAGGGTGTGGGGGCCGTGGGGAAGCAGGATGAGGGGATGCTGATGTGGGCTCATTGCGAGGGGCTCTGGCCTGTGAGATGCCTCCACAGCAAGCTGACGCACCTCCTGGGAGCCGGGGGTTCTCCTCTCCTTCCCCTGAGAGCTCAGCTTCTGGGGCCCACTCCCAGCTGCTCCCCTCGTGGACTCTGTGGCTCTGGGTAAGTGGCTTAGCCTCTCTGAGCCTCAACCTCCTCTCCCATAACTGGGTCCTGAGCCTCACGGGGTTGGTGGGGACCACAGGTTGACTAGAGGCCCAGGCTGGTGCTGGGGGAGAGGGGCTCTGCGGCCTGGTTGGTGCCCCAGGTCTTCATTTGTTGCAGTTACTCTCTCATCTGCTCGGTGCCCCGGGAGCCCTCACTGACCACGCTCCCACCACCCACCACATTTCTGGCCAGGCATTTGCAGGGTGGGTGTAGGTTTCTGTCCTGTCAGCACCTCCACCCCAGGCGAATGGACCAAAGGACAGCTCCCTGGGAACCTAGAGGAGTTGGGAGCCTGTGACTCCTGGTGGCTTTGTGATCCCACGGCTGTGCCACTAGGCCATTCCTGTGGGCACTCAGGTCGGTGGGCAGCCTGGCTCGTGGCCTGGTCACAGCCTGCATGCCGTGCCTGAAGGGGCAGGACACATGGTGTCCCCCACTGCCCTCCTGCTGATGGTGGACTGTGGAGGGTCCTGCCAGAGGGACCTGGCATGTCCCCCTGCATCCCGCAGCCTGTCCCGCCGAGCACACCCCAAAGTGGCCGACGTGTCAGCCTCTCCCTGGAGCCTGAACACCAGTGGCCAACTCCTCCAGATTCAGGAAGGGACATGCACTCACCGTGCTGGTGGTGAACTCCGGTGGGTTGTCGTTCACGTCCGTCACTGTGATGATGGCGGTGGCTGTGTTGGAGAGGCCATAGTTCAGGTTCCCTTCCATGTCTGTGGCCTGAATGATGACCATGTACTGCTGGACTTTCTAGAAGGGACAAGAGGGAAGAACAGAGCAGCAGTTTGGGTTTAGCTATTTATCTTTCATCAAAGAAACATATTCCCTGGATGGACTCAGCTGCTGCTGGGTCCCCTTCCTGCCCAGGGTATTGGGCGCTGGGTGCTTGGCAGGTGACCTGGCAGAAGAACATTTTCCTCACTCACAGTGGGTAGCAAGGTCTTTGCCTTCATCCCAGCACCTGGCTTTCACAAGTGTGGATCAAAGTAGAAGGAAGGAAAAGAGGGCTTGGACTGTAAGACACTGAGGTCTGTAAAATCAGGGTGGAAGTGTGCAAAGAGAGGCGACCCCAGATGTGTGTCTGCAGGGACCTCATTGCTTTAGCATCTTCAGTGTCAGAAATTCAAAGAGGAGAAGGGAAGTTGAACCCCTGACCCTGTTATCTGCACACCAGCAGACTGTGTCTGCATGCTGCCTGGAAGGAGCGGTTGGTGTTCGGATACAGGTGTGGGTTTTAGGAGGCAAATAAAGCTGGATGGGGGCAGTGCGTTTCTGGGCACTGAAGGGGTTCCCCAGCCCTCCTGCAGCCAGACCTCGCCAGGAGCCGCCAGTGCAGCACCCCGAGAGAGCAGTGCCTGGTAAGGTGTCTAGACCTTCGTGGGTAGTTGCGAGTCACTGAGGGGCCTCTGAGGATCAGTAAACTCTGGCCTATGGGCCAAATCTGTCTGCCACTGCCTGTTTTTTGTAAATAAAGTTTTATTGGCACATGGCCAGGTTCATTCATTTACACATTGTCTGTGGCTTGATTTTGCACAACAGCTGAGCTAAGTGGCTGTGATGAGCTTACATTACTTGCAAAGCCTAAAACATTTGCTATCTGGCCCCTTCAGAAGATGTTTGAGTCTCTTCAGCAAGTAGTGTTGGGAAAGCTGGACAGCCACATGTAAATGAAGTTAGAACACTCGCTCACACCATACACAAAAAAATATAAGACACAACACCATAAAAATCTTAGAGAATGTTTTGCCTATGTTCTCTTCTGACATAAAACATAGCAGTGTTTTTTTTTTTTTTTTAGGTCAGTCTCCTAAGGCAATAGAAACAAAAATAAACACAAGTTTTGCACACCAAAGGAAACTTTAAACAAAGTGAGAAGACAACCTACAGATTGGGAGAAAATATTTGCAAATGATGTAACTCGATAAGGGCTTAATTTCTGAAATATACAAACAGTTCATACAAATAAATAACAAAAAACCAAATAGCCCAATCAAAAAATGGGCAGAAGACCTAAATATACATGTCTCCAAAGAAGATATACAGATGGCCAACAGGCATATGGAAAGATGTTCAACCTCACTAATAACTGTGCATGCTAAGGTGCTTAGTCACATCTGACTCTTTGCAACCCCTGTAGCCCACCAGGTTCCTCTGTCCATGGAATTCTCCAAGCAAGAATACTGGAGTGGGTTGCCATTTCCTCCTCCAAGGGATCGAACCTGGGTCTCCTGCATTGCTGGTGGATTTTTTTACCAACTGAATCACCAGGGAAGCCCTTACTAATAGAGAAATGCAAATCAAAACCACAATGAATTATTACATCACACTGGTCAGAATGGCCGTCATCAAAAATATCTATAAGCAATAAATGCTGGAGAGGATGTGGAAAAAGGGAACCCTCTTCCACTTGTAGTGGGAGTGTAAATTGGTGCAGCCACCATGGAGAACAGTATGGCGGTTCCTTAAAAAGCTGAAAATAGACTTACCATATTTTCTAGCAATCCCACTCCTAGGTGTATATCCAGAGAAAACTCTTAATTTGAAAAGACACATATAACCACAATGTTAACAGCTGCATTACTTACAATAGCCAAGGCACTGTGTCCATCAACAGATGAATAAAGATGTGGTATATACATAACAGTGGAATATTACTCAGCCATAAAAAGAATGAAATAATGTCATTTTCAGCAACGTGGGAGGAACTAGAGATTATCATACTAAATGAAGTTAAGTCAGAGACAAATATATGATAGCACTTATATTGTGGAATCTAAAGTATGATACAAATGAACTTAATTTATGAAAGACTCACAGAGAACAAACCTACGGTTACCAAAGGGGAAGGACGGGGTGAGGGAAGGATGGAGTGGGAGTTGGGATTAGCAGATACAAAGGACTACATAAAACTAGATGAACAATAAGACCCTGCTGAAGAGCACAGGGGGCTGGATTCAATATCCTGTGATAAAGTGATGTTTCTCTAGCACTTCTGTCCCTGACCCTCCAGGGCACCCTCAGGCACCGCTGGCCTGAGGGCAGACTCGGGGCCCAATTATCGTAGCCTTGGGGTGGTTGTGGTGGGGGCTACCCCTCTAGACATGCCGGTTACCCCCACAGTGCAGACTAACGCCGAGCCCCCTCCAGTTCTGTCTGTGGGTTGTCCCTGACAGCAAACACATTCTTATACTACAGTAAACACATTTAAAAGCAGTTTCTCAGACTCACAGACTTAGAGAACGAACTTGGGGAAGGAGTGGCGGGGAAGGGATAGTTATGGAGTTTGGGATGGACATGTACACACTGCTGTATTCAAAATGGATAACCACAGAGAACTCTGCTCAGTGTTACGTGGCAGCCTGGATGGGAGGGGAGTTTGACATGTGTATGAATGGCTGAGTCCCTTGGCTGTGCACCTCAGACTATCACCACATGGTTAATTGGCTATACCCCATACAAAATAAAAAGTTAAAAAAAAAATAAAAGCAGTTTCTGCCACTGCTATAAATGGCAAACCAGCATCACCTGCCATAAATAGAAATTAATTCTAAACATGATTGTTTATTTCTAAAGGTCCGTCTGTGAATATCTAGGCCCAGCCCATAAAGTATGGGGAAGAGGGGGACCCAGGCCGACAGAGCCTAGAGCAGCCTCCTGTCACCTCTCATCACGCAGAGAAACGGAGGCCGAGAGACACATACAGGTGCCGAGAAGACCCTTCCCCTCTCACCTGGCGGGTCTGGTTAACACAGAGCTGGGGGCTCACCTCTGCTCCCTGGGGAGGAGCCACGGGTCCCAGGAGCAGGTGGTGGCCTCGGCGGGCTCATTCTCTCCCCTCCTGCCTTGTCCACTTTGCTGTGGCCACGGGGCCTCCTTGCTGCTCCTCAAATGCACATTCCCCTCCCCCCCCCGGGGTGATGCAGGGCTGCTTTACCTGCTCTGACACTGCTTGCGCCCATCAGCCTTCCCTCCTCGAATAAAATACAAGTGTGCACCTGCTCCCCCCGACAGACACCCACTCTCCTGAGACCCTGGTTTTCTTCTCAGCATCAGCACGGCGGCCCTCTGTCTGTTCTTGCCCCACGAGCCAGGCTCCAGAGCCCCGGACTTTGTGATCAGGGCTCTTCCTCCAGCGTCTAGATCACGTGTACACACTGTCACTGGGCGGAGGGGACCCTCCCTGGCACCCGCTGTGACCGTCTGCGTCACAGCTTGGCTCTGCACGCACTGGTCGATTGCTAGTTGATTCCAGCTGTGCTAGACACTGGCCTGGGCTGAGGACAGTGGCCAGGCCGGGGGCACACATCAGAAAGGCCTGACCTAGAGCAGCTGGCACAGGACGGGGGTGGGCGTTGGGGACGCCCCTTGGGCTGACCCCCTCCACAGGCCTGGCTGCAGAGATGTTTCTGGACCTCGCACAACATAAACCGCGGCAGGCAGAGTCAGGGAGGGGGCTCCTGGGGTCAGTGTTGAATGGAGACCGCCTCACAGCTGGCGATCTTGCAGGGCTAAGGTGTCCAGAGTTCCACTGCGGGGCACCCCCAGGGCTCTGCCAACCCGACGTGGAAGCTCTGGCCACCTGGGTTCCTGGGGGATGAGGATCAGGAAGGAGATGTGGGGCCTCCCGTCTGACCTGCCCAGGCCCTGCTCTGCACGGGTGTGGTGGGGAAGACGACACGCAAGACCTGGCTCAGGAGCCCACTGTCCAGTGCAGGCAACTCCTCACTAAACGGGTCACATGTGGGCCACACGGCTGGCGCGGGACAGATGGCGCTTGGCTCCTGGGCCCCAGCCGCCCACCTCTGCTCCCACCCTGCTCTCGGTGGCAGCAGAGGTCATACTTCGGGGACAGTAAAGAGATGATGGGACAACCTGGTGACTGGTTGAGTTGTGCTCCCAAGTCCATCATGAGCCTTTTAGATAAAGTCAAGGTCAAGATGGACCTGGGCCCCCTGGGTCAGGGCAGCCCAGTGCAACAACAGGTGTCCAGTAAGAGAAGATGAGGGCAGAGGGCACACGAGACGGGGCAGAGGTTGGAGTGACCACAAGCCAAGGATGCCAAGGGCTGCAGCATGACTGGAAGCCAGCAGATGCACAGGCAGTGTTCCATGACCCTCCAGAAGGAACCAGCATGGCCCAGCCTTTGTCTCGGACCCCTGGCCTCCACAGCTGTCATTTGACGGCACACAGTGTGTGGTCACCCCAGGAACCAAGGCCTCAGCTTGCCCTTCCCAGGCCACTGGCAGGACCAAGGCCCCCGAAACAGCCCCATCCCCATGCTGGCCTTCCTTGAAGCAGATGGTGAGACCACCGCTGGGAGAGGCTGTCCTGCGATCCCATGGCCTCAGCATCGGGACTCTGCCCGTGCAACTGCCTGGTGGGAGGGAGGGAGATCCAGGCTGGAGGGCTGAGAGGAGGGACCTCACCCCAACTTGGCTCCTGGGACCCCACAGCAAAGGGAGGGATTTAACCAGAGCAGAGGAGGGAAAGTGTTCACCCCTTGACATTGCTGTCATGTGACTGACTGCAGCAAGAAGTCACCCCTCCAATCTTTATTATCTCTTTAATTGTGGAATCACTGCCTCTACTTTGAGACCATTATCGGTTGCGGCCCTAAGACAACACTGGAGAACCAAACCATCTCAGAGACATAGGGACACTTCATGTGTGTGTTTGCATGGGTGTATATGCGTGTGCAAGCTTGTATTCTTGTGTGTATGCCTGTGCTTCTGGACCCGTAGGTATGCATGTGTATGTTTGTGTATCAGTGTGTGCACATACATGTACATGTATAGGCACATGCATGTCTGTGTGTATGTATGTACATGTGGTGTGTTTGTGTGTGTATGCCTGGGACTGTGTGCACGTTGGTGCCTGTGCGAGTGTGTATTGTACAGACAACCACCACTAGAGGGCATGCTGGTCCTGCTTTTGGGAGCCAGGCAGTGGTGGTGGGGTCCTTCTAGGCTGTGTGGTGCAGGGGTGAGGGGAGTGCGGGGTGCAGAAAGAAAATCCAGAGAGAGGAGGAAATATGGGCAGGGAGCAGAGCCCAGTGTCTCCCCATGGGTGGGGCCTCTGAGATCCAGCCAGCCCAGCTGGGCTCAAGACAGGTCATCATGGGGGCACTGGGGGAATGCGGGCCAGGCTCAGCTGTGGCTTTAGCTTTAGAAAGTATATTTTCCAGACTTCATAATGGTCACCTGAGAGTGGGTGGGGGGGGGCCCAGGTGGACCCTAGGAAACATCCCTGGACAGACACCCTCTTGCAAATGTTCCAGCTTTACTTGTTGGGAGGGTCTAGTGTGAGTAAGAGATTTGATGTTTTTATTTAAAAAGCCTTCCTCGGGCCTTGCTTCTTGGCCTCCGCGTGCTTGTCACCATTTGCGTGAGGCCGGGGAGGGGCTCCAGAGTTGGTGGGCTGCTTGGGGCTGTTTTCAGGCTGGTTCTAGTGCCTCCTGCTGGTGGATCCACAGACCACATGCAGCAGCCCCACCCGTTCTTCGGCCAGCCCTGGGGAATATAGGGTGCAATACCATCCCCACTTTGCAGGTGATCAAACTGGGTTCTTAGGTCGGAACTGGTGAGCCATGTGGTGGCTGGATCCTGGACTCCAGTAACCCCCTTCCTGGGTCCCCCTGGGGCTCAGAGAGGACCCTGGGCCCAGTCCTGGACCAGTCATCGGCCAGCGTTCCTCCTCCACCTGTCCTCTCCCTATGACACGCCCACCCCAGCGGAGTTGGAGGGAGGTGGGGGCGTGGGCCACCCGGCAGAGGATGGTTGGTGATAGCTGCGGCCACCAGGAGGCGTACTGAGCAGGTGCCCCTGCCGGTCAGCCTGGCAGCTGCCCAACAGTCCCCCTGCTCCTGCTGGGTGCAGAGCCTCCAGAGCCGGGCAGCAGTGGTGCTGCAGTGAATTCATTAAAACGTGATCTGACCATTTTCCAGTTCGGGAGGAGGGAAGAAAACTGCAAGCGGGAGTCCCTGGGGTTTTCACTCACCTCCCCATAGCTCAGCATTTAAATTTTGCAGAACATCCATCAATAATGCAGCCGGCTGGCCTGCCCTAGAAAAGCATCAAAGATTCCTGCACCCTCCACCCTCGGCCCCTCTCCACTTGGGGCTGCCAGGATACGCAGCTCGGACCCTGCTGCCCCACTGCTCCTGGGACTGGGCCAGCCTGTCCCTGGAGACACTGCAGTCTAACCACCTGCCTGTGTCTGGTTCTCATGTGCTCAGCCCGTGGGTGTCCTCAGGGACTGAGAACACAATGGGGGACCCACTAGATGGGCCCTGGGCATGGGGCGAGCCACAAGGCTGATGAACTGTTCACACAAACGCATTGAGACTCGTCCCAAAAGGCATGGAGAGTGTGGCCACCATGGAAAATAGGGAGCGGGTCCTGGGAATTTACACAGTCACCTTCTGACCACAAGTCCATGTCTAGGCATATGCCCAAGAGGATGAGAACAGGCGTCCAAGCAGGGGCTGTTCTGTGATCACAGCAGGACCTGTCATGGGGAGTGGTCTGAACGTCCACCAGTTGACGAGGGGATAAGCAAATGTGCCTGTCTTCAGCAGAATACAATTCAGCCATGAAAATGGGTGAAGCACTGACACCAGCCACAGCGTGGACAAGCCTTGAACACTAGATGCTCAGTGAGAACGGCCAGACCCGCAAAGGCTCACGGGTTGTAGGAAATGCCCAAAGCAGGCTGCTCCACTGGGAGGGCAGGATAGAGGGGCCGGGCCTGGGGGCTGAGGGTGGGGAGTCACTGCTGATGCCCGGGTATCCTTCAGGGCTAGAAAGGCCCTGAGGTAGACAGTGGTCAGGGGGGTGCGGAGGGAGAACGCACTGCAGAGGTGCCAAACACCGCCGACCCACCCACGTGAACACAGGGGGCTTCGCAGACCCAAATGACACTTCCAGGTGCCCACACTCCACTCCTGCCTCATGGGGTCCCCAGGCACCCACACCCCATGCTGGGCCTGCAGGCCAACCGCAGGCTGAACAGCCTCACAGGGCACCCACGCTGCACCCACAGCTTCAGGCTGGCAGCACCACCCTGACCTGGATGGGAAGCTGGCCTGTGCCAGGTGGTACCCCAGTCCATCCTCCTGGTGGCTCCAGACTCTGGGCCCCAGGTCTGCTGCTGCTTCTCTTAAAAGCCACTGTCAAGAGTGAGAACACAGGGCTTCCCTGGTGGCTCAGTGGTAAAGAATCTACCTACCAGTGTAGGGGGCACAGGTTCGAATCCTGGTGTGGGAAGATTCCACATGCCTCGGGGCAGCTAAGCCCCAGGAAGCAGGTATGGAGCTGAGGGCCTGAGCCACTCCCGGGCATGCTCTGTGGGCAGCTGCCCTGTGGTCTGGATGGCTCTGTCCTGCATGGAGAGAATCCATTAGGGAACTCAGCACAGACCCTGGTTTTATTTTGCATTTCTCACCTTTCTCTAAAGGAAGTGCTATCATCTGCTTTCCCTGGGGCTTACTTCCCACTGCGACAACATTAAGTTGAGACTGGCAGGGAGGTGACGTCTGGAAAGCCCTGGGAACCAGCTGGACCCAGTGTGGCCAGGAGCGTGGTGTCGAGGGTCCTCGTGAAGACAGATGCACGGGCGATGGATCCTGGAGAGGTTGCCCTGCTCGCTGCCAGACCCCCATGTCTGCAGGACCATCCTGTGACTTAGGAGACCCTTGGAAGGCGCAGGTGAGGCCAGTCTTGGAGGCAAGCTGGAGCCCTGAGACCCTCCCAGGATCACTTTTCTTCTTCTCTCTGTTCTCTTTTTTTTGGAGGTGCAATGACTTCAGGGGTGAGGACCCAATGTGAGGGGGGTCAGTGGATTCAATGGGCATTTTTTTTTTCTCTGAGACCACAAAGCCACATTTGGTGTCTTAAAAACAGTGTTCGGCAAAAATGATTCAAGAATTGGCCAGTGGGATATACTGAACCCCCTTCATGGATCACAGCCTTGTCGTGGTAAAGTGACTTGTGTAGCTGAATGAAGCTATGGTAACTCAATGGTGCAGGGCTACACAGATGGATGGATCATAGTGGAGGGTTCTGACAAAACGTGGTCCACTGGAGGAGGAAATGGCAACCCACTCCAGTATTCTTGCCCCAAGAACCCCATGAAGAGTATGAGAAGGCAAAAAGACATGACACGGGAAGATAAGCCCCCCAGGCTGGTAGGTGTCCAATATGCTACTGGGGAAGAGTAAAGGGCAATTACTAATAGCTCCAGAAAGAATGAAGTGTCTGGGCCAAAGCAGAAACATTGCTCAGCTGTGGATGTGTATAGTGGTGAAAATAAAGTCCAATGCGGTAAAGAACAATACTGCATAGGAACCTGAAAAGTTACATCCATGAATCAACGTAAATTGGAGGTGGTCAATCAGGACATGGTAAGAGTGAACATCGACCTCTTAGGAATCAGTGAACTAAAATGTACAGCAATTGGCGAATTTAATTCAGATGACCATTATATATACTAATGTGGGCAAGAATCCCTTTGAAGAAATAGAGTAGCCTTCATAGTCAACAAGAGTCCAAAATGTGGTACTTGGATGAAGTCTCAAAAATGACAGAATGATCTCTGTTCACTTCTAAGGCAAACCAACATCACAGTAATCCAAGTCTATGTCCCAACCACTAATGCTGAAGAAGCTGAAGTTGACCAGTTCTATGAAAACCTACAAGACCTTCTAGAACTAACACCAAAAAAGATATCATTTCATCACAGGGGACTGGAATGCAAAAGTAGGAAGTCAAGAGATACCTGGAGTAACAGGCAAGTTTGGCCTTGGAGTAAAAAATGAAGCAGGGCAAAGGCTAACAGAGTTTTGCCAAGAGAACCCACTGGTCATAGCAAACACCCTTTTCCAACAAAAGAGGTGACTCTACACATGGACATCACCAGATGGTCAATACTGAAATCAGATTGATTATATTCTTTGCCACTAAAGATGGAGAATTTCTATATAGTCAGCAAAAACAAGACCCAGAGTTGACTGTGGCTCAAGAGCCTGGTGGGCCACAGTCCATGGGGTCAGAGAGTTGGACATGACTGAGTGACTACACACACACACACACACACACACACACAGGGAAAAAAACCACTAGGCCATTCAGGTATGACCTAAATCAAATCCCTTATGATTATACAGTGGAGGTGACAAATAGATTCAAGGGATTAGATCTAAGATCATGGCATCCAGTTCCATCACTTCATGGCAAATAGAAGGGGAAAAAGTAGAAGCAGTGACAGATTTTATTTTCTTAGGCTCCAAAATCACTGCAGATGGTGACTGCAGCCATGAAATTAAAAAATGTTTGCTCCTTGGAAGGAAAGCTGTGACCAGCCTAGACAGCATATTAAAAAGCAGAGACATTACTTTGCCGACAAAGGTCTGTATGGTCAAGGCTATGGATTTTTCAGTAGTTATGTATAGATGCGAGAGCTGAACCATAAAGGAAGCTGAGCGCCTAAGAATTGATGTTTTCGAATTGTGGTGTTAGAGAAGACTCTTGAGAGTCCCTTAGACTGCAAGGAGATCAAAGCATTCAGTCCTAAAGGAAATCAACCCTGAATATTCATTGGAAGGACTGATGCTGAAGCTCTAATACTTTGGTCACCTAATGCGAAGAGCTGACTCACTGGAAAAGACCCTGATACTAGGAAAGATTGAGGGCAGGAGGAGAAGGGGGAAACAGAGGATGAGATGGTTGACTGGCATCACTGATTCAATGAACATGAGCTTGAGCAAACTCTGGGATCAGTGAAGGACAGGGAAGTCTGGCATGCTGCAGTCCATGGGGTTGCAAGAGTTAGACACGACTTAGTGACTAAACGACACGCACCGAACTCTGCCTGGTCCAAGACCACCAATGACCCCACTCCCCGTGATGCTTGCTATAGTCTTACAGAGAGCTCCTTTTCCAGGAAAACAAATTTTTTGAATTTCCCATGTGGCCTGTTGTGACATTTCTTGTGAGCAAGGGGGGATGCTGGTCTTGTCACTAAGAATGTTTTCCACCTGAGCTGAGTCCCATGAGTGAATTCATAAAGTTAGTGGAGGTCACAATCATCACTGGCCCTGGGAAAAGCCATCTTTATCACTCATCACTCTCTGTGAAATCTCATCTGATAGCCACATAGAGTGGAGATGCTTGAAAAATATAGAAAGGTGTTGGAGTTGCTTTCTTAAAAGTCCTATGAACCATAATATGGTGAATTTCACCCACCTTTGGGAGAAGTTTCAAGACGGTGAGCTGCCTATGGTCAGCGGTTCAAGGATGGAGCTGGATGGGTAGGTCACACAGCCCAGTGACTATCCTCCCTCCAGAGCACCACCTGCCTGGCTTATCAGGCCATAAATATTCTAATTAGGAGGGAGGCAGATGAGCAGGATTAGCAAGAGGGGCCCCTCCGATGATGGGGATGCGAGAGACACTCAGCCGCTCCTGTGTCACCCCAGCTCTCCTGACATTTTAATCATGTAGAAATGCTCGATTTACATAGCTCTGCCTAATTAGACACAGTGGCAATTATGTTTGTGGATTTTATTCCTTTCTAAAGACGACTTACTCTGCAAACAGGAAGCCAGTTCTGAAAGAAGTATCTGCAGTGTTTCCCTGCCACGGGGAAACCTCTGTCCACAGGAGTGGGGGTGGGGGTGGTCAGCATCCTTCAAAGAGAGCAGAAAGGCCCTGCCCATGGTCCTTTGTACGTTTAGTTCATGGGTGTCCAGACAAAACCACAGGTCAAGTTGGAAAACCACACGGGAAGGGCACGGCAGGCTGAGTTCCCACCCAGCGTGGGTGCACCCTCCACACGTGCAGCAGAGGCCCTGCAATGTCTGTTTCTAAGTCGAGACATACCAGCCACTGCCAGAGGAGTCTGGCATCCAACCCACAGGGGGCAGCTCAGGACAGAAAGAGGACAGTATAGTGGATGGTGTCCCCAGCAACTGGGCACTGGCTGCCCCAAGGGGCTTGTCTTTAGTGCAGTTAGTATTGGGAGTGCATGGTACACAGTAGGTGCCCAGCGAACACCACCTTGCTCCCTCCCTCTCCCCACCCTCACGTGAATGACCATCTCCCTGGGGGAGGCTCAGAGCAAGCCCCCCAACCCTGTGTGCATTCTCTGACTCACCCTCTTTGTGACTTCAAGCCCCAGGCCACCATCCTCATGCTCCCGGCTCCCACTGGTCCCAGGTGCCTGTGTGGCCCCAGACAGGATGGCTGTGGTCCGTCCCTCTGGGCCACCAAGCCTCCAGCTCACCCATCCATCCACACTGTGTCCTTATCCTGGCCTCACATGACCTGGGCCCTGGGGATGGAGCCTTCTCTTGGCTCCTCACCAAGTCTCTCCCTGTTCCTCACTGGAGCTGGGGACACTGGCCACCCCCTTGGGTCACATGTCTCCTTGTGGGGACATTGCCCTGATGGTGGGACGCAGGGGTGCTGGGAGAGAGGCTCATGCATATGTCATGGGCCATGCAGACCCATAGGAAGGGACCCCCAGCAAAGAAGAAAAGTCCCCGGAGTATCTGCCCCACACTGGGCTCTGTAGGAACTGCAGGTTCAGTGAGAGAAGAGGAGTCTGGGGGGCTTCCCTGAGGAGGTGGCATCTGGTGAGAATACGGGAAGAGCCAGATGGGAGAGGCCAGTGAGTCTGGAGGCTGGAGAGGGGAGGGGTGGAGACAGAAGCCAGCGTGGTGGTGGTGGTGGGGCCAGGCCGCGGGATACCAGGGCCGAGGAGCTCAGGCGTGGGGGCCTCAGGGTGCTAGTCCTGCTGCCCTTGTCCTGGCCCACCCTACCCCTCGCTCTGTCTGCGGGGCTGCCCTTTCCTGGGCTGGGCCCTCCCAGGCTGCCCCCCACACACCCGAGGGCTCGTCCTGCAGTGGGGAAAGGAGTGGCCAACAGCTGTCTCAGGATAATTGCAGTCCTGGTCCGTGGATGCACTAATTAGTGCAGACAGCTTCTGCTTAATTATTTCACTTGACCCGCTTAAGATTCAGCAACCACCTGCTCTGGGGGGAGGTGGGGGGAGGAGATTTTGGGGGCGGAGCCGGTGGGGTGCCCATGACCGACCCAGGAGCGGTCCCAAAGGAGAGGCCTGGTCTCAGGGGCGGGACTGAGCCAATCAGAGGCCAGAGGACACTGGGATGGGCACGGCCTGGGCTGTTTCTTCCTGTTCGGCTGGGTCACTGAGAACTTGAAGCCAGGCTGGTCCCAGAACACTGGCTGGCCCATCCCGTGCCGGGCAGCCAGCCAGGTGCTGCAGAGCCCAAGGAGGGGGTATGCAGGAGGGGGTACACACACCGAACTCTCCAAGAGGTACCCCTGCCCCCTCCTGGGCCCAGAGTGGGCGGCTGCTTCAGGGTCGGTTGCCAGACAGAGCAACCAAAAACAGCCTGCTCAGTTAAATGTGAACTTCAGACAACGAAGGACAGTTTGTAGTATGGGGGCTGAGCTCCTCCTGAGCTCTGAGACCCTGTGGCCCTGGGCAACTAAGAGCCCTGAAGCTTTGCCTTTCTCATCTGGAAAGGTTCCAGGAGTCCCCCCAGGGCAGTTTCAAGGACTAAGATGTGACAATGCACACAGTGCTTGGCCCATGCTGGGGTCCCTGGGGCGCCCCACTGTCCAGAACAGGCTCTGCCATGCATGAGCTCAGCACACACTTGCACGAGTAGCAGGCATGCCCACACCTCCTCCTGCTTCTGGCTGACCACCCATCCTCTGTCTGTCCCACTCCACACCTGCCCGGGTATTCGTAGGTAAAGGTAAACCAGGGACAGCCCGCAGGCCACTCACAGGGGAAAGCAGGGACATGGTGTTTAGAGCTGCCGTGCGCCTTCGGAACGAGCACCCCCCCCCCACCTCTTTCCCAGCTGGGGTCTCCCTGCTCTGCATAAGGCCCCTTGGGTGCTGCCCTCTCTCCTCAGGCAGAGGCCCTGGAAACACCTCTTCTCTCCTCCGAGCCTGAAGCTGCAGCCAGGCTCCCAGCAGGACCGTGCGGCGGGCTGCTCATTATCTCAAACAGGGCAGGTGATGGCTCAGCAGGCTGGGCGACTGGGGCCAAGGGCTGGTACCACCTGCTCCCGCCTCTCTGCTTCCTTCACCTGAAGTCCAGGCTCATCTAGCAACGAGCAGGGGCTCTTTAGAGGTGCAAGGTTGTGCTGGGCAGGGGAGTGGATCTGCCCCCTGGGTGAGGTGGGTGGGACCTTCTGCTCTGCCGGGCTGGGGCCCAAGGTTGCCAGGATCTTGGACTCATGGTCTCCAGCACTGAGAGGACATACTTCCTTTGTTAGGACAGCCCTGGGATGCTCATACACACCCTTCCTGAGAGAACGGGCCCTCTCTGGACGCCAGCCCCCACCAAATCCTTTGTGGACATCACATGATGCCATTTCCTTATAAGCCACACCACTACCTGGACTCATTTATCTTGTGGGGATCGTCCCCCCTCGCCCACTCCTCCCTGCTGTGAAGTCAGCCCCACACAAACAGTCACCACTTGCCCTATCCACTACTCTCTGTCTGGCATCCTTGGTGGTTTCCAGCACAAAGTCAGTGCTTAGTGAAAATTTTTGATTGAAAGGAGGAGTCTGTGGGGTGGGAATCTGTGATTGCTCAGAACCAGTTAGACGTGTGGTGTGCAGTGTTCAGAAAAAGTGGGTCTTTAGTCCCAAAGGGGAGGAAATATAACTGATTATATCAATGTCCAAGGCTCAGAGCAAGGCCACCTCTTCTGAGAAGCCTCTGACTTCTTCATAATTAGCTCTACCTCATCCATTCACGACACCTTGTGGACACAGTCCACTGCCTCTACATGCAGTCCATTGCATATACACATGAACTACTGTATATACATGTGCAATCCACTACACACACATGTGATCTACTGCATATAAACACATGATCCACTATACATAATGTGATATTCTCCATATTCACATGCAATCCACTATATATACATGCGAAACCAACTACTTATATATGTGATCCACCGAGTATACACACGGTCCACTGTATATACACACAATCCACTTCATATCAACATGATCCACTTCATATCAACCCATGATCTACTTCATATCAACACACAATCCACATCATATAAACACACGATCCACATAATACACACGATCCATATAATATACACAATCTACTTCATATAAGCATGTGATCCAATCATATAAACATGTGATCCACTTTATATAAACATGAAACCCACATCATATAAACACACGATCCATATAATATAAACATGTGATCCACCACATACAAACACATGATCCACTTTATACGAACGTGACCCACATCATATAAACACATGATCCACACCATAAACATGTCATCCACTGTATTTACACATGATCCCCCTCCTCCGTCCCTCCGGTGGCAGCAGCAGAGACCACCATCGTTCCACCCAGGCCGGTGGTGGCCTCCCTCTGGGCTACCCTCTCCCACACAGACTGCAGCGGGGAGGCCGTGGTCCGGCCCCGCGGCACCGCCTCACCTCTCGGTCCAGGCCAGCGGCCACAGTCACGATGTCGCCCGTTTCACTGTTGATGGTGAACATGTTCTGGGAGGGGCTCTGCGGGGTCTGCGTCACGATCCGGTAGCGTACCATCCCGTTGGCCGTGGTGGCGTCATCCGCGTCGTTGGCCGTGACTGTCATCACGTAGGTGCCTGCAACAGAGACAGGCAGCTCCTGGGGGACTTGCCTGCCATCCCCGCCGCTGACCCTCACACACACCCCGGCAGATGTCTCCCACGATCATGTCTTCCTGGAGGCTGGATGTGGTGCGTGTCCTTCTTCACCTGTGGGCTGGGCCGCTGCCAGGCCCTGGGAATGTGTCCGTCCCTCCCCCCACCCCCAGATCCCCCTGGAGAACCACGGGGGTGGGGTCTTCTTCCCAGGTTCAAGTCTGCTCTGAGGTCGCTGCTCTGACTTCGTCAGGAGAGGGATCCACCCAGCATCAGCACAGCCTGCAATTCCGGCTCAAAACCCTGCATACTCCCTCCTGAGCCACACAGCCCAAGGCTCTGGCCGGCATGGTGGGGGCTCAGCACATAGTAGAGAGACAGGGCTGTATCCAGAAGGTGCCTAATAGGCACTCAAGGATGCTAAGTGAGAAGAGACCCCTCAGAGGGGATGCTCTGCACACGGGATGCAGAAGAAGGTGCAGGAAATTCAGAGTGTGCGAACCCAGAGGTGGCGAGTACCTACACCCTCCCTCGGCTCAGCGCCCGTTCCCCACCAGGCGCCAGGGTTGGGGTCTGCAGAGGACACCCCGGGATAGTCCCTGCCTCCTGAGAGCAGGGTGTGGTGTTCCTATTGGCACCCACCCTTCTCCATTGGGAGGCCCTGGCTAGATCAACATGCCCCCCATCCCTGGCCACAGTGATCAGGTTAGCAGTGGGCACCGTACCCAGTCAGAGCTTGGGTGCAAGGAGATGTGCTTTTTGGGGTTTCTAGGAATTCAGTGTGCCATCCCTGCTCCTGGACTTGGCTGGGCTGGCGTGTGAGGTTGGGGGCTGTGGTCACTTTGTGGCAACAGAGATAGAAACTGGAGGACAGGGCCACCTCAGAGGAAACAAAGCCATGGCAGGCTCAAGTGACCACCTCTCACTGGGCAGCCCCTGGGTCAAGCTGCACCTGAAGCTCTTATCTATATACAGAAACAAATGAAGACTTTTCTTTATACAGCAGTTTTAGGTTCACAGCAAAATTGAGGGGAGGGTCCCTTACAGATGCTTTGTACACCTGAACCAATATTAGAATATATTCCCTTTCTTGTTTTATGCTATTTTAGGTTTCCCTGGTGGTTCAGATGGTAAAGAATCTGCCTGCAATGCAGGAGACCCGGGTTTGATCCCCGGGTCAGGAAGATTCCCCTGGAGAAGGGAATGGCAACCCACTCCAGCATTCCTGCCTGGAGAATCCCATGGACAGAGGAGCCTGGCGGGCTGTAGTCCATGGGGTCACAAAGAGACATGACTGAACTAACACTACACTACCTTTGTTGCTTACAACGAGGAGTTCTGACTGGCATGGGCTCCCAGCCCTGCACCTGCCCCTGGGGCATACCGCCTTTGTCCTCATCTGCATGTTCTTGGTTCAGTTCCTTGTTCCCAGGTTGTTCCAGTGTGCTGTCAAGGGCCCACAGGGGTGAGGGAGTGTGGGCACCATCTTCCTCTGGGTCCTTTTTGGAGGTGGTGGCTTATGCTGAGGCTGAACTTGGCTTGGGGCTGGGGAGGCCTCCGGGCCTGTTGGGATGCAAGGTGGTAATGGGCGGGGGGCTTCATTCATCAGACATATGCTAGGCATTTGCTCTGGCCTGGTGCTGTGCAAGGAGCTGGGTGGACAGTGGTGGAGACACTTCCATGGTCGAGGCAGGGGTCTCTCCTGTATGCCCCCGGAGTCTCTCATGTACGAGGTGTGTGCCCAGCAGGCCCTCTTGCGTGCCTGTCCAGCCTTCCCCACCTTCCCGTCCAGGGAGGGCCTGACACAGAGTCAGCTTTACTGTCGGCTTTAACTGAATAAAAGTTTTTTTAAAGGCAGATGCATTTTATGGAAACAGAAAAGAAGGCAACAGCAAGAGGAAGGTGGAAATCTGTTTTACAGGGTTCTGGTTTTCTGTCCTCATCCTCCAACCAGAGACAAATGGGCTCAGGACCCGCCTTTTCATGACTGAAAGACAGGACATCCTCGCTAGGTGGGGCTCGACACTGCAAGAGGCAAGGAGCTCCAGGCCTGCAGACCCTGCTGCCCACTCATAGAATCCTCAGATTTATTTTTTTTTTTTATCAACATGTGATCCACGCATCAGAAAATTCACCCTTTTAAAGTGCACAGGTTAAAAAAAAAGTGCACAAGTCAGTGTATTCTGGCATATTCAGTTGTGCCATTGTCAGTACATAGTATCTGATTCCAGAGCATTCTGTCATCCTCCCAGAGAAATCAGTGTCCACTAAGAGTTTTGCCACATCCTCCTTCCCAGCCCCCCGCAACACGCGTCCACTTTCTGTTTCTATGGATCGGCCTCTTCTGAACATGGCTTATAAATGAAATCATATACCATGTGGCCTTTGCGTCTGGTGTCTTTCTCTGAGGCTAATGATTTCAGGGTTCATTCCTTTTTGTGGCTGAATAATATTCCAGTGTATGGGGATGCTTAGCTCTCAATTTCCTGGTAGCTCAGTTGGTAAAGAATCCGCCTGCATTTATAATAGCCAGAACATGGAAGCAACCTAGATGTCCATCAGCAGATGAATGGATAAGAAAGTTGTGGTACGTATATACAATGGAATATTAATCAGCCATTAAAAAGAATACATCTGAATCAGTTCTAATGAGGTGGATGAAACTGGAGCCTATTATACAGAGTGAAGTAAGCCAGAAAGAAAAACACCAATACAGTATACTAACACATATATATGGAATTTAGAAAGAAGGTAACGATAACCCTATATGCGAGACAGCAAGAGAGACATAGAAGTATTGAACAGTCTTTTGGACTCTGTGGGAGAGGGCGAGGGCGGGATGATATGGGAGAATGGCACTGAAATGTGTAAAATATCATATGTGAAACGAATTGCCAGTCCACGTTTGATGCATGAGACAGGGTGCTTGGGGCTAGTGCACCGGGATGACTCAGAGGGATGGGATGGGGAGGGAGGGGGGTTCAGGATGGGGAACACATGTACACTCATGTAAAGTAAAAAAAAAAAAAGGAATCCGCCTGCAATGCAGGGAACCCTGGTTCAATCCCTGGGTCGGGAAGATCCCTTGGAGAAGAATTTTCTACCCACTCCAGTACTCTTGCCTGGAGAATTCCATGGACAGAGAGCCTGGCAGGCTATAGCCCATGGGGTCGCAAAGGGTCAGACATGACTGAGTGACTTTCCCTTCACTTCACCCCTCAGTTACTGACTGAGTACTTTCTGTGTGCAGGCACCAGGCTCTGTGCTCAATGCCTAGAGAACAACCATACGGACATGGTCCCACCCCTACCAGGCCAGTGAAGAGGGACAGAACACACAGGAGAGACACATCATTGGCAGCTGGGATAAGGGCTTTGAAGTGGGTAAGAATGCTTGTGTGAACATGGAGAGTAACCGGGTGGGAGGGGACTTCAGAGGAAGCAGGGCAGGCCTGAGAGATGAGGGCAGTGGGGTGGGGAAGTGGGGGGCAGGACTGTAGGCAGGGGGGACAAAGGCCCTGGGGCAGAGAAGAGCTCTGGATGTTTGAGGAAAAGAGAGGTGCGGGCATGTGATGGGGCTGGAGGTGGGCTGGGCCCACAGCAAGGATTTTGGACTTTTTCTAAGGTCATAGGGAGATGTTTTCATCAGGAGAGTGGGTCGAATGTATGTCTTAAAGACACACAGACAGCTTCCCTACTGGTCCAGTGGTTAGAAATCCACCTTGCAATGCAGGGCGCGGGACACTGGTTCAATTCCTGGTCCAAGAAGATCCCACATGCCTGAGGGCAACTAAGCCTGAGAGCCACAACTACTGAGCCCACACACTGAAACTGGTGAAGCCTGTGTGCCTAGAGCCTGTGCTCGGCAACAAGAGAGGCCACCGCAACGAGAAGCCTGGGCACCACAATGAGTAGCCCCGGCTCGCCACAACGAGAGAAAGCTGACGTGCAGCTCCGAAGACCCACCACAGTCAACAAGTAAAAAAAGTAAATAAATCAATCTTAAAAAAATATATCATTAAACAAAAGACATGCAGAGAACAGGCTGCAGGCAGTCATAAGTGTGGGGGTCGAGGGTGGCAGTGAGACATGAACTCATTTGCTGGATTTCAGAGGGAATTGGCTGCAGTCAGACCAAGATGTTGCACACCCACTAGGATGTTTATTCCTTCATTCCACTCAGTGTTTATCGAGTGTCTTCTAGGGGAAACATACAGAACTTCTGTGTTCTGAAAGCCATAGGAAGAAAGTCCATCAAACGCACCCACCTACCTTCATGCAATGGCTGTTCTCAAAGAATTGTATGTAAACCCAATTTTAATGAATTTAATTATCAGTAGAATTTCCCCAGAGGCATTCAGTACTTAAAAGAAATCCAGGAAGTCCTGTTTTTAGCAAATGGTGGACCATGTTATTTTAAACCAATCTTCCTCCCGAGGAAAACAAGAGAAGCTGGACCTCACATGCAATAAGAGCTCATTCAGGGCAGAGACACACCAGCGGCGCAGACTTGGGGGTGCTGGCTGGAAAGGGGAGCCCAGGCCTGGGGCCGTCTTTCCTCTTGAGATGTTTGCTGATTCCAAACCTGTTTCTGACAGCCGAAGAGCTACATGGATCTTTCAACAGACTGATGGGAATGGGGTGAAAACACTGAGCTTAGGGCTTGCTGTGGGTGTGTGTGTGGGAGCACCTGGAAAATGCTGATCTGGAAGGGCAGTGCACTTCCAGGGGTGAGGGTGAATGGGAAAGAGATGGCCTCGCAGGAGCACGGCTCTAGTTAAGGTGACTTAGGTTACCAGCGTCCCTGGCAGGAGCAAAAGCACATCCTCCACAGAGAAAGGTATAGTCTCACACAGCCTCAAGTCACCACGGCAACTGCTCACATGCAGGGCTCCACCCGTGATGAACCAGGCACACAGGAAGACAAAACCTGTCTGAAAACAGAGGAAAAGAACTGACCAGGACCAGAGCAGGGGAGACTCTGATAACTGAGCCATCAGAGGCAGATTAAAAACAAATCAGCCAGGAACTTCCCTTATGGTCCAGTGGTTGAGAATCTGCCTTGGAATGCAGGGAACACAGCAGCCAAGATCCCACATGCTGCAGGGCAACTAAGCTCGTGTGCCACAACTACTGAGCCCGTGCTCTAGAGTCTGTGGGCCGCAATTAAGGTCCGATGCAGCCAAATAAAAACAAAACCCAAATCTGCCAGAAAAGTCAAAATGCACCCCTAGTCAATCACATAGGATGCCCCACACTAGGCCCCTACTGCCAGTCCCCCAGCCCCCACTGGGCACACCCAAGCCCCCCTCTCCACGCCTTCCAGTCTGCTTGTGATGGTGGCTGGTGACCACCGCCCCCCCCCCCCGCCCCCCCCCCCCCCCACCCCCCCCCCCCCGCCCTGCCGTGCTCTGAACACACAGCCTCTGCTGGTTCCCATCAGCCAGTCTATTTTCACATTACTGTCAGGGAAGGTAGATGCGAGCTCTGTGTGCCTTCTGTTGCACAAATGCATGTGCATCAACAATGGTCTCAAATAAAAGTAGAAAAATGTCCCTGACCCATGAACCTCACACCTAGCAGTGCAAATGAAGAGCACAATTAATAAGTAATTGAGAACTTCCCTGGTGGCTCAGTGGTAAAGAGTCTGCCTGCCAATGCAGGGGACATGGATTCTATCCCTGGCTGGGAAGATTCCACATGCCGCCAAGCAAATAAGCCTGTTGCTGAAGCCTGCTGTTCTACTGCTAAAGCCTACCCATTCTAGAGCCCACGAGCTGCAACTACTGAGCCCACATGCCCTAGAGCCTGTGCTCTGCAACAAGAGAATCCACCACAACGAGAAACCTGCACACCACAATGATGGGTAGTCCCTGCTTGCTGCAACTAGAGAAAGCCCATGCAAAGTGGTAAAGACCCAGCACAACCAAAAATAAATAAATTAAAAAAAATAAGTAATTGATGCTGAAAGTCTGACAACTGGCTGAATAAACTGTGGTACATTCCTACAATGGAATCGTTTAAAGCCAGAATATTTCATGACACTTGAAGTGTTCATGATATACAGCAAAATGGAGAACAATCCAGTTTCTAAACTGTGTTCTTTAATATAACAATGTGTTCGTGCAGAGAGGAGACCAGAGGGATCTTTGACAGACGTGCTCACGGCAATCTGCGTGGCAGGCAAGATGGAAGAGGGTGTTTTTTTCTTTGTGATTTTCTCTATATCTCCCAAGTTTCCTCCAAAGATTATCACTTGATGATCAGAAGGTAAAATGTTATTTTAAAAAAGGAAAACTGATGGGACTTTTTTTTTCAGCCTCAATCACAATTTGGTTTCCTTCAAAACAGATTCTGAAAACCTGGCGGGTCCGTGGCCACTGCTCTGTGGTCAGGTGACCCAGGCATGCCCAAGTGCTCTGAGCCCAAAGGCCAAGGGCAGGGTTGCCATGGCAACAAACCCAGATGAAATATAAGTGTTCAGGGCCCTGGAACTGATCTAGGGCTCAGGGTTATTTTCACTTCCTTCCTAGAAGAGGAGGGCGGGGCAGGGGTAGGAGGAGCTCCTTTCTGAAACCTGGAGAGCTGCCTGGGGAGATGGCCTCTGCTTGTGGTCTGGGCACTCGTCCCAGCCCCCGGAGCCACCCCCAGTGAGCACTCCGAGATGGTTCCTGACTTGGGGGCCAGGCCTTGACCTGGGCGGCACCCTACCTCTGCCCCTGGCCTGTGTCCCATGACTCACTCTCCTTACACTTGAGGGCGCCCCTTCCTAAACCCTCCAGCGAGTGTTCAGCAGCTACACCACACCTTGGGTTGTGAGCAGGGCTGGCCCCAGTGTCTGGGAAGGTGTGACCTGGCCATCAAGTCCCCCGCTAAGCCTGACCCTTCTCCAGTCTGGACCACGGGCAGCGTAAGCACCCAGTAGCCCCAATGTCATGGTGTACCTGCTGAGGCAGGCCTGGGCCACCCATGGGAGGGAGCGATTTGGCCGTGGTACCCAGCTGTACGCTCTGCTGGGACTGCTCACTGCAGGAGCCTCTGTCGTAACCTGGGAGTTAAGCCTCTCCCCACCAGCTGGGCTGTGAGATCCAGGAGGAAATCACCTTCTGGGGCTTTCTCCTTGGGTCTCCCTCCCTCCCCAGTAGAAAGGCCTGACTTCATCTTAACAAACGAAACTGAACATCGCTCTGCATTTTCATCTAAGAGGGCATGCCGTCTGCTGCCTGAGATGCTGGACATCTCTCTATTAATCGGCCGGCAGGGAAAGGGGGAGAAGACAGAGGCTGGGTTCTTGCAAGGAGTTCATGTACAAATGCTGCCATGAGCCTTAAAGGATTAATTTCACAAGCCTTAAATCGCAGTTTAATTTGAAAACTAATTCAGCCCCATAATTGGCTTTCTGCTCAAATCACTGAGGCTAAAGATTTAAATTCTTAATATTCGGATGACTTTCAAGTATCTGGTGCCATCTGTGCAATAGTCCGTGGCATTAGTCTCAGGGGGACCTCCACCAGCACAGAAATAAAATAAATAAATAAACAGGGCCCACTAATAGAATAATCTATTTAAGCAAAAACTCTGCACTGTATAGATGAAGGTTTCTTTGACTTCATTTGCAGCATGTAGATTTCTCTATTTAATATTTTAAAGTGACATTAATTTCAAAATTTATAACATAGGCCCTCATGCAGTTACAAGGGGTTAGGAAAAGCAGAGATTCCAATTAGAGCTATTTTTTTTTTTAAGTAAAAATAATCGATACGGAGGAATCTTTTCTTGGGAGGCTCAAGAGACGCCATGAGACCCGGCTGGCTGCCTCCAGGCAGGAGAACACACGGCGACTCTGATTTCCAGAGGGAAGGGCTGTTGTAAGGACATGGACCCCCAGCTGGTGCAGAGGGGAGAGGGGGGTCCAGCTATGAGGATGGAGCTGTGAGGTCTGTCCTGAGCCCTGTGAGCTTGTTTCCTGAAAAGTGGGGGCTGGGCAGGGTGGCAGGAAGTGTGAGACTGGAGAGTCAGCAGGATAAACCTGACTAGGGGTTGAGCCACATAGCATCAGACACTGCCAGCCGCTGGGGCACACCGCAGGCCTGGCCGCCTCCCTCTGCACAGGTGTGGACCCTCTAGGAGCCCTTCACAGAACTGCTGTGCACCCTTGGAGCTCCAGGGAGGTGGGACCCTGGGCATGGAGGTGTGGTCCCCACCCCCTGAGCTGGCTGTCACTGAATCCCACCCTTGCTCAGGTACATGGTGGTGGTGATGGAGGAGGTGATGGAACAGACAGGGTCTCTGCACCGCAAAGGGGAAAAGCAGTGATGACAACAAACTGAGAGGATGCAGTAGTGATACGACCAGAGGCCTCTGTGTGCAGGGAGGGGCCTGCTGGTGAGAGCGGTGGGGAAGACAGCTCTGGAAAAGCGTGGAGGAGCCAGTGTGCTAGTGGTCAGAGGGAGAATGGCCAGGCTGTGGGCGCAGCCCGTGCAGAGGCCCTGGGACAGGAAAGACTTCTCCCATCCTGATAGTCTTTGCCCACACGTGCATCAGATACCATCTGTAGGCCCCTACCTAGCACACCTGTCTTTTGGTTCCTCAACTGGACAATGGGCTTCCTGGAGGTGGAGTTCACACTTTCCCACCCTGGGAAAAGGGCACCTCACACACAGCTTTTGTGTGTGCTTTTCCAGGGGGATGGTTCCCACGCTACACACTGCCCTTCTCCCCTGATAGTGGATGTGATGCTTGGAGGTACGGCAGTCATATTGTGACCTCGTAGTAAGAAATCAGAGAGGGAGGCAAAGGGCACAGAGATGGTGAGTCTGCCGGCTTCATGCGCTCATCTAAAAGGCTACTTGTTTCAGCTGGGTTTTCTGAGACTTGCGTCCATAGTTATTCCTGACCCAGGCTGGGGAGGGGAGGCAGTTTAGCTCCATGGTTAGAACTGCAGCTCATGAGCCAGATCACCTGGTTTAACTCTTGCCTCTACCTGAATGGAAGCCGGGCACTCCCGGGCCTCTGCCCCAACTTCCCCGCGCTGGCCCCGCCCCCGCCCCCGCCGGCCCCGCCCCCGCCGGCCCCGCCCCCATGTCCTCTGCACCAGCTCCACTCTGAAGTACCCGGATAACAGCATCTGATGCTGGGCTCCTGGGTGGGTTAACAAAGGCTGAGACCACCACCCCGTGGAGGACATTAACTATTTGATGACCATGAGTTCTGAGCACGCGTGGCCAGACCTACAGGCGCCTAAGGGTTGATAATATTGACCCCTGTGACCCCGCCAAGCAGAGAATTGTGCACAAGCTAGTCATCACTCTCCTGCTCGCCCCCCACACCCCCTACCCCCAACCCCGCAAGAAGGGTTTGGATCTTTTGAGCACGAACCGCCTGTCCCCGTTTGGAGCCGTTTCAGTAAACACCACACGTTTCTTCACCACAACCACACTCCGTGTAGGTGGACTGGTAGCACCGCACCAGGGAGCGGCCCGGGTTTGGTTCGGTGACACAGGTTCCCAACACAGGTTCCCGCTGTGTCTCTTCTTACCTGCTCTCCGTCTCTGGTCCCTCCTGCCCACAGTGCCTGTCACGGGGCTGTCCGCGATTCAGCAGGTTTCCTGTCTGGAGGCCCTAACGCGGTGCCCAGCCCCCAGCGGCCGGGTCAGTGCTGTTTCCATGGCGGCCGCGTAGTCAGAGCATCAGTGGCAGGTGCGCCCACTGCAGGGGAGCCCAAGGCCTCCAGCAGAGACGCGCGCCCTCCCCGGTCCAGGTTCACAGGAGCCTGGGAAGCGGTCGGGCTCAGAAGCTGCAGGTCAGGGGGCCCAGATTTTTTAAATCTATCCTTTTTTTTCCTCAAAGAGGCCAAGTTCCAAGGAGCCGAACTTGACCTTTTAAAGATGTGCCTGCACCCCGGAGGGACACCCCGAGGTGCAGGAGAGCCTTGCTTCTGGTGAAGAAAACAGTTGGCCTGGCTGAGGGCCTCCCAGGGTCTCAGCCTCCGCTCTGCAGTGCCACCCCCCAACCTCATGCAACTCTGGGAACAGGACTGGGGTCGGAGGGGTGAGTGGGGGCCCAATGGGGAAACCAGCTCGGCTGGAGGCCAAGGCTTGCAGGGGTTCCCTCTAGCTTCTCCTCGTGAACGCCCTCCGCTGCGCCCCATTGGCCAAGGCCCAGCTGGGGCCTCATCCTAGGAGGGCCCCTCCCCTTCCCTCTCCTGCGCATCCTCCTGGAGGGGGCAGGGCCCGAGGAGCACCTGGGCCCAATCCTCCCATCAGCTCTGGGACCAGGCCTCAGCTTGGCTCCGGCTGGCCCAGCCCAGGCTGCAAAATGGCCATTGTTCAGCCGTGGCCAGTTGAGAGTTTGTGATAATTCAGAACGTCTGAGGTTTGGCTCGGCCATCAGGTGACCTGAGGGACACAGGAACATAATGTAGAGGACAGCTGGTTTTGAGCGAGTCTTATGGTTCAGCCTGAGATTCCATCTGACAATGTAACTTGCTACTAGAGTTGGGAAAAAGAACCGATATTTTGAGTAAGAACATTTAACAATAGTAATAAGTTAATACCTGTTAATAGTAATTACACCATTAACAATAGCACAGGTGTCAGCTGCCTCAGGTGGATGCCTTCAGCTGATTCCCCCAGGTCGGTGGTACTATTACCTCCATTTAACCATGAGACAGAGTGAGTGGCTGGCCGAGGCCCTGCCATGCCACACGCTGGCCACAGCTGGCCACTGGGAGTCTAAGGTGAGTGGCTGAGTGCCATGTGACATCACCTGCCAAGTGCTCGGTCCCACCCTGTGAGGACAAGGGGTAGCTGGAGTCTGAAACAGCCTTTACCTCTGCTCCACTCAAGGATTCCTGTGGAGCTACCGGCATCCAGGGAGCGAGGTGCTGGCAGATCAGTGGATGGAAGCAGAGAACCCAGAGCAAACCCATAAACAAGCCAACTGATTTTTGACAAAAGTACACAAGCAACTCAATGAAAGACAGAAAGCCTTTCCAACAAACAGTGCAGGAGCATCTGGGCATCCATAAGCAAAGAAATGAACCAGACTAAGTCTCACGCCTTCTATAAAAATCACACAGAAATTAACTCGGAATAGAAAAGTCAATGTCCAAAAGTGAATTAGAACAGTCTATAGCATCCCTGAAATGTGAATATAATGGAGTGGGGGGAAGCACATTTTTTGGTTAATAGATGAACAAATTTGAAACATTAAGAGAAAAGAAATTAACTTGGAATGGACCAAGGACGAAATATAAAATGTGAAACTATAAAACCTTCAGAATGAAACCTAGAACATCTTCAGGACCCAGGGTTTGGGAAGAGTTCTCAATACCCAAGTCCAATCCATCAAAGGAGAGTGAAAAATTGAACTTCATCAAAATGAAAAGCTCTTGCTCCCAAAAGACCCCCTGAAGAGCATGAAAACATGAGTCCCAGAGTAGGAGAAATTATCTGCAGACCACACATCTGGCAAAGGGCTTGCATCTCAAGTAAAGAATTCTCAAGACTCAGTGATTAAAAAAGCAACTAATTAGGAGATGGACACAGACATGAAGAGACATCCCAGCAAGGAGGAGATGCAGATGGCAAGCACAAGAAGGGATCGCCACCATACTTAGCATCAGGGAAAGAGAAATAAAAACCACAGTGAGGTACAAATGTGCATCTGTCAGAACAGCTAACATGACATGATGACACCACCAAATGCTGGCAAGGACACGGAGAAGCCGGAACGCTCAGATGGTGGGACAGGAGATCATACGGTCACCCCAGAAAAGTGCATGGCACTTCCTGGCAGAGCTAAACACCTGGTCCCCATACCACCCAGTGATTGAGTCCTCAGGCGTTTGTCCCAGAGAAATGAAAATTCACATGAAAGTCCACATGTGAGTGAAAGTTTTTGGCAGCTTCATTACTGCCCCAAACTGGGACAACCAGATGAGGGTAGGGCATCCACACTGTAGACTTCTCAGCAATGAAAAGAAATGAGCATAGGACTCACAATTTGCCTGAATATCCAGAGAATCATACTGAGTGGAAAAACCCAGCCCCCAAAGGTAACATGGGCTTCCCAGGTGGTGCTCAGTTCAGTTCAGTCGCTCAGTCATGTCCGACTCTTTGCTACCCCATGAACTGCAGCACGCCAGGCCTTCCTGTCTATTATCAACTCCTGGAGTTCACCCAAACCCATGTCCATTGAGTCGGTGATGCCATCCAACCATCTCATCCTCTGTAGTCCCCTTCTCCTCCTGCCCTCAATCTTTCCCAGCATCAGGGTCTTTTCAGATGAGTCAGTTCTTCACATCAGGTGGCCAAAGTATTGGAGTTTCAGCTTCAGCATCAGTCCTTCTAATGAATATTCAGGACTTATTTCCTTTAGGATGGACTGGTTGCGCTAGTGGCAAAGAATCCGCCTGCCAATGCAGGAAATGCAAGAGACATGAGTTTGATCCCCAGGGCAGGAAGATCCCTTGGAGGAGGGCATGGCAACCCGCTCCAGTATTTTTGCCTGAAGAATCCCATGGACAGAGGGGCCTGGCAATCCACAGTCCGTGGGGTCACAAAAGTCAGACACGACTGAGTGACTGAGAGCACACTCAAAGGTAAAGTACTGCTATGGTCACAATTATATGAAAGTCTTAAAATGATAAAATCACAGATATGGAGAGCAGGTCAATGGTTGCAAGGGTAGGGATGGTGGGCAGATGGATCAGTGAGTGGGGAGATGGGTGTTAGCCTTCTTAAATGTTACTGTCTTGACCATGGAGGTCATGTGAATCTGCACATGTGATAAACTGCATGGGCACACACGCACTCACATACATACACGTGCTGAAGTCTGAGTGAGGGCCAGGGCGTGCACCAGTGTCACACCCTGGTGTGACCCTGCATCTGTGAGAGGTTACCACTGGGGGAAGTCAGGGGATGGGTCTGTGGGATGTCTCTGTTTTACGTCTTACAACTGCATGTGCGTCTACAATCACGTCAAAATAAAAAGATATCTTAAAAAGATATTTCTTCCAATGAGATCTTATCAGGAAGCACATTGAAGAGTTGCTTGGAGCAGTGCTTGCCTAGGAGGTTCAAGGTTGTCCAAAGCCCGGCCTTCCTGCTTCCTGCCCACCTAGGGCCAGAGATGCCTCTGTTACCCCAGGCCTCAGTAAGCACCAGGTCACAATCCTCTTGGGTTTCTTCTTGTTGCATCTCAGTTGAACCTTTTTTCTGGGAAACTCTAATTTTGGTTCCACTTTCTGGTGCACTTGAAATAAATGAAACTCCATTTCTTTATGGAAAACATCTATATTACATAATTTTTCATAATTATTATTAATCTGAACTCACGAGCACAGGGTCAATTTCAAAGCTAGGGAAAGAGGATTTGATGGAAAAGCCTGCTTCCTTAAGACCGGTTTTGCTGGACGGGGATGCACATCCAGCACCCACATGTCCTGAGAGCAGGAGCGCGCAGAGCTGGTGAACCTGCTCGCCTGCATGCACTACGCAGACACTTCTGCAGGTGCAGCTTCTGCCTGGAGGCAAGAGATGGTCCCCCTCCAGGGGTGGGCACAGAAGATTTTGGGGACACAGAACAGTGGGGCGTCAAGGCAGAGTTTGGAAAGGCAGAGGTGGGGTGTGTGCCTGGAAGTGGTGGGGCACCCACCCAAGCAAAGCTCCAGTGGCGAGACATTCATAGGGCGGCCAGCGGACACGCCTCACCTTTTCATCTTCAGCCTCGCATGCAGTCTCCCAGGTCTTGGTGGCCCCTGGCCAGTTCCCTCCAGGATTTGGGACCATGATCAGGAGGGGACTGAAGGTCCCATGCATGGGGAGGGACTGCTGCTGTGGCCCCATCTGGGTGGGGACCCAACACGGCAACCACTGCCCCCACGTGGTCATTTATATAAATACAACGAGAAATTCAGCTTCTCAGCTAGATGTGAGTTGGACTAGGAAGAAAACTGAGAGCTGAAAAATTGATGCTTTTGAACTGTTATGTCGGAGAAGACTCTTGAGAGTCCCTTGGACTGCAAGGAGATCCAACCAGTCCATCCTAAAGGAGATCAGTCCTGGGTGTTCACTGGAAGGACTGATGCTGAAACTCCAATACTTTGGCCACCTCATGTGAAGAGTTGACTCATTGGAAAAGACCCTGTTGCTGGGAAAGATTGAAGGCAGGAGGAGAAGGGGACGACAGAGGATGAGTTGGTTGGATGGCATCACCAACTCTAAGGACACAAGTTTGAGTAAGCTCCGGGAGTTGGTGATGGACAGGGAAGCCTGGCGTTCTGCAGTCCATGGGGTGGCAAAGAGTCGGACATAACTGAGTGACTGAACTGAACTGAACTGAACAGCTGTATGAACCAGAATTGTGTGTGAGGCCCTTGCGACTCAGCAAAACCAGAGAGGGCTTCATGGCATGGAGGGACCCGGGGGTCGGGGAGCATGTGGGGTGACCTGGGATCTGGCCCCAAGCAGCTGGCTGACGTCCCCGCCGCAACATCCCAGACCTTAGCAGACTCCTACCCGGCTGAGTCAATACTGAATACATCTTTCCACTTGTTTTCCATTAGAACATGTGTCTGAAACCCTTCATTAGCCTATCATTCCAGAGAATAATGACTAATTTCTGGCGGTAGTTTTTCCTTATCCCACAAAAGCACTGTGTAAAACCTTTTATTATTGTAATTTACTGGGGTGAGAGAAGGACTTATAGAGACTGTTTCCATATCCCGGGGAGCCTCCTGTGTCGAGGAGGTGGGCCCTGTTCTGTCTGGACATGGCCTCCTCCTCCTGGACCAGGGCATCAAGCCAGGCCCAACAAGGCACCGTGCAGCTCCATCCTGGCTTTGCACAAAGAGGTCGCATCTCTGGTCCCCTCTGATGGGTTATTCTGGGACCAGAAATGGAACTGGCACCCAGGGGCTCCGAAAGTCACCCAACATTTAGTGCAAACAGCCCTGCAAAGGTGTTGAGTGCCCAAGGAATAAAGGGCCAGCTTTCAGCCTGCCCAGGCCACGTCCAGAGATCCGAGGATGCTCCAAGGCTTAAAGGCTTATCAGGATTTTGAGGGGAAGATGAAGCAGTTTGTTGTTTTTGTTATCCTAATGAGTAAAGGCAGTCATGCGTTTGGGAAAACTGTCTCATTGATTTGTTCAAAAATAAGATGTGGGAGACTTGATTTGAGGCACCTTCACAGAGTGTCCTGGGTCTTGGGGAGAGAGGTCCCACCGCTTCCATTAACAAGAACGTCCCCACCCCCCTCACACCCACCAAGCTTGACACCCACTCTCCACCCTGCTCCTTAAAGAGCTGTCTGTCAGCAGTCCTCATTCGCTTTCTTTGGCTGTTTGTAGCTAATTTGGCCACCCACCTGCCCCTCAGGGGCCGCAGGGCCCAGCTGCCCGAGGTTTCTGCAGAAATAATGTCACATTGCTTTCCTTTTGCTGACATCAGGCTGGAGCAAGCCTCCTGATTCTGAGGACAATCAGTTGTAGACGTATTTCACCTTGTGGAAGCAGCAGCCCCTGGAGATGGAGCTGTGACAACTGCCTCCAGGGAGAAGAGATGATAAATGTTTGCTTTCATGCCCCTCTGCATGCTGGATGCCTGCTGACCCCTCCTCAGAGGCCCGGGAAGTCTTCCCAGGATGGGCACCACCGGGGGCTGGGGAGGGGCAGCCTCTGTGATGTTCAGATGGCAGGCAACACCTTTACTGTGCGTATGTTCCCAGTATTGCATGGGGCATCACTCATGAATCAAAATGACCTTTTGTTTCTCTCAAGTTCAAATGTAACCAGAGTCCGAATTTTAGCTTCCAGCAGCCCTTAGCAGGGGCCTCAGCAGTGGTGCTTGGCTTAGCTCCACACTGCCCCCTGCCCCTGCCTGCCCCAAACTGAGTAGTTGTCCTGAGGACAACTGCCCCCGCCCCTCCCCCAAGTCAGGAGACTGGGGCTGGGTTTCTTAAACCTGAGCAAGTGCAGAGTTACTTGGAGCTTGGCTGCCTCCTCGGGGCCCCACCTGCAGAGTCTGAATCAGCGGGTGGCCACCAGCTATGCACCTATAATACGTTCCCAGGTGATGCTGGGAGGCCTCTGAGCTGTTGTGCCAGCATCCACTGGGGATTCGCGCCCATGTCCACACCGAGGGGTTGGGACTCCTTGCTCCACCTCCTCAGGCCTTGAGTCCTGTCTGAGCTGAAGAGGGAGGGAGGCACCCACTTCTAGGTCATTATGGGATCCAGAGACCAGACACTGTAAAGTGGTCATTATCATTTATGCTGGACAGGAGTCCTTGGGAAGACGGGTCAGCTCTTGGGTCAGCTCTGAGGGGGGCCAAGGGCCTCAGCCACACAGCTCACTTCTTTAGGCCGAGGGAGTCAGCCCTCTCAGGGGCTTCCTGCTATGCCCAAAGGTGCCCAGGAGGCCTCAGATGGCCAACCTCCTCCCTGACTGGCCCCAGGACCTTCGCACATGCTCTCCCTGCCGCCAGACTCCTTCCCTGCACTTCTGAGTGCTGCTCCTGATCACAAGTCAGCTCCTGGCCCACAGGTCACCTCTGCAGAGGAGCCTTCCCTAATCTACAGCCGTCCCCATGACTCAGCGCCCAGGGGTCTCCTGAGCCAAATTGTCACTGCAGTGGCTCTGGTCCCTTGTTTCAGCCCCTCTGTGTCTTCCCTGGACTGCGAGGTATGTGGAGCAGGGATGCCCACTCCCTAGTGCAAGCAGTGGGTGCTTAAATAAACTCAGAGGCGATGAGTCCCAGGTGTCATCATGGCGGCGGGGGCTGCGTGCCCCTCCTCGGGAATGTCCCTCCCTCGGGGCTCAGGGCTCACCTGGCTTGGAGCCTTCGTCCACGGAGCCGTTGTACACCTGGTTGAGGAACTCGGGGCGGTTGTCGTTCATGTCAATGACATAGATGTACAGGTCGATGGGGTTCTCCACCTTGTTGCCGTTCATGTCCACAGCATGTGCTCGGAGCTAGAAAGAAAGCAACATATGCTGTCAGGGCCGACAGCTGCCCCCGGCGGGGATGTGCCTGACCCTAAGCCTTGTGAACCACCAAGAGCAGATTTCCTGTGACCTACAGCCCTGGGGTGGGGTGACAGAGCAGTTCAGGGCCACCCCAAGGGGCAGACTGGGGAGTGCGGGGTGGGCTTGGGACACGTCATGAGCTTGAGTTCTCTCCTCTGTGGGAATGGGGAGGCATCCTGGGAGGGTGGAACAGAGCGACCATGGGAGCTGGAGGCTGACCCGAGGGTCCACGCCGATATCCATCCCCGCACCACTGATGCTGAGGACTCACGTCTACCTAGAGCAGCTGCAGAAAGGCTGTGTGTGCTAATGGAGCGGGGGCTTAGGCCCCTTGCTGCCAGGAGGCCAGGCCTGGGGGAGACCCAGAGAAGAGACACAGCGGGTCCTTGAACTTGGGCATCCACTTCAAGTCTACCCTGTTGGCCTGGCTTATCTTTCTTGGGGCAGCAGAGAGGAAATGGGTCCAGGGGCCCTGGGGTGGAAGGCCCCACTCCAATGGGGAAGGGGCTCCAGGGAGCTCCATCTGGGAACAACTCTAGGTACAAAGGGTAGGTCCCCCAACTTGGGCTGGGGGGGCCCACAGGGGCTGCTCAGACTCCCCTCTTCGATTTTGGATTTTTATCTTTTATTCATTCATTCACTCATTAATTCATTCACTCCATCAATATCTATTGAGGGCCCACCTGTGGCAGGCACTGGCTGTGCCCTAGGTCGTGGCTTCATGAGACCTGGGGCTGCCCTGGGGCTTCTCATGCAGGAGATGGCCCCTGAGAAGGCATGTGACCGCAATGACCCGTGGGGTGGGGAGGAGGCCAGTCAGGCCTCTCGGAGGAGGTGATGCTGGAGCTGAGCCCTGGACGAGGGGCCCAGAGGACAGCAAGCGTGGGGGCCTCCATGGGGGATGCAGAGTGGCTGCCCACGGGCAGCAGAGTGTGCTGGAGTGGGGCCGTGGGGGCCCTGAGACTAGACAGAAAAACCACGCTTGGAGGTGGAAGGGGCTGGCCTGTCTCTCCAGACCAGCACTGTGACTGTCACACAGCCATGCCCTCATCTCTCTGTGGAAACCATGTCACCCTCGAAACCAAACACACTGGACTACAGGGTCCTTATGCCAAGACAGAGCCAAGTCAAGTGTGCCCAGAGGAGCCTCCCGCAGGAGGGGTCTCTGAGCTAGGGGCCCCGCCTAGTCATCAGGCAGTCTCCTTCATGCCCTGCGCCCCCAGCCACTCTGCCAGCCTTGGCGGAGGGGAGGGTGCCATCCATGACTGCAGGAGGGGCCTTGAGTTATCCCCAGCCTCGGCCGACAGCCCTGTGTAGAATTTTCCCCTTGAAACCATGTGTTTGGGGGGAGCTCAAGGCAGGCTTCATGGAGGAGACGATCTAGGTCATCACAAGGAGAAAAACGAGCTCAGGTTCCTGGGAGCTGCAGCCTGCAGAGCCATGTAGCTGCCCCCTTCAAGACAGATCAGCCTGAAGTATCACATTTAAACATCTCAGGATGGGGATGCGGGTGTGGTTGTTTCTCCCAGCCGACCGCTCCCCACGCCCCCCGGCCCCCCGCCCGGCCATCAGGTCACCGTTCCTGGAGCCCGGTTTGCACCTCCCTGCTGTGGAGGTCCTCCCGTAGGCGGCCAGTGTGTGCTTGCTAAGTCACTTCAGTCGTGCCTGACTCTCTGTGACCCCATGGACTGTAGCCCACCAGGCTCCCCTCTGTCCATGGGGATTCTCCAGGCAAGAATACTGGAGTGGGCTGCTGTACCCTCATCCAGGGGATCCTCCTACGGGCAGTTGGGCCATCCTTCATCTTGTCAGACGTGGCCAGGCAATAAGGCGCCGAGCCAAAGGTTGAGGAGGCTTTGAAAAGAGTAATTCTGAGCTAAAATTAAAGTTATTATCTTCTAACTAAAGTGATACCCTGGTTAGGCCGCTATCTTTAGCAGCAGGAGCAGTCCGAGTGGAGCTCTCAATGGAAAGTGGCTAGCAGGGTCTCCTCATCCCCCTCCAAAAGCTTAAAACAACATTTGATAGATTCTGTTGGAAATCTCTAAGAGTCCACCCATCCCCCTCCATCTCTCAGGCTGGACACACAGCTGCAGGCTTGGGGATGGGGGTCTGTCTTGGTGTTGGAGACAAGAAATGCTTTGCGACTTGGAGATAAGAAATGTCCTGAGACTTGCAAATCTGGGTGTCTTGTGCAGAGTAAATTTCCTGCGATGTGCTGTGCTTGCCTGCCGTGTGCGCGATCCTGTTGTCTTCCATCAACCTTGTGCTGGCTCTGACTGGGAGTGCCCCGAGACCTCCACAGGCACTGCCTCACCTCATTGTTCACAGGAACCGTGAGACAGGTCTGTCGGATCTCTATTTACAGGCAGGGAAACAGAGGCTCACGAATATCCCGCCCAAGTTGACGGCTCGTGGCCCCCACAGCAAGGCTTCCTAAGGAAGCCATGAAGGCACCTTCTGGGGAATCGCCTTGCAGAGCAGACAGTGATGCTCATCTGTCTCGTGATCACAGGCTTCGCACAGTCATCTCCAGGGACCCGCGTCCACGGTCTGTCAGCTCCCTCTCAGGTGGGAGATTCTGCCCCACCCTCTCAACAGCCACGATAACGGTGGGACTCAGGATAGGATTATACGGCACCCGTCGGGGAAGCAGAGAGGACTCTGGGATGTGAGGTGCAGGTTCCAGGTGGGAAGGTTACAGGGGTCACCCCGTGATCGAGTCACGTCATGTAGGGGGTTGACTTTATTGGCAAGGAGACTGTCTGGGTGGACAGAGGTAACTAAAATCAGAGCCCCACTAAAATCGTGGACTCTAAAATCAGAGTGATCCTCTGGCCCACAGCAGGTGAGGGATTGGGGAGCTGTCTCTCAGTCTACTGCCAAGTGGGTCTCCTTTTCCAAAACGTGGCTCCTGCCTTCCCAGGGTCTGGTTTGGGGGTGCAGGGAGAGGGTGTGTGGTGCTCTTGGGATCGAGCTGCTCTTGGGGTGGCCAGGGCTGGGGGTCCTCAGAGTGGACAGTGACACCCGGGTGTGGCTCTGAGCTGTTTGCACCGAGGTGCACAAGGGCCTGGGGGAGGCCCAGATGGCCATGAGATGAGGCCCACAAGTCCTCCAGCTTCAGCCTCCTGTCCGTCCCACTTCACAGGGGGTGAGTGTGTGACCCTCATAGTCATTCGGGCCTTGTACTCAGAAGGGTCTGTGTGTGGTTTGACGCTCGGCCATCACCATCTTAAAACTCATAGTCAGCTCAGAGGGGCCCCCATTACATCTTGTGCTGGGCTCAGAAATTCTGCAGCCATCCTGGGCTAGGAGCTGAGCAGTTGAGAGAGGAAAGCCTGTGACTGGCCCGCCCCCAGTGGTGGGTTCTCTTCTCTGCCAGGGGATGTGGTATGGACAAGCCTGCCGCGTGGAGCCTCCCTTCTCATCCAGGAGGTGGACAGTGAACCTGGAGTATGAAGAGCAGGGTTCACATCTGGCACTGCATGCTGAAGCCAAGTGAGGTCAATGCCGGTCCATAGATGACACAGGGCGGAGGCTGTGAGTGCATCCCCTCACCTGAAGGTCTGTGAACACAACCCGGGAGCTGGGAGTTCTGACGCCCTGGCTGTAGCCACAGAGGCATCCTTACCGTGTGCTGGGCCCTGTCCTGAACACCACAGGGATGGTCACCCTGAGTCCTCCGAGCACACGCTGAGGCAGCCTGACTGTTTCCCCTCTGCAGGAGAGCATGGAGGTCAGAGGGGTTAAGGGCACAGGTCTCAGCTGCTGGGTGGGGCTGCCCAATTCCGCCCCCCAGGTCCGGCTCCAGCCTCTGCCTCCCGCAGGTACAAACGCTCATCCCACGACGAGGAGGCAGAGTCCAAGGACGCTAGGGCGGGCGGTGTGAGAGCCGTGTGCCCACCGAGCTCTAGGGCCAGTTGTGTGCCAATAGGCCAGGAGGCCAAGTGGAAAGTTGTGGACGGTCCCTTTAACTGAGCCTCACAGCCTTCACTTTCTCATGGTTTTCTCCTCTCCACTGGCAGCTCCCCATGAAAGCAGCTGCGCTCGCTCAGAGCTGCCTTTCTGCTCTCAGAGGAAGGGGCAGAGGGGCCAGGATGCGTGTCTGGAACTGGAGAGGTGGGGGTGACACAGCAGCTGCAGACCCCTCCCCCAGCAGAACTCCTGGCTGCACGTGGGTCCACGGCTTCTGACCAGTGGCTCCCACAGTGTGTCCCAGACCCTCCCGGCATCACCGGGAACATGTTATTAGAGCACGTTCTTGGCCCATCTGCTCTGTGAATTGCACAGCCCGGGGAGGCGCCCTGCAGGCAGCTGGGCTTTTCTGATATGGACTTGGGTTTGCATTCCCCTCCAACCCCTGCCTTAGGAGCCCGAGTCCAGAGACACTCACGTGGTAGGAGGCTCGCTCCTCCCGGTCCATGGGCCGCGTGACGTACATCCGGCCGGACATGGAGTCGATGCTGAAGACCTCCATGGGGGGCTGGTCGGCGCCCACGCCTGTGATGCTGTATCGGATGGGGATGTCGTTGTCCTTGTCGGACCGGATCTGGAAGGGGGAGCAGATGGGGGTGAGGGAAGGTCAGGCTTCTTACGTGGACCTTCTGCTCATCCCACTGGATGGCCTCGCATGACAACTCTCCCAGGGGCATGTGAGGCCACAGCCAGCGCTTGGTCCACTCGGGGGACCAGAAGGGCAGGTGAGGCCAGGGGTTCACTGGGAGCCTGCAGAACATGTCTGGTGAGCCCCAGGTGACAGGGAGGAGGGGACACAGTATTCCAAGAGGAAAGGGTCTGCAGGGAGCTCGGCAGAGGTGAGGACGCCCATGGTAGAGCCTCAGTGATGGTCTGAGATGGCCGAGGACCTGGCACAAATGCCCCTCACACCAGACCTCAGGAAAGACAAGGGCGAGGACACAGCTCACTCCACAGAGTTTTTAGGGAAAAGATCAGGGCCCAAGACACTTGTGCCTCCGAGTGATCATCTGTGCAGAAAGGCAGTGGACATGTTTGGATGCACAAAGACACAGAAAATGTCCCCTGTTCCTGCTCTGGTCCTCCTCCCCTGCCCTGAGAGGGGGTCACAGAGAAGACCTCGAGAACAGGGGTGGGTAGCCTTGGAAATGCCAACCCCCACCCCAGCATTTGGACACAAAAACACAGACCTGAAAGGTGTTGTCAACGTGGTTACAGAGCTGAGTACAGGCACAAACAGTGTTTACAGAAACTGTTTATTGTGGAAAACAACAATTTAATAATGGTGAAAAGTGAAAATGATAGTCACTCAGTCATGTCCGACTCTTTGTGACCACATGGACTGTAGCCTGCCAGGTTCCTCTGTCCATGGGATTCTCTAGGCAAGAATCCTGGAGTGGGTAGCCACTCCCTCCTCCAGGGGGTCTTCCTGACCCAAGGACCAAATCTGGGCCTTCTGCATTGCAGACAGACTCTTTACTGTCTGAGCTACCAGGGAAGCGCTCAATAATGGTGATCTGGGTCCCAAATCTAAAGTAAGCTAGCAAAGCCTGAGAGTTGGGTGAAGCAATGGAAAGAACAGAGAAAAAAATGCATGATTCTGTGCTTTACATGGGTTGGGGGTTGGACTATGCAGACAGCCCCTCACTTTTGACCAGATTGTTAGATAAATGCAAGACTATAGGAGATAGCAAGGGCACCTGCAGAATTAAACATAAGGTGCATGTCTTTCATTCAGATGAAGCAGAGGTCCTGGTCATGTAAGGGGCAGTTGACGGGCAGGATACCATGTAAGACAAGCTTCTCTGATGGTGAGAGATTGTAAATAAGCCACAGGGAGGTGAAAGGACTAACTGGTGGAGCCAAATTAAGATTAGCATAAACTCTGAATACACCTTTAGAAAAGACAACTTTTAAAAATCAAAGCCCAGGGGACCGTGGCAACATTTTACAAAAAAATGGACCACAATAAAAACCCCCAAAAAATTCCACAAAGCAAAATTGACCAGGACTTTTTACTAGAATAATACAATTAAAATTTAAAGATGATTTTTAAAGAGATATTTTAGAAAACATTCTGAAGTAACCACAGGTTAAGAATCAAAACTGCATTTAGAGGTGATTTAAAAATAGTAATGACAATGAAACAGCGAAACCCAAGGAATTTGGCCAGAGACTGAATCAAAACAAACCCTTAACTTCAAATATTTTCATCATTAAAACAGAATTACAGTGAATGAACTGAGCATTTATATCCAGAAGGAAAGGAATGACAAAGCAGGATATGGTGAACACCCGGGTAATTAAGACAAATGCAGAAATTTCTGAATCTGAAAACAGAAAAGTTGGAAGGACTGATAAATAGATGCAAGAGCTGTACTCTGGGGGAAAAATTCATAAGAAATAGATGTACCTTTGGCAAGCTTAAGAGGAAAAAATAAGACTTAAAAAATCTATTTTATTCTTTATATTTTATGCAAGCCAAGTTGAAAATCCTGATGAACGGGTTATTTTTTGAGAAAATATAAAACTTCACAGTTGGCTGGAAGGAAGAACAAACGTGAAGGGACTGCTAATTCTTCAGGAAATTCCTCGGCAAAGGGCTCGAGGGTCAGGGGAGCTCACCTAGGAGGTGTTTAAAGTCTTCCATAGAAGAGGACGTATAGAGAAAACACCCGCCTTGGCTTTACAAATCCTCCCAGGTACCATTCTCCTAAGACCACAAAGTAAGAGAACTGCAGACAACTCCCCCAGGCTAATGGAGGTGTGACGGTCAGCATGGAGACACCAGCGGGTGGGGTAAACTCACCAGAGCTGCCTTCATCAGCTGAGCAGAAGGGCCCAGGGTGACCAGAGAGAGTCCTGGCTAGGAGCTACTGCCCAGCAACCTCCCAAGAGCCACGTCAAATGAGGTCAGGCTTCCTTTGCAAACAAATTGTTTTTACCATGATTATCTGATTATCTTAGAAATGGGGGTGATTATAGAGAGAAAAGTTAGGTTTTGGTAGAACTCTGTGCCTTGAGATTCTAGTCCTGTTTGTAGTCTTTGAGGTTTTATTTTTTACCTGTAACTGAACTGGATTTAACTTCTAGTTTCTTGAAATACCTGGCTACATGGTTCCAGACCAATGCTTCCAATATCCTCCCGCGCTTCCGACTTAGAATCCCTAAGAACTGTGCTGCTGCGTTCAGTCACTCTGTCGTGTCTGACTCTTTTTGACCCCATGGACTGTAGCCCACCAGGCTCCTCTGTCCGTGGGATTTCCCAGGCAAGACTGCTGGAGTGGGTTGTTATTTCCTCCTCCAGGAGATCTTCCTGACCCAAGGGTCAAACCCGAGTCTCCTGAATTGGTAGGCAGATTCCTTACCTGCTGAGCCAACTGGAAGCGCTAAAAACGAAGCTGCCCTTTCCCCACAGCCCTGCAAACTGAGGCTGGATGAGTGGTGTGAACTTCAGGGAAGCAGCTGAAAGATCTCACGCACAGACAGCCTGCATGACTGCTGCCCTGCCAACGACCACTCAGAAGGTTCCCCGGACCAAACACGATCCCACCAGAGGCATCCAGACCACAAAGATGCTGTGAGCTCGCCATCCAGAAATCATCTCGCTTGGCTGCCTCCCACCCCAGGGCTCGGAAACAGGTATGCTCTAACCAGTAACTTTGATTCTCTTTGGCTTTCATAGAGATGCCTCCTATCATAACCTGACTGTATGCCTGCTCTGGAGCCTGTCCACAACCCCGCCCCCCGAAATGAGGCAACTGTTTACTGGACTGACCTCCTCTCAGGACTGAGAGATGGGTTCAGGGAGATGGAGCAGCTTGCCAGCCCAGCTTTCAAGCCTAGAAACTGCTTGGGGGAGTGTAAAGGCAGGGATGAGGTTAGCGTGAGGTCCCTGCCATGTGCTGCTGGGTGCAGTGACGTTTCTGCTGTGGGCACTTGAGAGCCACCAGCTGCAGGAGGGGCTTTCTCTCTGAGTTCCCTCATCTACCTGGAGAAGAGCCTCAGAGGGGCTCAGGTGTCACAGCCCCGCCCCCCCCCAACCCCCACTGGAGGAGGGATTATCCACCGAGGAACATCATTGCCACCAGTCCTGGAAGGGGGTCTGGAGGAGGGCAGACCTGTCACATGACGGCACCTTCCACCTCTCCTCCGAGGGCCATCATCTTTCCTGCAAATCACTTCCTCTCCCCCTTTCTCTGGGTTGGAAAGATCCCCTGGAGAAGGGAATGGCTACCCACTCCAGTATTCTTGCCTGGAGAATTCCAAGGACAGAGGACCCTGGCGGGATATAGTCTATGGGCTCACAAAGAGTTGGACACAACTGAGTGACTAACACTTTCACTTTCACTTCCTCTTAAACCTGAATTCTAAGGCATCTTGGAGAGCTGCTCATTTTCCCCCTGGTCTCCCCCAAGAGTGCACGAGGCACACATGTTAATAAACTTCTGTTTTTTCCTCCTCTTGTTTATATGTCTTCTATTACAGGGGTCTCAGCCAGGACCTCAGAAAGAGGAGGGAAGTTGAGTTTTCCTCCCCTACATGCCTAGCAGGATTTACCTCAGAAACTAAAGACAGCTTTCTCTTGGGCAGCTGATCTCTGTAGCAGGACAACTACCACAGGATGGTCTCCATGGAGGTGCCTCAGAGATTTGATAATGAACATCCTTTCCAATTGAATTTGGACCTTTCAGCACAAACTACCCCCCTGAAAACTCTGCTTCTGAGAAAATTCGGCTTAATAGAGAACCCCTTTCCTACACCAGCTGTGACTGTTTACATATTGGAGGCGACCCCACCAGGGCAGGAGCGTGGGGGTAGGGTCACTGGCCACCCTGACCATGATGGTGGCTTCCTACCTGATACCTTAGAGGATGGGGGACAGAAAATGTCAGGGACAGTCGGCAAGAAGGAGGCAATGCCTCATCACACAGGCGTCAGTGACCTGGGCTGCTTGGGTGCTGATCAGGGCCTCTGGGAGAGGAACGGGCACATGCACACATGGGCGTGTGTACACACGGGCATGCACGCACATACAGGCTTGTGCACACTTGGGCACACACACAGGTCCTTGAAGTCTGTGAGGGATGTCTTCGCTCTGGCTTTCTGGGCTCCTCCTCCCTCTCATCAGGTCGGGCTCTCCTGTCCCTTGTCTGCCCTAAGCAGGAGCACTGACCATGGTCCAGCTGGATGCCTGTCTGCACCCCCAGGCTCCAAGGGGCTCCCCTCACTCAATCAGTGCTGCCTCACGTCCTGCTGGAGAGAGATGTGGGGTCCCGGCTGCCCGCCTTCTGCCGGCTCCTTGGCTCCAAGCGCTATGCGTCCCGGATGCGAGCCTCTGGCCTGTCGGCATCACACATCCCTTCTCTGTCCACCAGGGATGGTCCTTCAGGCCAAATCACGTCTGACCAGCCCTGTCCGAGGCGCTGAGTGGGGAGGAGTTTCGACCCGACTCCATTCCTTGGAGTCAGTTTGTAGAAAGAGGGTCCTACCTGACCGAGCTCCCTTATCACCAGATCTGGGGGGCAGGGAGGTGCCTGTGCCTGATCGATTGCGGGGAGAAGGGAACTGAGTAACTGGTGCAGAAACTCAAACCAGTTCTTCCTCCCAGGAGCCTGGAAGATTCTGGAAAAGCTGGTGAATTCAGAGGCTTGATTTTAGTTTAGGTTAAGAGAAGAGGACTTGGGTTACACAGGAGGGCCCCCGAGGACAGCAGTTGAGCTGAACTGGATGAAGGGGAGCATGTGAGCCCCTACGGTCCTGCAGAGACACAGCCGGCCTGCACCCTCCCGGCCAGACTGCCCATCCTTCACAAGGAAATTTAATTATGAAACTGCTGAAAAGAACCCGCCACACATTTAAAGGTTTTGATTTTTTGCAAAGGAATCTCATTACATCCTGACCATCAGGCCACATTCCCCTAATTCTCCAGGTACCGTTCAGTGGCGCCTCCTGAAATACATGCTGAGTGCGTCCGGGGCTCTCAGGACACCCTCAATTCTCCCATAGTTTACCATGTTAAGAAGAAATACTGTGTGAATGAATTCACCAGATCAGGCGAGAGCAGTTTCTCCTTGATTTGTGTCTGGAAAATGAGAAAAACATCCCAGCGGCGTCCGGCAGGGCCGTGAATAGAGTGGAGACGGCTTTTCCATCACCCGTCCCAGTTTTATGACGCCACCGAGAATCATGCTGTTTTGCATTTGTTATTAAAGGACAGAACAGATGGTAAAAGGTTAGTTTAAAGTGATGTCTACATTAAAATAACGTATGGTGCCTGGCCATTGTGCTCACCCAGGGACCTCCTTCTAGGGCCGGCTCCATCCTCAGGAAAGGCTGCCTGGATGGCAGGATTCCGGCAGAATCTCCCCCAAGGAGGAGGTATTTTCCTAATTTCAAATGAACTTGAAACTGGAGAAAAAGTCACCCTGTGTGGTCTTGTGAATTGCAAAGGCCTTGGAGGTTTATCCCAAGAACTGAAGGAGCGGAGAGTCCTATGGATGCAGAGAAAACCTCGCCCCAGGAGGGGAAGGGACCTGTCATCCCTGGGAGCCTCACTGTTGGCTGGGCACTTCCCACCCCAGTTGTTTCAACGTCTTCATTCAGCCCACTCGGCCTGTGCTGTGTGCCAGGCCCCCCTGCGCTGGACGGACATGGTCCTGCCCTCACGTGGTTCATGCACCAGACTGCGTGTGAGCTCAGTCGCTCGGTCGTGTCCTACTCTTTGTGGCCCCTGGACTGAAGCCCACCAGGCTCTTCTGTCCATGGAGTTTCCCAGGCAAGAATACTGGAGTGGGTTGCCATTTCCTCCTCCAAGGGATCTTCCCAACCCAGGGAATGAACCCACATCTCCTGAAGCTCCTGCATTGGCAGGCGGATTCTTTACCACTAGCACCACCTGGGAAACCTCATGGATCAGAAGGATTAGATTTAAAAAGTGACAGTCAGTTACTGCAGGATTATAAGGTGACAATTATGAAATGGGGAAAGAACAGGGTCTGTGAGAGACTCTGGAAGGACTTGAGGGCAGAGGGGATCTTTGAGAAAGGCCAGTTGGAATTCCGTGGTTTTGTCTACTGTGGTATGCAATCCCTGGACAGGCACACACAGATAGAGTAGCACACCCAAACGTATGTACAAACAACACATGCATAAGTACACATAAACACACAGACACACACACACACATGTGTACATGCATGCACATGACTGGATGTCCCCACCTTTCTGCTCTAAACCTCTTGGAAGGCGATGTTATTCTTCAGCTTAATGGCTTTGCCACTAATAAGGCCTCCCTGACCCCATCTCTGTGTTTTAAAAGATACTCTCAAAACCCTTAAGATCAGGATCTTCCAAGAGGATGTAATTCTTCGGTGAAGTGTTTTAGCTCTTTCTCTTCGTGTGATATTAAACCCAGGGATCTTCCCAGGAAAGCAGATTGCAAGCTCTCATTTTCTTTACCTGGTGGGAGTTTTGAGTTGCCCGCAGCAGAGTGAAAAGCCCTGAATCGTGACCGCAGAGGCTTCGTTCCCCGCCTACCTTGGATTTCAGGCAGGCCAATCTGAACTTGGCCGTGACTGCAGCCAGCCAGGAGAGGCAATTTCTTTTAAAATCTGACTCTCATGAGAGTCCAGAGGTAAGAACATGATTATACCTAAATGCATTTCAGCTTCCTTGGCCTCACTGGTCCTCACGCCAGCTCTCGACGCCGGGACTCCTGGATTCTCATGCTGACAGAGAATCTGGATTTTCTCAGGATCTGTGTCTATCCTCTTGTCTGCTTTGCAGGGATGGCTCCCTGTTTCCCACCTCCTCCCCCCCTGTCCCCTCCTGCCCAGCACTAAGGCTGCCCCACACCCTCCTGGGCCTTGAGAACACAGACACCCTGCCTGACCCCAAGGATGGCAGGTGCAGGCCTAGCACCATGCACATAGTAGGTGCTCAATAATCACCAACCGAACAAATGAAAGAAGGACATGCTGCCCGGGGGGCGGGGGCAGACATGCAAACCGACAGCCAGGGTCACAGCCAGGCCCGCTTTGGGAAACCAAAGTGGGTGGGAGGCCCTCTTCCTGGAGGAGAAACGTCTTCTCTGAGCCTGGAGGGAGGAGGCAGAGAGCGCAGAGGGAAAGGTGGGGAGGGGAGCCTGAGCGGGTGTCAGGCGTGGCAGGGTTCTAAAATCCTAGGTGGGAGAAGTTCCAGCCAGTCCCGTGTTTACTGTGTGACGCTGAAGAAACAGCAGGGACTCGTGGAGTGGGATAAAAGCAGGAGGGAGAGTCAGGAGAGAAGTGATCACCCCACCCCAGGCGACGAGCAGGAGAGGAGGACCACCCCCACTCCGTCTCCCTCCCCACGTCCTGGCAGAGATTTCTGGGGGCCCTGTGGGGTTGGAGGAGGGGTCAGAATGGTTTTGCTCTAGAGACACTAGGGGGATGAGGGGCGTGGTACCACCTGGTCCCCGCCTCTGGCAGGAGAGGAAGGTGTGTGTGTGTGAGGGGAGGTGGGGAGGTGGGGGGTGAGGAGGCGGTAGTGATGGGGCGAGTGGTGGGGGGGTGGGGTGGGGTGAGCGGATGGGGCGGCAGCCTGCCCTCCACTGTGTTCACTGTGTTTATCTCAGGTCCTCACTGTGTCTCGAACGCCTGCAGCTGGGATGAGCTCCCCTGTGAAGAGCAGGGCCCAGGAATCTCCCCTCCTCACCCCCGTAATTCCTTAAGGACCAGGAAAGGGAAGTCCCAGGATGTTGGCCCCTGATCGTCGGGTCCAGTCCCTTCTGCAGATAGGGAGACCAAGGCCTGAGAGGCTGAGGACTGGACGAAGGTTTCACAAGCCATCACGTTTCGAGGGCAGAGTTTCAGATCTAGTCTTGGTCACATTGCCTTCCTGGGAAGCTTCATGGAACAGAAAGTGAGGCTGAGGAAGTTGTGCCCACTTGTGCAGATGGGACGGGGGCCCAGGAGGTCTCTGTGTCTCCCTAGGGTCAGTTGACTCCCAATGCAGACTCAAACCCTGGGTGTCGTGCTCACTCTGATAAGTTCTGCAAATCTGCTGGGATTGCTGAAATGCTGTGTGTTTTCAAAAGACACCACCTCACACCAGTCAGGATGGCTGTCATTAAAAAGTCTACAAACAGTAAATGCTGGAGAGGGTGTGGAGAAAAGGGAGCCCTCTTGCATTGCTGATGGGATGTAAACTGATATAGTTACTATGGAAGATGGTGGAGATTCCTTAAAAACCTAGGAATAAAACCTAGGATTAAAACCATCATATGACCCAGCAATCCCACTCCTAGACATATACCCTGAGGAAACCAAAACAGAAAAAGACACACATACCCTGATGTTCATCACAGCACTGTTTACAATAGCTAGAACATGGAAGAAACCTAGATGTCCATAGATGGATGACTGGATAAAGAAGCTGTGGTACATATATACTATGGAATATTACTCAGCCATAAAAAGGATCATATTTGAATCTGTTCTAATGAGGTGGATGAACCTAGAGCCTATTATACAGAGTGAAATAAGTCAAAGAGGAATATAAATATCACATACTAACACATATGTATGGAATCTAGAAAGATGGTACTGATGAGTTCATATTCAGGGTAGCAAAGGAGAAACAGACATAGAGAACAGACCTATGGACACGGGGGGAGGGGAGGAGGGAGAGGGTGAGATGTATGGAGAGTAACATGGAAACTCACGATTCCATTGGTAAAATAGATAGCCAATGGGAATTTGCTCTGTGACTCAGGGAACTCAAACAGGGGCTCTGTGATAGGCTGAAGGGTGGGGTGGGGAGGGAGATGGAAGGGAGGTTTGGGAGGGAGGCGACATGGGTGTGCCTGTGGCTGATTCTTGTTGATGTATGACAGAAAACCACAAAATTCTATAAAGCAATTATCCTTCAATTAAAAAAAAAAAGTCACCGTGGCTCAAAGGCCCAGGACTGGAACCTGACTTCGGTTGCTGTTGAAAGCAATCATGAAGCTGTAACTGAGTTCTGCAAGAGGCACTGTTAGCTTGCAGCAAAGTTTAATTGAAAAGCCCTCTGCCTTGGGGCTGGGTGAGCAGTGAGATCTGGCTAGGATAAAACCGTTCTTAGCACGTGATGGGACAGACCTGGGGCTGGGGGTGAGTGAAAGTCCGGATTCCTCCCACTCTCCACTCCTCCCTGATACATGAACATGGCTTTAAGAGGCTTGACAATGTTTGTGTTTCTTGCATTTTACAAAATACTTTCCATGCACAGTGAAATTCAGCTTTCAATTACTTTCAATTAGGTTCTTATAATGAGCAGAAAAACCCAGAATGTGATGGGGAAAGGCATTTGTTGTGTAACATTGACACTGTTATACATTTCCATTCACAATTACTTGGAATTTTACAAATCATGAAAAAACTCCTCAAAGTCAAATGAATATTAATAACAGCCATGAATATGTTCTTACAAAATTTGCCTGGTGGGGAAGCGTGAATTAGATGCTTCTCAAAAGTGTTCTTCAGGTTGTACCAAATTAACAAAGACAGGTAGCTTCTTAATTCTGGGTATGGGACAACTAAGACATTATTGCTGAAGATGGGAGTGGGGCAGGGTCCACTCCTGGCTCTTCTGGCAACAGAGGCCTGATATTCTTTGGGGAGCATCATTCCCCATTGTCTCGGTCAAGTCAAGGTGTCAGTCAAGTCAGGCGGTTGGTCAAGACTCCCTGCCCTCCTCTGGGCAATAGGCAGGCCCATGAGCTGAGCTGGCTGGTCAGCTTATCTCTCAAGCGTGGACGCCGAGTTGAGAAAGCGTCGGGGCTGGGAAATGTGGCTGGAGTCCTCCACTGCAGGGCCATCTCCCTATCAAGACCAGAGCACTGGACCACCTGCTGTCCAGCCTTCCCTTCGGGGGGGACCCTGCAGTGTGGAGAGGTAAACCTTGGAGCAAAGAGATGGCCTCCGGGGGCCGCCCAGGTGAGGAGGGGTCTGTCCTCTCCTGAGGTGTCCAGCTAGTCATCAGGGAGGTTTAGTGTGCCTCTTACACCTGCCTACGCATCTTCCCAGCCCCTACATGGCCAGCGTTTTCTTGTCTATGTTTTTGATGACTGCCCTCTTTCTGTCTCCCTCACTGGTCGGTCCAGGAGATGCTCAGGAGAGAGGGTCATGTAGCTTTCAGCAAACTAATTTAACTCACACTGCACCCAGCCTCTAGTGGTATTCAGTGGATGCAGAGTACCTGGGCCACCTCCCGGAAGACCAAAGGCTCTGAACATAGTCTGGGGTTCCCTGTAGATTCTTGAACTTAACCACTACCAAGGGCTGTCATTACACAGAAGCCAGGGCGGGGGCAGGTTTCCCTCTAAGCCCCTTGGCTGGACCCCTGTGTGTCAGGGAACAGAGCCCATGGATGGGACTCTCTGCCTGAGCTGGAGAGACGGGGTGCCCAGGGCGGATAGCACCGGTGGTTGAAGTATACTCTCAGACCTGTCACCCACATCCTTCCTGGTGTCATTTCTGGTCCCCAGATGAAGAATCAAGTGTCTCCGGACTTCCCTGGTGTCCAGTGGCTAAGACTGTGTGCTCCCAATGCAGGTTCAATCCCGGGTTTGATCCCTGGTCAGGAAATGAGATCCCACATACTGCCACTTAGAGCTTGCATGCTGCAACTAAGACCTGGGGCAGCCTAATCAATCAATAAATGTTAAAAAAAGAGAGTCAAGCATCTTGCCAGGAACGCTTCTTCACTAATACATAATGCGTGTCCCTGCCCATTTCTGGAAGGTCATGCACACACAGTCTCTGACAAGATGACCCCAGAAGAGATCCAGTCTCTGGGATGGAGGCTATGGCATCCAGACCATGGATGAGGCTGGGGAGAGGCCCAGGTGGGAGCCCAAGTGTGAATTTTGAATGAGATCTTGTATGTGAAGCATGTGGACAGGGTTTTGTCCATAGTAAGCACTCAAAATTCTTATGAGCGAGCCTTGTGGTGAGGCAAGAGCCAGAGGCTGGATTTATAAAAATTTTTACTTTGGTATCATCACATAGGTAATTTCTCAAGTCAGGAGACAAAGGTATGAAGGAGAGAAGAAAGAAAAAAATAGCCTCCAACTCTGGACTCCACAAGTCAAGTGAGAAAAATCTACTCTTATGCTGCAAATGCAAACAATTTAAATGTGACTCTGAGATGAAAGAAATGGCCATTGGGTTCCAGGAGAAGCGTGGGGTTTGGAGAGACCCAATGCTTAAACATCCTTCTTGAGGAGCCTTGTGTTTGTGCTGCCGACACTCAGAAAATGTAGCTTCATCTTGTAATCTTACGAGGGTTAAGCCTGTTCTTACAATGCACATGGCCCCAATGTTATTGCACAATTTAATGGTTCTTTTATAGAATAAGAGAGAAGAGGCTCTAGATGAAGAAGGCCTACATCTAGAATTAAAGGAATCTTTTTCTCCTTCTAAATATCCCTACAATTGGATTAAACTTGACCTGGATCTCTTGTTTGGCACTGGCTTACTATTTCTTATCAAGACCTCTTTTCTTGGAAGTTTTCATGCTGGTTAATTCCAAATAAATTAATGAGATCAGTATTAGAAATATGAACACGTGCACACACAGACTCTCAACACAGAAGCAGACAGCTCGGCACAGGAAAGAAAATGAGGGGAGTTTCACCTCCTTAGATAAGACCCAGGACCCTGTAATGTTATTCCCCAGGAGTCTCTGTTTTAATTCCTTCCTCCTCTTTACATCATCAATTCACTTAACTCACATCACAGAGGCAGGAGAGCATCCTTTGTGTATCCTTATCCACCTCCATGAGATTCTGGGGCCACCTTTCACTCTGAGTTATACCAGTTACCTGGGGATCCAGCTACCCAACGGCAACCCACACTTGCCAAGACAGCAGTCAGTGGAGATGCCTTTGGACACATGATGAGACCACCCTGAGGAGCCCAGATCTGAAAGGTGCAGAGGATCACGGGATTTTTCCCCAGGGGACCTGTGACTCCCAGACATCTGCTGGAAGATTATAATGAAAAGGAAAACAAGCTGATGTGTTCAACTGTGGCAAACAGAGTAATGGTCCTTAGAGACTTGCTTTCCCTGAGCAACTGCTTCCCCACCCTAAAGACACTGTCTTTTCCAATCTTTCCAATAAAACACACGCTTTCCACCTAAGAAAGCTGCCCCATGACATGGCTCCACTGCAGAGTATTATTGACTGAGCCTTACTTTGATGTAAATTTACTTCACGCAGAACAGCGTCTCTTGTTTTCTTAAGACTTTGCATGAACTGGCAACATAAATGTGCTACATGTATTTATTCCCATGGTGCCAAATAAATAATTTAGGTGGACATTAAGGGATCTAGCAATTCGGCTGTGTACAAAACACACAAATTTATGGTGAAGGTATTATATCGACAATGACAAGCATGGGTTTCGGGTGAAATAGTTCTGGGTTCAAATCCTCATTCCATTTATTAGCATCCACATGGGTAGATTTGATCTCCTTTTGGGTGTTTCTGTGAGGGCATTTTTGATGAAGATGATCATTAAATCAGTGAACTTTGAGGAAAGCAGATTGCCCTCTTTAACATGGGTGGGCCTCCTACAAACAGGTGAAGGTCTGAACAGAACAGAGATTGACCAGCCCCAAGCAGGTGGGGATTCTCCAGCATATGGCTTCAGACTTCTCTAGATGGGCAGCTCTCCTGAGTCCCCAGGCTGCCAGCCTACACTGCTGATTTTAGCATGAGCCACTTCCTTATATCATAAGACTCTTTCTTTACATCCATCCATCTATCCATCCAAAAGGAAGTCAACCCTGAATATTCCCTGGAGTGACTGATGCTGAAGCTCCAATACTTCGGCCACCTGATGCGAGCAGCCAACTCATTGGAAAAGACCCTGATGCTGGGAAAGACTGAGGGCAGGAGAGAAGGGGATGACAGAAGATGAGGTGGTTGGATGACATCACTGACTCAACGGACATAAGTTTGAGGAAACTCCAGAAGATAGTGAAGGACAGGGAATCCTGCTGAGCTGTGGTTCATGGGGTCGCAAAGAGTTGTACACTCTTTAGCAACTGAACAATTTGCTAAATGAAGTCCCAGCCCCTGGAATAGCTGAGACACTTTTAGGGTCCTGGCCAGGATATTGGGGACGCTGGGGTGGGCTCTGTGCCGAAGTGTGTCGCCTTGGCTGGGTCATACCCCTAATGTGCGCAAGCTCCGGGAGATGGTGAAGAACAGGGAAGCCTGGCGTGCTGCAGTCCTTGGGGTCGCAAAGAGTCAAACTCAGCTGAGCAACAACAGCAACAACAATCCATCCTACTGGCCTTGTTTCTCTGAATAAGCCTGGTAATTACACCCCCTCCTCTCCCACAGTGGATGCTCAGGTTGCACAGTGGGGCCAGCTGCCGGCTGGGAGCATGCTGATCTTCAACCTGCTGCTCTGGCACTTCTATGTCCAGAGATCACAGGCGGGACTTCTCTGGTGGATAAGAATTCACCTGCCAATGAGGGGACACCGGTTTGATCCCAGGTCCAGGAAGATGCTGCAGCGCAACTAAGTCTGTGAGCCACAACCAACGAGCCCATGTGCTGCAACTACTGAAGCCTGTGCGCCTAGAGCACAGTTAAAAAGTTAAAACAAACTCACTAAAATTACAGGTGGATTGTAGCCTCCTGTTATTCCAGGGTCCAACTGGGGGTAGCCAGCCCTCGTCATCAGGGAGAAGAAAAACTGGGCAGCTAGCCGATTTGACAAGTCCAGTGACCTTCGGTCGGCCAAGCTTGAGACCCCCTGAAGCCCAGTGACATCCTTTGTGGGGAAGGTGGGGGCTTGGGGGGATACACTCTCTAGTGCTTCCTGAGAGAGCCTTCTACCCCCCTAGCCCTGCCCCTCCCCGGGCCGTGCACGGGGTGTCACCACTGCCCACCATGGTGAGTGACGGCTGAGGTGCACCTCTGGGGTAGCCCTTTGCCTCCCAGGCCCTGGGAACTACAGGTATGTCAGCCCACGTTTTTCCTTTATCAGTTTTCATTTTAGCACCATAATAAAAATTCTGATAATCTAAACATGGCAATAACTCTGCTCCATAAAACGACTGTCTCCTCATGTTACTGCTGTCATCAGAGGTGCCTTAATAACACTCACAACATGAGGGAAGATGGTTATTGTATTAAAATGAATAAATGACAAAGGTTTTTATTACATGAGTGATTCTTCTAGGCATCGAGACGCTCTTTCTGCTTCGCTCGCGTAATGAACACATAATTCACCAGCACATTAGAGCACTGGCCTTGGAGTCTGAAGGCACAGTCACGGCAAATAAGTAAATTATTAATGAGATGAAATCTAAAAATAAAATCGCAAAGCCCCACCTTCCTCCATAAAGAAGGAACAAAAATTTCTAGTAAGTCTTCAAGCTGGAGGAGCTGGTAAGGGACCGGCTGGCAGTGCCTCCTTGCTCTAGAACATGCGTGGGAGGGCAGCTGATCCCAGTCAGGAAGCTCCCTCCTCCCTCCCTGCCTCCTACTGCAGAGGCTGGGGTTTGCCACCATTTGCTGTCACAGCAGCCCTTTGCAGTTTAGAGGGTCTTTGACAGTATCTGAAGGGTGAGATATGAGGGAAAGTCTGGAAGGGAAATCCTGGGCCTTTTTTGTTTTTTTTTTGCTTTCATTTCCTGACAATATGCTTGAAAAGATACTTACTACTGTCATTTCTAGAAGTGGAGAACATTGCAGGAGCAATGGCAGCCCTTTTGCAACCATGAGGACACAAAACCAATAGCTAAGGGTGGTGGAGTAAGGAAATAGCAGGTTTGATTCCTTGAAGACATCGATGAGCCCATGAACTGGCACCAACTCACTTTGCTTCTCATAACATGAAATAAAGACTGTGTCCAGGCCATTGTAGATTGGGCATTATTCCTTGCATGAAAAACTAGATCCTGCATACTGCAACTAAGAGTTCAAATACCTCAACTAGAAGATCTCACATGCCACAACTAAGACCCAGCACAGCCAAGGAAATAAATAAGTTAAAAATAAATATTCAAAAAATTGAGGAAAAAATTCTCAAAGGGGAAAAAAAAGGGAATTCTGACCTGTACTACAACACGGGCAAACCTTGAAGAGATTATGCTAAGTGAAATAAACCAGTCACAAAATGAAACTCTATATGATTCCACTTCTGTGAGGTCCCTAGACTAGGAGTCAAGCTCACAGAGACAGAAGGCAGAACTGGGGGGATTCCAGGGGCTGGAGGTTAGTGTTCCAGGGGGACTGAGTTTCAGGTTTGCCAGATGAGAAGAGTTCTGGAGAAGAAAGGAGGTGATGGCTGCATAGCATTATAAATGCATTTTCAAGCCACTGAAACATGCACTTAAAAATGGCTATGACTGATAATTTTATGTCATGTGTCTTTGACAACAATAAAAAAATTGGTTTCACATCATTTTTTTACTCTTCTAAATGTGGCTGGTAGAAAATGTGAATTTCATGTGAGGTTTGCATGTTATCTCTGGAGAGTGACGTTCTGAGCTGGGGGTGTGGCCCCACAGCATCCTGCGTCTCTCCTCTGGCCCTGAGTTGCTGGGGCTGCTAGATTTGTGCTTGCTTCCTCGGGTTCAGGTGTGTTTACTTCTCTGGGTCTCTCTTCAGGTACACTGTGCCCTGGTCACAGAGGGCCTGCTAAATGTTGGCAAAATTGAACCAAATTACAATGATAAGATTCTTTCCTTTGCTGTTTCAAATTTCAAACCCATCCTAAAGATCACAGGGAGCACAGAGTGGGGCTGAATCACAGAGGAGGAGAAGGTGGAACTTGATGGGGGCGGGGGTTGCCGTTTCTGGTTCTTTCACGACAGCTACTGCCTTATAAGGACAGCAAGGAGGTCAAACCAGTCAATTCTGAAGGAAATCAATCCTGAATACTCACTGGAAGGACTGACACTGAACCTGAAGCTCCGATACTTTGGCTGCATGATGTGAAGAGCCGACTCACTGAAAAAGACCCTGATGCTGGGAAAGATTGAGGCAGGAGGAGAAGGGGGCAACAGAGGTTGGGATGGTCAAATGGCATCATCAACTCAATGGACATGAGTTTGTGCAAATTCCAGGTAACTGTGGAGGACAGAGGAGCCTGACATGCTGCAGTCCTTGTGGTTGCAGAGAGTCAGACATGACTTAGTGATGACACAACAATAACAACTGCCCCACAAATCCTATAATCTACATTTGAGCCCAGGACTGGGCACATGCGATTCCCTGAGAAATGGCAGCTATTCCTAAGGCCCAGTGCCCTGGGGACCCTAAATGACCTTGGAGTTCTCTGGGGAAGGGAAGTCTTGGGGGAGGTGAGTATGAAGACAGGATGGAGTTGAGAGGAGATGGGGACCCCCTAGTCTGGAACAAGGTACAGCCAAGAGGAGGAAGTTGGTTGGAGATGTTCCCCAGAGGAAACCAGCAGATCTCGTGGGAGAAGGGGACCTCAGATTCCAGGAGTCAGTGCCTGAGGACTTGACCCAAGACCTTTCAAAGCAGGTCTGCCACAGCTCAAGGTCACAGAGTCAAATTGGTAACGCGTGTCCTCACTTTGGCGTCCCATCCCAGAGAACCCAGCATGCCTTGCAATAATAGCTAATTAACCCAGCCCACCCCCCCGCCCCATAAATGAATATGCATTTCATCAGTACAACTAAAATAGCTCCTTTAGAAACATCTTTCCTCCTCAGAGTGCACAAAGCTGGGAGAAGGTTGGTAATTATACGTGTATCACAAGCAGTCCCAGCCCGGCGGGGGCTCATTGCTTCATATAAATTATACCAATCAGCATCAGAGGGAAGAGACCCCACAAGGGGATGGAAAGTGGTGCTTTCCCTAACTGATGCACACAAGTACGGGATCCTGGCAGAATTGTGTGGGTCTGGGGCGGGGGTGTCATCGTAAAGTGAGAGTTGCGCTCCCACTTGGCTGCCGTCAAAAACCATGGAGATCCTCTTGATGGTGTGTTTGGAGGAGACGTGATCAACCACAGAGTTAGGGGGTCTGCAGAATACAAATTCGTCTGCAGGTTTCCTTGGGCAGTGGGGGATGGATGATGTGTTTGAATGCATCTGAGAGGAACAGCGGGTGCAAATACTGATACATGCTCTCACTCCTTCTGTGTCCCCCTTTCAGAAGGGGACAATTTCAAGGCTAATGCCATATTCCCTTGGTTGTCTCTGACGCTCCTTCAAGTTCACTCAGTCCCTAATGGGCCTGGCCAAGATGCTGTTTGAGGGAAGGGCCTGCTGGGAGGTGGAGATGAAGTCCTTGCGTGTACAAAGACCCTGGACCTCAGGGTTGGGGCTGAGAAGAGAGGAGGGAATCTGGAGGCCCATTGAGGCAGGAGAAGGCAGTGAGTGCCTTTGGGTGCAGCCATGGGGCTCCTGCTGCAATGCCAGTCTCAGGGAGTTCCAGTGGGTCCCCTGACAGCTTTCCCTGGCTCGTTCTAAGCAGACCCACCAGTGAGGGCTGTGAACAAAAAGGAGAAGCTTAGAGAACCCACAGCTATTTGTGTCATTAATTGGGATGACACGCAAGGCTCCTGCTTGGATGATTGGGGGGGTGAAGATGGACAGAGAGCAGGTCTGGGCACCTTCTGGTCCTGGGTCCCCAGGAGACGCTACTGGAGTCTGAGACACTCCCCGGCCCCACAGGACCTGCTCTGGGGTGCTCTGGTGCCTGTCTTGAGCAAGCTGCTATGATGCAGAAGTCACTTATGGAAGCAAGTACAGGTTTCAGAGACAGCCTCAGGAATGAGTCCATACCCCGTGGTGGGAGTGGAAGGTGTGGGAACCAGGGGGCAGTCTGTGGGAGAGTGTCTAGTGGGTGAGGTCACAGCCGTGCCTTCCAGGAGTGGCTGCACCTGCTGTTCGTTAGGAGAGCTTCTGCATTTTGTCAACCTGTGATGACCAGGATCGTCCCCACAATTCTAGACTTCATCATCTCCCATCTGCCTGTGGACAGATTTCCATGTTTCACCAACAGCTCACCAACTGCAGGAAGCCCAGAGGTCACATTTGGCTTTAAATGGTCATTTGCATAAGTCCTGAAGAGCCGAGGGCACGGTTTCCATCTATAATAGGGGCTACATTTTATGTTTCCGGTTGGCAAAACATGGCCTGTTATTATGAAAATTAACATCTCATAGGATAAAAGAAAATAAATTTGGTGTTTAAGGAAGTGGAAAATAGAATTTTCCATCCTCTTCCCCCGAGAATCTCAGCTTAATGTGGCTATCAGGATTGCTACTTTTGTTTTTAGAAAGTCAGGGAGCCGCTGAGAGACCTGTTTGCTCGGTTGTGTACTTTTTAAAAATATTTGTATTTTTTTGGCCATGCTGCCTGGCATGTGGAATCTTAGTTCCCTGACCAGGGATTGAACCTGTGTTCCCTGCATTAGAAGGTGGATTCCTAACCCCTGGACCACCAGGGAAGTCCCTCTGCTTCGTATTTTTACCCCTCTGAACACTGGGGAGATATTGCTACTAGGCAAACAACAATGAAAGCAAACAAACATGTTACGAGGGTTTTCAGGTCGGGAAAGTGGCTGCACCTCCTAAATGCTGCACCCCCTATAACCCCATGCTCCTGTCCTCGAGTTTCCTTTCTGGAAAACCTGCTGCAGGAGTGAAGCTATGACAGTCTCGGGAGGTTCCCCAGGGACTGCCCTGGGAAGCTCCCATCTGCTCCCCAGATGGAGACACGCAGTTCCCAGGTTTTAGGTGACTTTAGGTTCCTCTGTGCCAAGGCCAAGAGAAAGTGCTTGCTGAAAGCTCTTCTGTGAATGAGAGATGTGGGGGTTTAAAGTCAGCACAGCCTTTCCAGGTAGTAGGAGATGACCCAGTTCCTGGCACCAAACCTGCCTGTTGTGAGCGTCTCATTTCTGACCGGGGCGTATTTCGCATTTGATAAGCTAGGATTAACAGTTTCAAAGACTTAGAAACAGAAAACCAGTGTTCCTTTGGTTTATTTTCATTCCAGCTCGGAATTCCCTGGGCTGCGGCCTCCAAGGCCTGAGAAGATAATCTCTGAGCTTTTATGCCCCCCTTCCCACCTCTTTACTGCAAAGATAAATCCCATTCTGGGGGGCTTCCCAGGGATCTTCAGGACTCCTGAGTGCCGAAGAGTTTGGCTTCAGACTGTTTATCCTCCAGAAGTCCAAGAACAAGGCTAAATTCTGAGCCTTCCTGGACTGATGGAATCAGGAAAGACCAGGTTAGGAACTCAGATTACTCTGGAAGCAGCAGTGGGCCACCCTCCCAGCTCATGAGGGCAGAAGGTGCTGGAATTACTGCAGGGGCCACTCCTGGGCCTCGACAGACACCTCAGGGCCACAGAGCAGGACATGTGGCCCCACTGCCCAGGGGAGGAGGGCCAGAGCGGTGATCTGGTCACCACAACTCTCCCGGGAGGAGGTGTCAGGCTGGGACTGTGGTTTCGAGTCAGAAGGCTGTCTCGGGTTATGAGGCATACACCCCTTCTGCCCGCATCCTTTTCTAGCCCTTGACCTCCGCCTTGCACCCTAGGGCATGCACTCTGTCCATTGCACACATCCCTGGAACTCAAGGGCACCCAGGTGCAGAACTTTCCAGCATCCTATGAATACTTTCAGAGCTCCTATGTTGCTGCAAAAGTAGGCAGGGAATCCTTGGTTTACAGATGGGGAGAAATTGAGTTTTTTTCAGGAAGTGCCTCCCTACCCCCACAACTGAGGTCCCTCAGGCATCATAAAGCACTGTGCAGCACCAAGGTGCCCCAGGCTGCTGGGCAGGGAGCACCCTGTGGGTAAGTAGGGGCAGAAAGGAGCAGGACCTCCCTCGGGGGGTTTCCTGCAAAGAACAGTCAGTGTTAATCCCGCCCCACCCACAGCAATGCCCCAGGGTGAGAATGTGCTTCCTTCAAAATGTTCACTGGGGAAGGGCTGCCTGGCCTGGAGGACTCGAGATGCTGGCAATAAAGTGCTCATCACCCGCTGAGAAAGATGCTTGAGCACTGGAGTGAGTGGGAGCAGGAATTAATGAGGGACCACTTACAGACACACCAACATCCTAGAGATGTATTTATGGGTGTGGAGGTGAAGTGGGGAGAGCTCATTTTCCCACCACGTAAAGCAGGGTTTAATTGCTGCGAACATTCCCTCGCAATGGGGGCTCTGCCTTGGGTCTCTCACACCGGGGAGTTTTCTGCCAGGTGTTTTGGGAGATGCCAGCTCACAGGTGAGAGGGCAGCATGCTCCAGTTCACAGGCTGGAGGTGGCAGAAGCCAAACCAAACAGTAGCAAGGACGTGGCTCCCAGGGCAGCTCAGCTGCCTCCCTTGAGCCCCTGGGGAAGGTCTGAAGGATTGCTTTGCCGGTCTGGGTTCCAGTCCTGCCCCTACGTCCCAGCTGTGTGACCTCGGGACGTAGAGGCTTACTACAGTCTCTGTGCCTCACTTTGGTTGTCCATGAACTGAGGTGACAGTGCTGATGAGAGCAGCTAACTCCTGGGATGTTCTGGGTGGGGGGTCAGTCCTTGCCTACGGAGGGGCACATTTGAGATGCACAAGTAGACCCAGGGGTGCAGGCTGGTGGCCCCCAGTCACATGCGGGGGCACCTGATGTGAACCCAGAGCTCGAGCTCCAGAGGCTGGGCCCTCCCCTGGGGGGGTTCTTCTGGGCCACTAGCCACGAGTGGTAGGGGCTGTGGTGGAGTGTCAGTGGTGACCGTCGTCCACCGTTTTGGAGAGGACAGTGGACCAGGTTCTGGGGGCCCCAGGTAGCCAGGGAGGGATGGGAGTCACACACTGGGTGGAGGAAATGAAACACAGGCTGGCTGGAGCTGGAAGAGGCTGGATGCTTTCCCTGCCCTTGCGGGCAGCTCTTCTGGCCCAGGTACTGGCGTGGGGGTGCTTAGAGACAGGTGGGCCTGGAATTGCAGCTGCTGCCTTCTGTGTCACTGCGGGCAGGTGACTAAGCCTTTCTGACCCTCGGTTTCCTAATCTGTGAACAGAGAAGGATCACGCGTCCTCGTGGACACGCTCGCTCCATCTGACCTTGGGAGACAGGAACCAGGTGAAAAGTGCACCACTTGGCCCCCAAGGGGCTTCCTGCTGGCTCAGATGGTAAAGAATCCACCTGCAATGTGGGAGACCTGGGTTTGAGCTCTGGGTCAGGAAGATCCCCTGGAGAAGGGCATGACAAACCACTCCAGTTTTCTTGCCTGGAGAATCCCAAGGACAGAAGAGCCTGGTGGGCTACAGTCTATGGGGTTGCAAAGAGTTGGACACGAATGAGTGATTAACTTGGCCCCCGAGTGTCCCAGCAAGAGGGCGCTGTTGTCACCAGGCAAACCTGACTCTGGAGCCAGAAGCCGAGTTCCCAAGGGTGTGAGGCTTGGGAGGACGGATAAGAACCCGGGCTCATTGGCAGATAGGCCAGAACGAGGGTGGGGGCCTCCCAAGTGCTGGAGGGAGTGGAAAGCACATTTTAAACATCCTCCTTGCGATGTTGTTTACTCTGTTAATTCTCAAAACTGAACGGGTTTGCCGAGGATGCTTAGAAATTCTGTTTGAAATCTGCGGCAGCAATAATTTAAGCTCTTCTGTTGGAGAAGGGAGGCATACTGTGAATCTGGGTCGGCTCTAGTCTACGTGGCGCTTGCAGCCGCTGGAACCTGGGCATCAGTGGCCGCAGTGGGATCCTGACTCAAGCCTTGGGCTACAGAGCCGACCTGCTGGCCAGCACGTCAGTCTTGTTTGTTAGGAGGCTGCGGTTTTTCCCCGTCTGTTTCTGCAAGTGCGGCTGACCTGCCTGAAGAGGCTCCTCTCTGAGCCTGGGGAGCAGAGCAGCTGCTCCAAAACTGAGTGCTTCTCTGACACATCTGGGGTGCGGTGGGTGGGGAGGTGGAGGAGGCTGTGTGCCTTCTGCACATGATGCAAACCCTGAGAAATTCACATGTCCGCGTCCTAACTTCTGGGATCCCCCCAGGGGGCTTGACCTGGTAACAGACCACCTTCTGCAGAAATACAGAGACTATCTGTTGGTTGCTTCCCTGTTTCAGATAGTAAAGAATCTGTCTGCAGTGCAGGAGACCTGAGTTTGATCCCTGGGTTGGGAAGATTCCCTGGAGAAGGGAATGTCAACCCACTCCAGTATTCTTGCCTGGAAAATCCCATGGACAGAAGAGCCTGGTGAGCTACAGTCCGTGGGGTTGCAGACTCAGACATGACAGAGACTCACACACACATCTGTTGGTTGGTGTGTGAATTATACATCAAGGGTGGGGAACATTCTTACCCAGTTTCAATGCTATGTTTGGGATGGTTTGACTTAAGGTCTAGGCCATGTGGAGAAATCCTCTTGGGATGCTGGAAAGCACACCAAAGAGAGAAGTAGATATGCACGTGGCCAGGGCTCTGCCCAGACCCACCTACTTGGGCAGCAGCCTCTCCTCCAGCTGCTGGGAGGGGGCTGAAGAGCTGCCCTTGGCCAAGTGAGCCCCCTCCCATGGGAAGTTACTGCTCCCCGCCCAGGCAGCCATGGCCATGAAGGCTGTGGGCAGAAGGGTGGGTGGGGCTGGGGGCCACTCTCCTCCTTGGCTTCAGTTGGACCCAACTCTCTGCTTGGCTTCTTCCCTGCCCACCCCACTTCCCTGCCTCTTCTCCTGATAACGCTACTCCACCAACCCCCATATATGCACCTAAACCCCAGCCTCAGCTCTGCTTGCAGGAAACCTCAGCTAAGTGCAGGCAGCCACCCTTGAGAGCAGATGAACCGAGCAGGAGGGAAGCTGCTTCCGGAGGCCCCCGGCCAGGGATATTGCTGAAGACACGCAGGTGGTGGATGGCAGAACCACCTGAGCTTCGTTGCAGAGTGCAAGCTGAAAGTCAGATGGCTGGGCTGCAGATTGCCGGGGAGGGGCCCCCGCTGGGCTTATCACCAGGATGGTGGCGAGGCCAGGGCTCTAGGAATCCCAACACCTGTTGGCTCAGGCAACAACCATTTCCCATTTTGCTTTTCCATTTCAACAGGTTGATTTCATCTGCTTTGCTCATGCCTGTATGGCAAAGGCATGAAAGCTATTTATTTTTTTCTCCTTGCTTCAGATCGTTAAAAGTTTGATCTTTATTACAGGCCATTGATGGTCACCGCTCTCCCTTCTGGGTGATTCTGTGTGAGCCCAGCAGACGCGTTTAATGCAGAGCCTTGATTAAGGCCTAACTGAGATGCTGGCATGCCAATCCTGTGTCTCAGGAAAACCTCATTTCTTAAGCCTGAGTCCTGCAGATCTTTCTTCCAGCAACTTCTCACTTCTACCTGGATCACATCCTCAGCATGGAGTGCATTTTTTTCTCCCTAAGAGTTTGGGGATGTTTGTGGTTTTTAGAAACGTGATTTCTGCTAGGTTCCTCTGGAGCAATATGCCTGACAGGAGCTGGCTGCTGATGAAGCAGCTGTCAGCGCATCACCAGCGCTTTTGCAGGGATGAGGTGCGTGAGCATGTTGATTGACTCCTTTCCAGCTCAGGTTACAAATCCTGTTACAAGGGTGGCATAATTGGCAGAGCAGGGTAATGTCAGGGTCTCCAGCCCCCAGCAAGCCCAGCCTAGAAAGTGCAGAGGCCACATGCTCCTGCCAGTCCCACCCCAGGGAGTAATAGAAGGTGGGGGGCAGCGGAGGTGTGGGGGGCAGTGGCTTTGCTGAGAAGCTCTGAGAGTTACAGGGTGACCAAGGGTCTGGAGTACGGAAGTTCTCAGGGACAGTGGCCTCCAATTGGTTCTGCAGAGAACTGATGTGTTTATGGCATCTGGGGTTGCTCTTGAATTGGCAGGGGGAAGGGGAGGGGGCTTGGCGGAGATGGAGGAGAACAGGGTAGGGGCTGGGCAGGGAATCTGGGGAACACAGGCAGACTTGGATCTCCACTGGGAGTGGCTCCATTCTTCCGATTCCTGATAACCCTCCACATTGAGTGAACTGAGGAGGGACCCCGGGTGTCACGTGGGTCTGAGAATCCGGGGGGCACATGCCCGGGGCAGGCTGCATTCAATTTCTATTTGATTACAACTTGACTGTGGGATTGTGGGGTCACTTACTTTCATTTAAAAAATGGGTCTTGAGTGAAAATAGGAATATAATGGGGTTTCCCAGATGGCTCAGTGGGAAAGACTCCACCAGCCAATGCGGAGCACGCAGGAAGCGTGGGGTGGATCCCTGGGTTGGGAAGAACCCTTGGAGAAGGGAATGGCTACCCACTTCAGTATTCTTGCCTGGAACATTCCATGGACCAAAGCTCCTGGCAGGCTACAGTCTACGGGGTCACAAAGAGTCAGATATGATTAAGCAACTGAGCAGACAGCACAGGACAGGAATATAACGCTACAGCATCACTACAGGTCAGAGTCATGGTGAAACATACTCTAAAGTTAGAGAAAGTGCTCTGAGTCTGGCTCAGCATTTCTACGTAAAAGACAAATTCTTTTTTTTTTTTTTTTTAATAAGGGGCTTTTAGATTTCACTTTATTTTATTGCTTTGCTTAGCAATACTCTCTTATTGTGATAAAAGATACACTATGTTAAATCTACCCTCCTAACCATTTCTACATTTGCTGTTAAGCAGATTTTCGCTGTTGGGCCATAGACCCCCCCAGAACTTCCCCCTCTCGCAAAACTGAAACTCTGCCCACTAAACACCGATCACTCCCTCTTCTCTCCCCGCATTTGACTGGAGCTGGTTTTTACCGGCAAGAATTCTGGGAACCTGCCCTCAAGCAAAACCACTTAGCACATATAGGGGGCAGAAGGATGACAATAATAATAACACCTACAGCACAGCCTCTTGCAGCTCCATGATGATGGGTGGATTTCACCCCAGTCTAAATCTTCTCCCCATGCCCTCCCCACACCCACCACCCTCCCCTCTTTGCTGGGGTCAACCAGCGCCTTGCTTGGCCAGCGGGCCATCAGTGACTGGCCTCGGCTGCCTTCTGCTTCTCTGCTTCTGTCTGGAAAGCCAGCCTGGCTCCTGCTGGAGGATGGAGGCCTTCCGCTCAGCCCAACCCCTACCAAGCCCCCAGGCTCTAGTTGCTGGGGTGGTGAGGACGACTGCAGCAAGAGACACAGTGATCTTTTCCAATAAAACTCAGGTCACCCCTCCCTATAAAGCTCCCACCACCCCTGGGAATGCCCATATACTTCCCCGTGGCCTTTGGGTTCAGCTGAAGGCCTCCCATCACCCCTCTCTGGCCTCTCTGCCCTTGCCCCTCAGTCGCCCGTCTGTCTTGTATGTTGGTTGTAGTGTTTGCACTCAGCATTCTACCTTTGCTCCTGAAGAACCGAGCCACGAAAAACAGCTCTGGCCAGAAACGGCCTGCTTTCCTTCACATGCCTTAAATCCTCATGCCTTAAAACTCAAGTTCCTGTTCGGGTCTCCTCATCCATCACCTCCAACTGGATAAGGTTGCACCTCCGCACGTGCCAGCTTTGCCTCCCCTCTTCCTTGCAAACGTTAATTAGCCCTGGTGTCACGGACACGCGGCTGTGATTACAGTCATCGCCGGCTTGCAGGACCTTGGTGGCTAACGAGAGGTCCCTCGTTGCCAGGTGCCTCTGAGCTGGGGATCGGCTTTAGTTATGTAAACGGTGGAGATGACAGGTCGGCGTGTCTTCCTGGGTGTCATTTACAATTTGTCACAACACTGAAGACCCTAGATTAATTTGATTTCTGAGTTGTGCTGACATGTCACACCCGTTGTTCATTCGGCCGGCCACCCCTGGAAAGACGGGCTGGTAGTGACAGCACACTGGTCTTAGAAACACTTCTGAACAGCGCAGAGAAAGGAGAAGCCTCAACTGGCGGAATTGGTCATCTATATTAATTCCGAGTTAAAGGTCTCAAGCCCATGGAGCACTCTCCACGTGGCTGCCATCAATGACCTTGCCATCTCCCAAGCGGTAGCAGGTGCCTTCCTGCTGGGGCTGCAGTTGGTTTTCAGGGGTGGATGGACAAACACAGCTTTTAAACAACCACATCATTTTGCTGCTGTTTTTGGGGGGCGGGTCTGTTTTCCCTAGGCTTAGTTCTGGGGGCTTTTCCTTAAACAATGATTGCATAAAGTGGCCTTTAAACTTATTTTGAGAGGGGTGGTGATGGGATGAATTGGGAGGTGGGGACTGACATATATACAGCCTCGCCTGGAGGCTAAGTGGTAAGGAATCCACCTGCAATGCAAGAGATATGAGTTTGATCCCTGGGTTGGGAAAAAAGTACCCTGGAGAAGGAAATGGCAACCCACTCCAGTATTCTTGCCTGGAAAATCCCATGAACAGAGGAGCCTGGAGGGCTACGATCCACGGGATTGCAACGAGTCAGATACAACTTAGCGACTAAACAACATCAACAAAATAAAACAAAGAACTAATGTGAACCTACTGTATAGCACAGAGAATGCTGCTCAGTGCCCTGCGGTCACCTAAATGGGAGGGAAATCCAGAAGGCAGGGGAGACATGTATACATAAAGCTGTTTTACTTTGTTGTACAGCAGAAACGAATACAACGTTGTAAAGCAACTATACTCCAGTATAAATTAATTAAAAAATAAATAAACTTAATTCATAGGAAAAGTGAGCTGATTAAAACAGCACCATCACGGAAACTATAGCATATGCAGATTCTAACCGAAGGCAGAAAGTACGGAGGTGGGGTCATGAAATGCTCACCCCAAGGGGCTTGACCCAGACCCCTCCACCGTCCTGACCCCACCCCGTCCCCTTGGGGACGTGGTAGCGTATTTGAAAGGCAAATAGGAAGCTGCAAACACTGGGAGGGAGGAGGCAAAGCCGAGAAGCTGCTCTGAGGTGCAGAGTCGACTGCTCCTCTGTTTCTAATCACGGTAGGAAGGATCCTGCAAGTACCCCTTAATGTTCCGAGACGAGCTCGCTCTAGGAGGGGCAAAGCGGGGTGGAGGAAGCCCCACACATCATTAAGATCTAGAGCCGGGCCTTAATGTGCCCACGGTCTTGAAATGAGGTCTAAATGGAGCCTTTTTTCTGACTGCAGGGCACGGTGGTTATAAATGTGTCTTTGCACGGAGATTTAGCTGTATTTTTTGCAGCTGCCATTGCTGCATTTGAAACGAGGCCAAGAAAACAGATGCACCCGTTAGGTTTGAGATCAGAGTCATGGTTCTGGAAGTGCAGACTCTTGGGTGACCCAGAGCTTTGTGAGGAGGGAGCTCTCTCAGCCCTGCCCCACCCATAGTGGCACCTGTCCCCTCTCCTGTCGGGGCAAGCTTTCCGGGTCACTGCGGCCCAGGTCCTTGCAGCCACGGATGACTTCCAGGCGCCTTGAACATGGCCGGAGGGCGTCTCACTGCCTTTGTCAGTCTCAGGCATAATCTTGTCTGGATTGGGGCATGCTGGCTGACTGGCCTTTTCCAGCCTCAGGTCTTGACCAACCCAGCCCAGCCCAGCACAACCCAGTCCTCCCAGCATGGTTTTGGAGCTCCTGGTGCCTGCATCCCAGCCATGCCTGCCAGCCCACCGCTTGGTGGATATTATTTAAGGTGACAGCGATGACATCACTGGTTGTGAGTGTTCTGTCTTTGCTGAGCAACCCCAGATACCCTGGGGGTTGATAAAGTGCTAGGGGCAAAATCCTATGGTACCTGGTCACCCTCTTGATACAAGACACTTTCCCCGCTTGTTCCACCATGTCATTCGAGCCTGAAGAGTTGTCAGTAATTTCTCAGCTTGTCTTGTCCTCTTGCTTCTGCTTATTTTCCTGAGCGCAATTACCATGTGGCTGCTCCATACAGTTTATCACAGCGCACAAGACCTGCCCAAGGCTGCCCTCCCTCCTGGATGGTGGGAGTTGCCAGACCTCCAGGCAGGGCCAGGATCCCGGGCTCCCTGTAGGCAGCAGAGGGAGTGGATGGGAAGGAGGTTTCTGGACCCGATCGATTTAGCCTGAATAGCCTCAAACTCAGACATGGTAGGTATCTTGAACCCCCTGTTATCAGATGCTTAGAGAGAGGCCATAGAACAGATAGTTCTCTCAACATCCTGACCATTCTCAGGCCCCCAACCTCCACAAAGACACTAGCCGGGCAGAGCCAGCCTGGCCCACCCTGTGATTTGGAATACAGAGACCTTGGGCTTGACAACACCCATTGCTTCTTCCAACATCACCCACTTTCTTCCCGTGGCAGCTTCTCCCCACCAGGCACCTCCTGAACCCTCCCAGAGGACCCTCCACGCCCCCACAGCAGTGCTTCAGCTGGGCAGGCGTGTGTGTGGTGGGGGTGTTTCCACGGTCTCGGAAACTCATAGATCAGAACAAACGTCTCCTTCGTTTTCAAAATCGTCTGCTGTGGTGGTTTCTTAGCAACCCATTATTAGAGGGCTTCTTGGCAGTTAAAATAAGCTCTGCCTCTCAAAAGCGTGGTTCTGGTTTCAAGAAGCCCAGATCCAATCTGTGCCAGGCATCCGTGTCACCTGGCAGAATGTGGCCCTCAACCGTGTCCTCGGGGTCATCTTGGCCCTGCATTGCTCTCAGGGGTGGAGGGGTGGTAGATGGCCCCCCCATCATCCCACTTGGCCTCCTGGAGTGCTGATGTGGAGAGTCGCTACACATGCCTGTGGCTGAGATGGATGCGGCCGTGGTGGGGATGAAGGGGCCTGCCTTCACTGTCTCCACTCTCGTCCAGAAATTAAACACCTGTCAGAGTGAATGGCTGTGCGGTGTTCCTCCAACAGCCCTCTAGCCTGGTCTGTGCCTAGACTCTGCTATGGTGGTGTACTTCTAACAGGAGCATCCCTCAACTCTGCTGGGGCCCGTGTGTGGACATCTGTGTGCATGTGGATGTACCTGCGCATGCATATATGCACGCATACCACACGCACACATGTGTAGGCATGTGCATACGCGTGCATGTGGACACAAACATGCGCACATATATGCATGGCATGTACACACATGTGTATAGGTGTGTGCACACATGTATATATATGCACGTGTGTGTGCGTGCATGTGAGCATCTCTCTGGGGAAAGGGTCTGGAACCACCCTCAGACCCTCAAATGGGTGTGGATTGCCCCCAACCCCACATTATAGTTTTTCACGGCAGCAGAGCACCTTCTGAATTACTGGGTGGAGAAGACTCCTGAGCGTCCCTGGGACTGCAAGGAGGTCCAGCCAGTCCATCCTGAAGGAGATCAGGCCTGGGTGTTCATTGGAAGCACTGATGCTGAAGCTGAAACTCCAATACTTTGGCCACCTGATGCAAAGAGTTGACTCGTTGGAAAAGACCCTGATGCTGGGAGGGATTGGGGGCAGGAGGAGAAGGGGATGACAGAGGATGAGATGGCTGGATGGCATCACCGACTCGATGGGCATGAGTTTGAGTAAACTCCGGGAGCTGGTGATGGACAGGGAGGCCTGGTGTGCTGTGATTCATGGGGTCACAAAGAGTCGGACATGACTGAGTGACTGAACTGAACTGAGACCCATGTGGGTGGGTTCTGGAGCCCACCTTCAGGGGTGTAGACTGATCTTGTGCTGTTCTAAACCATGGGTGTAAGTGGAACCTGGTCTCTGTTCTGGGCATGAGACCTCAGGTGCATGCCTCAGCCCTGGGGAGGGAATGAGGACACCGCTCTTTCTGGCGCCTATGAAAGAACAAACAGCCCCACTGGAGAGGGCCCTGCACCACGCTGGCTCCAGGTGGGTGCACTGGACATGGAGCCCCCTGCCCTCCCCAACCTCTGGGGCCAGGGCTGAGCACAGGGGTGGTGGGGGTGGGGGTGGGAGAAGGTGAGTGGAATTCTGCTCCTTCATTTACTGAATGTCTGCTTCCCATAAAAACACTGTCAAGGACTTTCAGCCTTTCTTCCCACTGTGGATAAGAAAGCAAAGGCTCAGAGTCTCATCAGAGCCCTGTGGTTCCCATGCGACTCCCTCTCCTCTGAGAGGGGTGCATCTCTGCCAGGATGACAGGAGGTTGGGGCGCAGGAGCTTGCCTTGCACCCTTGTCTTATTACAATGGGGACATGGTCAGTCTGCAGGTGGTGGGACAGCCTGGGGATGCCGGACCCTGGCCATGCACCAGGGTCACCTGGGCAGCTTCTGAACATCCCCACGGCTCCGGCTGCCCTGAGACCAGTGCAAGCAGAGTCTATGGGAGGTCACTGGGGCTTCCCTGAGAAGCGAGTGCCGTTAGGCCCACGCTGCCCACTGGTCTCCCTGCCGCTTCTAAGATTCAGCTGTGGCTCCTTAAAATGGCGTGACCCTGTGGGGTCTCCAGGATCCAGCCCCATGCCCCTCGGCCTCATTCCTGCCGTGCTCCCACACGCGCTCCTGGGTGGCTGGTTTGGAGCCGCTGGTCCCTCTGCCTAGGGGCTTTCTTGCGTCTTCTTACCTCATTGCTGGGTGGGTGTAGGAGCTAATCAGATGCATGAGTTGCTCCAGAGAATTTTCTGGAACCACTGGTTGGAGAGAGACTCTCTCCTTCCACAGAACTGGGGATGTGGGGGTATGTGGGGTATGTGCTCTATGCTGCTCATACCTGGGGTTGAGGGGCGCTGCTGAGAAGGGCTAATGTCAAGGATGGCAGATCCACAAGACGAGGAGAAAGCCACCTGATGACACAGACTTTGCCTGAGCGCCTAGATCCTACCATGCCTGAAGCTGACACAGCTCCTCATGTTTCATCTACATGAGCCATAGACCCTGAGTTTGAGAGCGGACTGCTGCCATTTGCAGGCAGAATCCTGACTCTTCTACTCCAGACCTCAGCCCCTGTCATTTCATATTCAGGTGATGGTGGCTTCCACACTTGCCCCTTCACTTGAGACCCTTCCACCCTCCCCCTGAGCTTCTGAGTCTGCTGCCCCTGCTCATCTGCTGGATCCCCACTCTGGGCCCCCCAGCTTGACCGCAATACACCAGAAGCTGAACTTGCCCCTAGGTGAGAGATGGCCGGGTCTAAGCTCCTCTTATAACGAATTTTCATCTGGACAGTTTCATAATCCAGTGGCTTGGGAGACTGGGGAGACTAAGTTTTCTACAGATGGCCCTTCCTTTGTGGCCAAGCAGGGAACTGGTGTGTCCCCCTCCTAGGACCACAGACGACACCCTGAAACCGTCGCCCCAGGACTCCCCACCTGGAGAACGCCTGTGTTGAGCCTGGTCCATGCTTGCTCACAGCAGTGGCACGGAGCCCCCCATTTGGGTGGATTCCATCGGCAAGGGGATAAACTCAGAGGAGCAGAGACTTTGGCTGCAATCCCCCAGCCAAAGCTTCCTTAACGTGTAATCAAGTTACCGTTTCACAGTTCCAAATAAAGTTGAACAGGCGAATGCAAAGATCTCATTCGGGAGTCGAGCTTAAATTTAAATACCGCCTGCCTCCCGGAATTAGGGATTTTCAGACTTTGAAATAACCAGCCCGGGGAAATTGGTTTGGACAGACTCTTTGCCTGCACATCTCTCTCGGTGGCATGGGTAATTGCTGGCTGGACGGATCACCACCGGCATGCCAAGTACCCTCGAGTTCCTCGCTGGTCCATAAGCATTGGGAGGTTAGAATCTGCTGGGGCCACCCGGAGGGGACCCCACAGCGCTTCATGGGCACACGGGTGAGGCAGATGCCATCGGACACCTCACTGAAGAGACTGGATGGCTCATGGATAGGTGGTTAATTAGCAGGTTGTTGTGTGAAGCGTGGGGGGTGGGGGGGTGGGTGAAAGAGGAGGCTCCTTACGGTCCACAACTAGTCAGATTCCAGCAGTGACATCGCAGACATGACTGCCTCCCCATCTGCCTACGTGAAAGGATGCCAGACCCACTCCCAAACAAGGCAGAAATATCTGAGCCAAACTCAGTCTGTGAGCATTGTGCAAAGGTAGGTGGGGTGAGGAGTACTGGACCCAGCCTGCAGCACATAGGGTGCCCTCCCCCCACCAGTGGCCCCCAGTAATGAGGCTTGGGAGTCAGTGGAGGGCAGCCCCAGTCACCTTCCCCCCCACCCCCTGCCCCCCACCACATCCACACCCGTGGCTGCATCTCTGCTCAGTAGGTCCTCAGCCCCTCACTGCCCCAGGTGTGCAAGGAATCTCCATGGATCTCGTTTTGTTTTTCTTCAGTCACTGTCTTGTTTGCAGCCATCCTGGAGCTGGTATGGCTGATTAGCTTGAAGCAGCAAGTGAAAAACAAGCCATAGATTCCTATTTTTCCTTCCTTCCAACAGAGAAGCTTGTTTTTCTTTCCCTGAGTAAGTTTTCCTTCAAAGAGATATTCTGCAGAAAGAACGCCTTTATTGCTAGCCCAGAGATGGTAAAAATGGGGATGATTGCCACCCCTGGACCTGGGCGCTCTGGGCTCCCAGTACACTTTGCCAGACTTTGTGGGTTCCCAGCCTAGCTCTGTGCTTTGAGCTGTGTGACCTCCAGTGAGAACCTTGGCTTCTCTAAGCCTGATGCCTCTGCCGGGAACAGACGTGGGTCAGAGTCCGCTTCTCCTCCAGGGCTCGGGGGTTGAACTGAGCAGGGGTGGTGTTGCCTGCATTTGGCTCCTAGGGAGGCTAGTAAAGGTGAGCTGTTGTGAACATCCTTGTTTCTGGGGGAGCAGGTGACACAGCATGACAGGAAAGGGGGCAGAGACCAGACAGCACCTCCTCTCCCTCCACCTACAGGGGTCCCCACATCCTGCCTTGGGATTGACCGGCTGAGCAGGGCCATGTGTCCTATTCAAAGACACCTGGGTCTGGATCCCTGGAGTCCATGAGTGTCACCTCACAGGACAAATAAGAGTCTGCAGCCATGATTGCATTCAGGCTCTTGGGCTGAGAGATGATCCTGGATCAGCCAGGAGGCCCTAAGATCCTTACATGGCAGAGGGAGAGGGGATTTTACTAAAAAGCAGCCAGGGGTGGGTGCTGTGATGCTGGCCTTGGAGATGCAGGAGAGGCTGCTGGCCGAGGAATGCAGGTGCCTCCAGAGGCTGGAAACAGCCAGGATTCTCCCAGAGCTTGTGCACCGGCGGGAAGAATAGGAGCCCCGCGCTCCTCCCATTCAGAGGGGTCGGAGCAGCATCAAGAGTTCACACAGATTGTCCTGACCCTTGGAGGGTTCTGCTTCACAAGGGACATTGAGGACACACTCCCGGCCCCGAGACTCAACTGGGAAGGGCCAGAGGTGGCCCAGACCCCAAGGCTGACCCCCGATTGCCCTCGGTCCGGCTGCCCCCAAAGGAAAATACCTGTGGGGTCTGGCTACAGACAAGGTGCTCTGAACCAGGCCACAGGGGTGAAGCTGTGTTACCTGGGAAATCCCTGACCTGAGTCAGGGTTCACTGGCCTCTGAGCACAGGATGCCCATACAGGGGTCTCTCTAGGAATCCCTCCTAGGTGGTAGATAGATGTCCCAGAGCTACTGCTGCCCCTCCCCCGCAGGCCTGTGAAGAACACACCCCTCCCACGTCCATCTCTGCTGCCAGCAGCTCAAGAAGCCCCAGAAAGGCCTCTTTGGTCTGTCGTGTTCTGTCCCTGCTCTTGGCCACCGAGTTGCCCAGCTGTCTGGATGGGGCACCTGAGCATGGATAGTAAGCTGTTCTGGGCTTATAGGGAGGTATGAGACACAGCACAGCTTGCCCCCCAGGGCTGGCAGAGGGGTGGGAGCAGGCAGCCTGGGGGCATCCACTGCTATTGTGATGGGCCTCCTTCCACTCCAGGATGCTCCTGGATGGAGCGAGTGGCTGGAGGGAGAGGAGACAGTGTTTGGAGCACCTTGCTGAGCTCACCAGACATGTTTGCAGAGACCCTGCTGTCAGCCCCCAGCAGGACCCCCAAACTGAGCATCCTTGTCCCGGGAGGGGCCCACAGGTATCTCATGGGGCGTGCCGGCCTCTGCCCCCCAAAACCATGAGGGTCAACGCAGAACAAACTGGGGACCCAAGCTGAAGCTCCCGGGCACAAGTGCCAAACGTGAAAGCTGAGTTTGAGGAAGGAGCGTCAGCCTGCAAAGTCCCCGCCAGCCTTAAGAGAATTTCGACTCAGGACTGTTTATGGCTTGCTTGATTTCTTCTGATATTCATGAGGCTATTTAAAAATAATCCTCTTACACTCTGAAACATACTAAACTGTTTTTTTCCCTGGAGTGTAACAGCTGGGTGTCAACAAACTCCACACTTAGAGCAGCCAGATACACGGACCTGTCCCTGTAAAGTTCCAAATTTAAATGCGATTTCCCGATGGAAGCAAAAAGACAGCTATTTAGTTTATTTAAAATATTCAAATATTATCTGATTATTTAGAAACATTTACAGGGGCTAATTATAAGTAACAGTTGATCAGGAATGTAGCGGTTATAAAATTAACCCTCAATAACTACAGCTCTGACTAGTAGCTGGTATGTACCTAACGTTACATTAAAAGCTTAAAAAAGTTGCATTAAGAGGGGTTAGAGCTCAGCGCAATCTCTGGGGGCCCGATTTTGAGGAAGGATCTGCCACCCTTCGACTCTGGCTCCGAATGAGACGGGTCAGTGGGGCTAGTTTTTATCGGCTTCCCCAACCTGGGAGCCAAGCAGAAGGCTGGAAACAGCCTGGTTTTTCTTCAGAAAACATCTTCCTGGTGTGAGAGTCTGCGGGTCCCACAGCTGGCCCCACTCATGGGGCCATGAGTGGTCCTCGTCCACAGCAACCCCCCCCCCCCAACTCAGAGGCTTGGACTGGATCCCACCTGGACCTTCTTGATCCAAACCCCAGGCTCCGAGAGGCGTGGCACCAGCACCGTCATGAGCCCTGATGCATATTACTTTTTCTAAACACCATCAGAGCTCCACATGAGCCAGAACTTGCTTAATTTAAAAACCTCAGCTGGGACTTCCTTGGTGGTCTAGTGGCTAAGACTGTTCTCCCAATGCAAGGAGCCCAGGTTTGATCCTTGATTGGGAAATTAGATCCCACAGGCTGCATCTAAGAGTTCGAACGCTGCAACAAGAAAGATCCCATGTGCCTCAATGAAGACTGAAGACCCCTCATGCTGTGACAAAGACCCGGTGCAGCTGAAACAAAACCAAACCTGGGCTGTGGACAGACACATTCTGCTGTCAGGCAAACGTTTACCTCTCTGTCACGATGCTTTAGGCTCTTTTGTGGTCATTTCTTGCCCTGGGCTTTGCCATGGTTCACAGGAAGAAAGGATGGTGTGAACCCTTGTAATCGGCGGTGACATTAGTGTCCCTTCAATGCTAGATGGAGGGGAGAGAGACCCATTGGCTTCCTCACTGACTGGCCTTCTGGCCCCCAGTTACCAGGCTACAGAGCACAGCATGCCCCCCTCGGCCCTGGGGTGGGGCCCCACTTCCTGTGCAGCCAGGAGGGAGGGTGCCTTGTGGCTGTGTGCCCCCCCCCCCGACCTTGGGGCAGGGTTAGGGGCATCCCGTGGGCAGTCACCATTCACACCAGCCAGTCAGGAGGCTGCACTGTCCCACTCCTCCTCCGTCTCCCCTCCTGTCCCGCCAGGCCCATGTCACCATCCCTTGGGCTGAATCCTCCCATCCTAGAGCTCAGGTGCAGCTCCCATCCTTAACTTTCCATCTCTAACATGTAGCTTGCAGCTGAAGGCATATCACAGAGGACGAATCAGACAGCGTTCTTGGGTGTGGGGGGTGTGGGTCAGGGATCACCTAGACCTGCCATCTGGTCTGAGGCCCTGAGGGACCTAGTTTCTGCTCTCCTCCCTGGCCAGCCTTCCCAACTCCTCTCCCTGCTGGCCACATTCTTACTGCACAGACCTCCATCCCTCTGTGCACCAAGCTCGTTCCTGCCCCAGGGCCTTTGCACTTGCTGTTCTCTCTGCCTGATCCTCACACAGCTGGCTTCTAGCCCCATAGGAGCTCAAGGGCCTTGGGTGACACACCCCACCTGATGAACCAGTTCTGTCACCAACTGGCCCGTCCCTGCCCATCTCATCCCAGTGTTTGATTTTATCATGGTTCCTTCCATGTTCTGAACTTCTCTTCTCTTGTCTGTCTCCACCACCAGCTCGTAAGCTCTCCAGGACGGGATGGGACCACCACTATGGGGCTCTGTGCTGACCTCAGAGTTAATGCTGGATAGATGTCTTTGAAGCAACCAGCTAGGTCACTATTTCCTTCACCCTAAACCAGACTTCTCTCTAAAAAAAGACTGAAATTTCCTCTAAGGAGGAATCTGGAGGAATAAACACACTCCTTTCTTATAAGCCTACATTTTTTGGTTGTTGATGATCTGAGAAAACAATCAAGATGTCTTCTCCGGTCCTAACATCTTCCTCAGGGATTGGCATCATCATCGAGTCCAATAATTTTGTCATGTTCATAGTTAAGCCAAATGGATGACTTTCCCCCAAACCTGGGGAAGGATTTTCCACCACTGTCAAAAACGTATTACCTTTGTCCTCAACGGGGAGTCTTCAAATGTTGAAAGGATTTTAATGATGCTGACTAATGATATGTGGGGTTTTTGACTTCTTCAATTTATCCTTTACTTCACAGGCCCTCTAAGTTTTGAAAAAGTAGCTGGAGTGTGTGTTGCTGTGGTCATGGCAGAATTCTGCCTTACAGTGTGGAGGGTGCTGAGAGGGTGAGAGTCCTGGATGGCCAGAAGAACGGATGGGCAGACGCTGGGTAGACAAGCAGGTAGGTGGGTGAGGGAAAGACGGATGGATGGATAGACAAATGAGTGTATGGACGGACAAATGGATGGATACATGGGCAGATGGATAGGGACATGGATGGATGGAGAGAGAGACAGATAAACGTACGGAGGGATGGATGAATGGGTGTACAGATGGACAGTCACTGGCCTCATAGGTTACGGATGTACTAGTCAGCCTGACATCCTTTCCCACCAACCCTGTCCAAATCTACAGGGTAAGTTTGCAGCCCACTTTATCTTTGGATTCTGTTCTTTTTATTTATGTGTTTGACCGCATCGGGTCTTAGCTGTGGCATGTGGATCTTTGATGCCTCATGTGGATCTTTCTTTGTGGCTCATGGACTTTCTAGTTGTGGTGAGCAGGTTTAGTTGCTCCCCAGCATGTGGGATCTTAGTTCCCTGACCAGGGACAGAACCCACGTCACCTGCATTGCAAGGCAGATTCTTAACCACTACACCACCTAGGAAGTCCCAAGGATTCTATTCTTTTTAATAGGAAACCTAAGTGTTCATCTGGATGCTGATCTCCGGAGACAAAGTGCCCAGGCTTGGGCTCCCGGTTTGGCCATGGGGAACAAGCCTCTCCTCTCTCTTCTCTGTTGGTTCTGCCTCCCTGAGGCAACAGGTAAGTTGAAAACACTATGCTTCTGACCCCTGGCCAGCTCCGACCTGCACGCAGCTCCCTGGGCTGCGGGGATGATATGCGGGGGACAGAGGTGGCCTCGGAGCCCAGCGGAGCATGGAGAGCAGGTTTCTGCCAACACATGGGACACACCAACCATGCCCTCTCCCTTAATTTGTTTCACGTGTGTAGACTGTTCCTGAAGCCATGACTGCCATAACCCGCTTCGTCCTCATGATACACTGCTCAGAGATAGAGGAGTGGTGTGAGGCTGTGAGTGAGGTTGCTGGCACCTTGTCCTGGGGGGCACCCCCTCAATCTTGGGGGCTTAAGAGGGCCCAGGCCTCTATGAGACACTGCTTAATTGTCTGCTTAATTTTGCTTTTAACAAATAGACACTGAGGCTCCATGGCTTTTCTTGTTCTTAACGCCTCCTTCTTTGGGAAATGAAATCAGCTTCTTGACTTAAACAGGCTTTTACAGCTCAAGAAGCCCGAAAGCCCAAATCAAGCTGGTAACTCAATGGCCAAGCAGACTGGGAAGCTGAACACCTAAGTGTAGGTGCAAACGCCTCTTTGGACTTGGGTTTGATTAAGTGAGGGCCAGCGCTGAGGCTGTTTATGATAGTTGAGATGGAGAGGGCCCTGAGCTCAGGCCTGTGGTGGTCTGAGACCTATCTGTTCTTGGACGGGAGTGTAACCAGAAGTAAACAAAACTCAGAGCAGTTTGGCTGCAAGTCCAGCCGTCAACACAGCCTGTCTCTGGGGTGTCGTTTTTAAGAATAACTTTGGAGATGTAGGCTTGACTGCTCCAGCATCACGGGGGCGGCTGAAACCGCGGTCTGCTGCTATCTTCTGTAGGTTAGAGGCGGCCTGAGCTCCCTCCCCAGACACTCTCTGTTCTGACTGGCTTTGCTTGTGAGCTGGTGTCTCTGTGTCCTTGTTCCAGGGAGGGGAAGTCAGATCCTCAGCTGGGAGCTTTGTGGACACAGATTGCACTGCCCCCCACCCCTGCAGACCCCCTGACCTGGTTCTGTACAATTTGGAGGAAAAGAGTCTTCAAAATAAAATGTCTGTGGTTTGGAAGTGATTAACAGGAGACAGTAAGTATCAGAAACAAACCTGTGTCTCCTGCAGGTCGCTGTACCTGTCGTCGTCCCAGGACGGCCGGGGCCTGTGGGCTTCTCCCCTGAGGCTCCAGGGAGCACCTGGACGACCCCCGCACCCCAGCAGGGCTGTCCTCTGCCGTCTGCTCCCTCCTGAGCTTGGAGGCGTCTCAGAAAACCAGGACTGCACTGTGCGCTCTCCTTCCTCAGCGCCTGCAGGGACCCCCGTCTGTGACCACCCCGGGGTCATGTGTCCTGGTGGTCGCCCTGCAACTGCTGCTCCCGTCACACGCACACTGACGGTCCGAAGCTCCAGGGCCCCCTGGCCACGGGATGGACTCAGAGTGACCAAAGGGAGCCCCTTATTCCCCGGGGATCACAAGCACCATATTGGGTCATCCTGATGGGCAAGCCCCTTGTACCTGGCCCTGGCACTCCCTGCCTCATCACCCTCACCCTCTCTCTGCCCATCCCCATACAGCCACTCTGACCTCCTGGCTCCTCCTTCAAGACTGAGCTTGATGTTCCCTCTGTCCAGAATGCTCTTCCCCTTGGTATCACCCTGGTTCATCTGCCCCTGTATTTGCTCTCATGCCAGGGAAGACTCTCCGGGCCACCTTGTTTGATGGGGACACCCTTGCACCCCACACCTCCTGGTCCCCAATACATAATCAGCAGCTTGCTTCTCCGTCTCCCTGAACATAGACTCGGGTGGCTAGGCTCTGTCTCACCGTGTCTTTGTGTGTCCTCTGTGCCAACCACAGCAGAGGGGATGCTCCGTGCGCATGTCCAGGCTTAACCTTCACCACGACCTGTCATCATTTCATACAAAAAAGGAGGCCACACCGCAGAATGAAGGGCACCCCTTCCAGGAAGGGACGGCTGACAGTCCTTCCCCGAGGTACCCTCAAGTCTCTACATCCTCAAGCTTATCTGCAGGCCACCTACCCTGCAGCAGCCCCCCAGGCCCCACTCATCAGTGTGGGAATGAGGGTTGGAAAGTCAGTTTCCCTGGTAATGTCCACATAGTCCCGGAGGTGACTTAGGAGTAAAAGAACAATGAACTTGGCCTGCCCACCAGGGTTGGTGGGGGGAGAGTGTGTGTGTGGGGAGAAGCAGGCTTCTCCCACATAGCCACCTCTTCCCCCAATTATTGGCCACTGCTCCCTGAGTTCTGGAATCTTCTGAGCTCTGATGAGCCCCACCTGGGCTCTTCTCTGGTATCTGCGGTGAGCCCCAACCATACATGTGGGTCGTGTCCATACTTGTGGACATCTTGTCTGTGGACACGAGGCCTGGGGGCCACGGCAGAACCCTGGCTGTTGGGAAACAGTCAGGGAGGGCCAGGCCCTGGGAGCTGACCATTCTCAGCAGGTGCTGAGTCCACGTCCTAAACCCCATCCACCCAGGGTGATCCAGAGATTCTACGACTAAATTACATTTCTGAATATTAAATTAATGGTGGAAACCTAAAATATTAATATATTCTAATTGAATATTCGCCAATAAATTATCTGAGCATTTACAGCAATTTGATTTTACTTTCATTTCTTAAGGAACTTTCAGCTGCATAAATATAGCCATTAAAGCAATTCAAGAAAGGGAACATTCTCTACTCAGATGAGGGAGCCGTAAACACAAAGGGACTTGCACGTGTCTTCTGCACGATTGATTAAATCACAGAACCCACGGTGCAGAGGCATTCAATGACGCTTTCTTCAGGTCCCTCTGGCTTTTGTGAGGGTAATGCATGCTCCCTGCAAGTAATTACAGGGAGGCCTGGAGGCTGCCTTGAAAGAGCCCCGAAGGCACGTTTGGGTGGGGGCTGCGCTTTTAGAACTGACTTGGGGGCTGACGGTGCTGACCCTCCCCACCAGGGCTGGGCAGGCGGTGGACCCCGCATTGCAGGTGCTGGGCGCTCTCGCTGCCCCGCCTCACCAGGAAAGGAGTCCTGCTATTTCTCTGAAACTGTTACTCCCAATACTTGAACACGTTCTTGTGGAGGGTGGAGGTGTGTCTCCTGGTGGGGACGAGAGGATACCCATTGGATTCTCTTCTTCAATCCTTTCAACTCCTTTCATTCCAGCTCCTTCTGCTCCAGCTCCTTCCATTTCAGCGACCCTCGAAACAGTGGAAAGTGTGGTGGAGGTAGAGGTGACACTTCTGCAATCTGTTCAGATCTATCTGGGAAGGAAATCCAGACACGAGCAAAATCCCGGAGCAACCCTGCTTTCAGTTTCTCCCCAGAGGCTGAGAAAATCCACTTCCTCTTCACTCACCCCTGTGCATTTCTGGCTTTGATGAACAGGCCGGAAAGACCCACTACAGAGGTTAGGAATTAGAGCATCTGAAGGCTCTGCCTCTTAGAAAGCAGCCACCTCTGCCCAGAACCTTCTCTCAGGTGACTCCTTGAAAGGGAGGTATGCTGAGCTTTCGGAGGGCAACATCCACCTGGGAGAGGGTCCTGTGCGCTCGGAGGAGGGCCTTGTGTACCTGGGGGAGGCTCTGGGTACCTGGAGGAGGGTATTGTGCACCTGAAGGAGTTGCACAGCCATAGGGGCAAGTTCCAGTTACACTGCTGTGTGCGTCAGACGATCAACATGACTAGCAAGGCTGAGTCTAGAGCTCGGGCCACATTAGTCGTCTTTCCAGCAGGTCTTGTTATTGTCATATTTGTTATAACTACAGAAATTATAAACCCACAATACACTGCTACATGTTTGCTTTAAATAGTCAGCTGCCTTTTTAAATAAGTTAAGAGGAAAAATAGTCTTTTACGTCAACCCACACACCTATTTTTTCCTGTGTTCTCCATTTCTTCCTGTAGATCTGAATTTCCAACTGGTGTCATTTCTTTTCAGCCTAAAGGACATCATATACTGCTTAATGTGGGCCCACTGGTAAGGAGTTCCTTAAGTTTGTTTATCAGAAATGCCTTTATTTTACCTTTAATTTTGGGGGATATATTTTTTCTGGATATAGGATTCTTGGTTGACGGTTTATTTTCATTTAGCAATTTGAAAACATCATTGCCCAGAGACCTCCATCACTCCTAAAGAGAATCCAGCCCTTGCTCTCATTGTGGTCCTTGTTGTGCTTCATTTTTCCTCTCTTTCAATGTTTTTCTCTCTAGTTTTAGAATTTCAGCAGATTGACAACAATTAAGGTATGGTTTTGTTTGTTTTTAATCCTACTCAAGATTCAATGAATTTATCAGATCTGTAAGTTTGTCTCTCCACCAAATTTGGGGAAATTTCAGGCATTTTGCTTATCTTATTACCTCGCTCCTCTTACTTTGGGATTCCAGTTACAAACATTGAGCCACTTGGTCTTGTCCTATCGAAACTCTGTGCATTTCAATCCTGTCTTTCCTGCCATTCTTCAGATTGAATAATTTTTACTGATTGATGCAGTGACCTTTCTTCTGCCCTCTACAATCTACTTTGTAAGCCCATCCAGTAAGTTTTTCATTAGAGATATCATGCTCTCCAGTTTTACCATTTCCATTTGGTTGTAGTTTTGGAGTTTCCATTTTTCTGTTGTGATTCTCAATGTATTCTTTCATTCTGACCATATTTTCCTTTAAGTCCTTGAAGTATATTTGTGAGAGATATTTTAAAGGCCCCGTTGCTAATTCCAATATTTGGGTTAGATTCTATGAGCAGTTTTGGCCTAATTATCAGTCACGTTTTCCTTTATTGGCATGTCTAGAAGTTTTTGTTTGTATTCTGGTCATTGTAATCATTGTAGATGATGCACTGTAGAGAAGCTGGCTCTGCTGTCTTTTTCTAAAGGGTTTTAACTTGGCTGGACTGAAAAATTTAAATCTGTTTACCTTGCCTGGTAAGTCTTTTCTTGATTCTTTCAATCATCTAGCTGTTGCTTTTCTCTGGATTCTCTGGAATCTTCTGTGGGCATGTGAAGTTCAAGGGGCAGCTGAGGAACTGGACAGAACTTATGAGTATTTCTGGGAGTCTCCACCTGTGGCTACATATTTTACAGGATTTATCCCCTCACATTCCAGCTGTTTTTAATTCTAAATCCCATCTTCCAACTCTGCTGGCTAGTAAGACTGATTTTCTGGGTGAGATCTAGCTACATTTTGATGCAAGGACAGATTGGGACAAATGCAAGGGCAGATTGCTCTTAAAGACACACAAACACAGGTCACACTCAGTTCTGTTTTCTTTTCAAGGGTGGAGTCCCCAACAGTTTCTGCCTACTATTGATCATTCTCAAGCAACTTCAAATAGTTTTTAGCAAAAAATTTTCCCCAAAGTTTACCACTGTTATTTGAGGAGTGTTGGTCTGATATACACTACTCCTGCACTGCCACAAACAGAACTTCCAGTTTCATTATTTTTAAGTATCATTTATCTAACCTGACAATCTCCGTAATGATCATGGAAAGCAGACTAGTAGATCTGGGCACAATAGTTGCCTCATTCACTCAGTAAGTACTTAATGACATCTGTTCTGCCCCCATTGTTGTGTGTTTGACAGGTGAACTATCTCTCAAGGACCTCTGTGTTTACTGAGGAGACAAACTGATAATCACTGAAAAAAAAAAAAACAAAACAATGCCAAAATCTCTGCCACAATGGCAGACAATGGGGGAGGGCCTGTGTTAGTCCTGAGAAGTGGAGCGTTCTCAGAGAACAGAGGAAGTAGCCCGGTTGGGATGGCTAAAACACAGGGAAAACACAGGACTCCAGGCAATCAAGGATGTGATCAGAACTGGAAGCTGCGCGTGGCCCAGCATGGTGGGAGTTTGGTGCACAAAGGGCAGAGTCAGATCATGGGGTCCCATAGGATGCACTTGGAGGTTAGGTTTTCTCCTGGTGATGACAGGGAAATGATGGGAGGGGGACAAGACATGCATGCTGTGCTTTGAGAGATAACCTGGTTTCCACAAGAAGGTGCATAATGACCACATCCATCATTCACGAATGGATGGATGCCTTCAGAGTACTAGGTTCTGAGGTAGGCTCAGTGACAATTACATTGCTAGGCCACCCAGCAAATGTTTTGTAGGATAACACAGAATTCACACATGTGTAGGATACCTCATGTATTCATACATCTGATGAACATTTATAGAGAGTCTACTGTGGGCAGATCTGGGGTTATCTTCCATTTTCCTGTCACACATCTCATTGGGCAGAACCCTGCTCAGGGCACTTTTCTTCCCACAATTGGCTCCTGAGCCCTTGTTCCCCAACCCCAGGTCATCCTCTCTTTACACAAAGGTCTGTAAACATTTGTGGATGGACCTGAGGCTGTGTGGTCCACATGCACAAAATGGGAACTAAACTCTCAAGAACATGTGAAGAAAGCCTTTGACTTCAGTTAGTTGAAGTTCATTTGGGTTATCAGATGTTGAGGGGCTGCTTTTTATGACCCTTCCCAAGCCACCTGAAGCCCAGTTCCTGCTCTCCCTACTCTAGGGGAGTCTCCGGCTCATCTTCTCCGTGTGGCCATCTTCCACACAGAGCAATTATGTAAGGATTTCCTTCTGGAATCTTCTGTTCAGAGCTCCCTCTCCAGGCCGGCTCTTGGGCAAGGGCTCTGAGGATGGGTTTGGATGACTCATTGTCTATTAAAATGCCAACTTCCAAAATTAAAGGACTTGTCTCCCAGGAGCATTGCCTGCCTCCTCGTCATCTTGAGCCGACCCTACGGTTGCCCTGGACAACCTCTCAAGTTAACCAGTTCTGAATTTTTATTAGACTCAGCTGAGAAATGTGTCCTCTTTCTAAAAGTTTGATTTTTACCCTCATTCTGAATCTTGCCAGAAGTCAAACCTAACATACACACTAGAAAAGCGAGTGTCTTTTCAAAACCCTCCTCTAATCTACATGTGAAGGTGTCTTAACTGAGGTAGTAAAGGGACCAAACTCTGGATGACAAGTGGGAAATTGATGCTTGCTGCTTTTTGAGGCCACAAAAGGGCTGTGTGTTTTCTCCCTTCTGACTCTCCAGCCTGCACGGTGCCTGGCACCCACAGGTGGCCCCAAACTGTTCCATCCGGAGCCCAGACAGAGCTGGAATTCAGGAGCAGGAGGGATGCCTGTTACCCTTTGCTGGGGGTCCCCTCCTGCCATTTTTCCATGATCCTGGATAACGAAGAGCCTCTGTGCAGCTTCCTAGGGGGTTGGCTTAATGGCTGTGAACTGCTTCCTCCTTCCTTCTGAGAGGAAGCACAGCCTGGATCTTCCGAATGGGATCTCCATGAAGTGGCTGTGTCTCCTCACTCACCACTTAATTTAGCTTGTGATTTAATTTGGGTGGGCAGAGCCCCCAAGTGGTTCCACACCTCACCATGGCCATCATAGCTCCCGGCAGCCCCGCCAGCCACAGCGACCCTTGCCTGGCCCAGGACTCCCCTCTGCCTACCTATTATCTCTTCTCCCCGCACAGCAGAAGGAAGGCTTGTGAAGAAACATGATATCCTTTCCAAGGAAAAAGCCTGTAATTAACGGAGGTTTTTTGGGAAGAACATTCTGCCTGCTCCTCTCCCTCCCACTTTTTCATTTAACATATTTTATCAGAATGAAATGCCTTAATGAGCACAGAATTGCAGCTGATCCCAGCTGCACCTCCATGCTCCGCACCCGGCTTCCCGCTCCCATCAAGCTGTATTCACATTCACTGTGATTGGGGGCTTCTTTCAGGAGCACCCCTCCCACCCCAAAAAAACTGACAGGAAACTCATGGACTTCCTGTAGACAGAAATGGGTCAGAAAAGCACCCCAAACCCTTGTCCATGCTACTTAAGAGTTTAAGGAGGAAAGGGGGGAGGAGAGAGGGAGAGAGGGCAGGAGGAGGCAGACAGTGAGCACGTGAGAGTGTGGGTCTGCGTGTGGAGTGGGAACGGGTGTGTGCACACCTGTGCGTGTGCATTTGTATGCATGAGTTTCTGGGCTGCGTTCTTGTGTAATGACTTGGAATCCATTGTGTGTGTGTTAGTCACTCAGTCGTGCCTGACTCTTTGAGACCCCATGGACTGTAGCCTGCCAGACCCCTCTGTCCATGGGATTTCGTAGGCAAGAATACTGGAGTGGATAGCCATTTCCTTCTTGAGGGGATCTTCCCGATCCAGGGACTGAACCTGGGTCTCCTGCACTGCAGGTGGATTCTTTACCATCTGAGCCACCAGGGAAGCCTTTTGGAATCCATTGGGAAAACATAAATACTGTACAGAAAACATAATGGAGACTCTATTTTCCGTCTGCTGAAGATTCATCTCCCCAAAAGGATCAGCTCAACTTGGATGCCTGATTCCGGTGGAAGTAGTCTGACCCCAGAGGAGCCAGGACAACAGTGCCAAGATCCCCCAGATGCCCTGTGTCTTGGCTACCATGGGCTCCCAGGACAGTGTTCACCACTGGGGTGGCTTCAATCGCTCACTCATGCATTCATTCAACACAGGCAGTGCCTACTGTTCACAGCACTAGAGATGCAGGCAGGCCTGGCCTTCAGGAGGCCTGTCCTTAGATGAATAAATAATGAGCATGATGTCGGAGCATACTAAGTATGGAGGACATACAGCAGGACAGCAGGACAGCAGGGTAAAGACAGACCAGCTCAGAGAAGGGCAGTAAGTCAGGTCAGATCGCTGACCTCCGCCACCCTCTCCTCAGAGCAGAGGGACCCTTAGAGAGGAAAGGACATGCACCATTCTCATCTCCAGGAAACCTGCTGGGTCAGAGCCCAGTGGTTCCCCACACATAGCCCTCCTCCTGGGGCAGAGCTGGGCTGTGTACCCCGGTTCCCCTGCAATTTGGCCAGTGGGATTCTGGCCCAATTGCTGTTTGCCACGTCCAGGCCCAGCCATCCTGTGCACTTCACTCTGGAGGCCTGAGTGACCACCCCCAAGTGACTGTTTCAGGAGCAAGAAATAAGCACATACTGAGTTACGTTTCTGAAATTGTGGGAAAGCTCGTCATAGCATCAGCCCACCCTAAGCCACCCTCTCTTTCTGCAATCTGCATCAGAGCAGACATCGACTTGGAGGTAGCCTCCCTCCAAGGGCTGCAGACACATTGGACGTCTGAGGAGCAGAGGACACACTCTCTCCAAACCACAGCGACGCTTCTGACTAGAAAACACGAGAGCTTGCCCCCCAGTGAGTCTGAACTGTGTCCGCTGGTTTCCGGCATGTGGAGTGTGCGGCTCTGCCCACTTGACACTGGACACCTCGCCTGGTCGCCAGCAAGGCCAGTCATCAGGAGCTTGTGTGTACAAGGACCTGAGAACCTCTGCCTACTGCTGCTTGCCTGCCCGATGTGCAAGCTTTGTGTTAACTTGGGAGGGGGTGCATTTTCCCCATTGGAGCATGCAGACATCACTGTGGCTTGTGAGAAGACATGTCCCCATCAACATGCCCACGGGCCGGTGGGGTGGTGAGCCCCTGCCAGTGGGGGGACGCCGGCCCTCCCCCTGCCATCACCAGCCACAACTTCTCTGTCTCTGAGATCCTGGAGGGGGTCAGGAGGAAAGCACACCTGTGTCTTTTCCTCCATCATCCAGCAGAAGACAGACACGGCAGGACTAACGGACCCAGCAGATCCTGGGGACCCTCACAGGATAAGGCTCTGCCCATGGAAGTCTCCTCCCCTTTCACCGGCCTGTGTGCAGCCTGAGACAGAGGAGGGAATTTCCGCGTGTCAGGTGATAATATCATTAATCTGGGAGACTGGGAACCAGGGCAGCAGAATATTCCAGCAGTGCTTCTGACTGGGTGGCTGTAAATCTGAGATTCCAACAATTCCTCTTTGGGTTCAGGTTGGATTAACATGCTAGAGCAGCTCACAGAATTCAGAAATGTGCACTCACTAGCTTGTCAGTTTATTGTAAAGGCTGTGACTTGGGGACAATCAGATGAAAGAGGGGTGTGGGGTAAGGTGGGAAAGGGGCACCCCAGATCTGCATGTGCTCACCCCCCGAGGCTCTCTGAACCCCGTCCTTTTTGGTTTTTATGGAGGCTTCATCACATCAGCATGATTGATTAAATCATGGCCATTGGTTCAACCTCCAGCCCCCTTTCCATCCTGGAGGTGGGGGTGGCAGGAGTACAGGTCCCAGCCCTCCAATCTCAGGGTTGGTCCCCCTGATGACGAGGGTCCCCTCCTTTCCAAAAGTCCCCTTGTGCATAAACTCAGCTGTGCTAGACAGGGTTTCTTATGAATGTCTGTAGACATCTTTTTCACTCTTATCTTTTAGGAAACTGCACAGGCTTTAGGAGTTCTGGTGAATAATGGGGATGAACACCAAACTATATTTCTTAAGTCACAGCATCATGTATGGAGAAGGCAGGATGATGTTCATGACAAGTCACTGCGGCTGTGATGTGTGTGTGGTGGGGTGTCTGACCTGGGGTCCCTGTGAAGTTTGTGGCTTCATCTCTGCATATTAAACACCACCCTCCCTTTCTTCATCAAACAGAATCGGAAACAAAACAGACAAATCAGGCCAAGGAATGAAGATGATGCCTTAATAATGGAGTGGGGCAAGGCCCTCTCCACGGAGGGCATTATCTACCGGAATTCTCACTACCATTTTATAAAATTATTGCTCATATTGGGTTGCAATTTTCATTCAAAGGGAAGAAGAAAATGCTAGTTGATGGCCTTGATTATTGAAACATGAATTTGTGAAATGAGTCTTTCCCTCCTTCAGGAGAAGCAACCTCATGGTGGCTGTCGGGAGCAGGTAACAACAAGGGAAGGGACACAGAACAGCCCCCTGGTACCCCAGGCTCATTCTCAGGCCCTCTGACTTCACCAAGGTCGCTGTCAGCACAGACAAGCCATCATTCTCCATTTAGCATCTTAGTCACAATGGGGAAGAAGTGTGAACAAACAGATCAAGGGAAGATGTCAGAGGTCAAGGGCCACGACCCAGGTTCCTGTCCCATCTCCTCCCATGCACCAGAGTTGTCACTTGACAGTGACCGGAGAGAGAGGACCCAAAGTGAGCAGGCCTGTCCACCCTGGAGGATGCGGCCGCCTTCTGATTTTTTTCTGTTCTGTGCAATACTGATCTAGCTCCTGAAAAGGCGAAATCTTGATCTTCTCAGACACCCAGTGCAGAGCCGTCCCAAGCTCCAGGAACATGCCCATCAGGCTCGATTCTCGACATCCTGGGAGGAGAAGCCTAGACTAAAGCTGAGAGTAGCCCCCTTGGCAGGAGGCTCTCCACTCACCCTCACCAGCTGCTGCGGGAAGGGCCCGCGTGAGTTCTCCGGCACGTTGATGGGTGGGATGACCCAGTCCCGTTTCTGCCGCCTCAGCCCGTTGGAGCTCTGGCGCTGCGGCCATGGCAGCAGCGTGTCATTCGGAAGCTGGACGGGGTCCAGGGCTGCGTTCTTCTTTCCTTTCTGCAGAAAGGGAGAGAAGAGGCAGATAGGCCTGGTTAGGTTTTGCAGAGGAAAAGGCATCACTTAGAATCTGTGTGTGTGTGTGTGAATCACTAAGTCGTGTTAGACTCTTTGCAAACCCATGGACTATAGGCTGCTAGTCTCCTCTGTCCATAGGAGTCTCCAGGCAAGAATACTGGAGTGGGTTGCATTTACTTCTCCAGGGGATCTTTCTGACCCAGGGATTGAACTCTGGTCTCCTGTATTGCAGGTAGACTCTTTACCATCTGAGCCACCAGGAAAACCCCCAGAATCTAGATCCAGGAGAAGACTGGATGGTGTTGGGAAACGTGTGTGTGTGTGGGTATGTGCTAGGGGGAAAAATTCTAGCAAGCTTCTCATCTGCACAAAGAAATGGACTACAGATTGAGTGGGGGTAAAGAAAATATAGCTGACTATTTAACAAGTAGATCAGGGCTTTTAAAGATGAAAATAATGGGAAAAAATGACAAAGGAAAGTACTCATACATTTTAATTTAAAACCCTTATTTATGGATGCTGCTGCTGCTGCTGCTACTAAGTCGCTTCAGTCGTGTCCGACTCTTTGCAACCCCATGGACTGCAGCCTACCAGGCTCCTCCATCCATGGGATTTTCCAGGCAAGAGTACTGGAGTGGGGTGCCATTGCCTTCTCCATATTTTTGGATGAATTTACAACAAATATGACCAGAGTTAATAACCTTTCTATATAAAGAGTTCTTACAAATCAATAAAAAATGGAACTTTATTATAACAGGAAAAAGACCATGAATAGATAATTACAGCAAAATAAATACAAAGGATTGATAAACTCATGAAAAATGTTCACATCTTCCAGTTATAAAACCAAACTAAAGCAGTGTATCTTCCTCACCCATCAAAGTGACAGGAGTAAACAAAGTGAGTCCTTGGTACTGCAGTGTATGCTATGAGTCAGCAGGGGGTGGTGGTTGAGGGTGTGGGATTTGGCATCACACAGACCCTCGTCCAAAGATTTGTGGACATGGGGCAAGGACCTAAATCTCTCTAAGCTTCAGCTGCTTCTTTTATAAAGTAGGGATGGTATAACAGTACTGAATTCAGAGAGTTGCTATGGAAATTAGACTGATAAGAGCCCATGCCTGATGGGAACCAGTGGGACTGGATGTTGGCTGCTCTGAAGTCATGGACCTCCCCACTGCTGGGACCAGCATTTAGCCAGTGACTGTCAAGGGCCTCAGAAAAAGTCCTCGTTCTTGACCTATAACTCCAGAACTGAAACCTGTCTCAGTGAAACTGTGTGGACAAAACCCTACAAATAAAGATGTTCATTGTAGTTGTCTTTATGATAATAGTGTGCAAATATAAAATAGTAAAAATATCAGGAAAAAATTCCGGAATTCTGATAGTAGTAAATAGTAGTTAAATTCATTGCACTACATTCATATTTTGGGATATTGCATGTCATTAGAAGTTACTTTTTGAATACACGAAGAAAATTTCATACAATAATAGCAAATGAAGAAATGGTGTCAAAGTTACGGGTGATATGAGTCCCATGATTTTTTTAAAGGGTAGAGAAAAGGCTGGAAGGAAACACACAGAAATGAGAACTCTGGCCTTCTCTAGTCACCAGTGAGTTTTATTTTACTTGATTTCTTTTACGTTTCTATACTTTAGGATGTTATAATGTACATGAAATTCTATAATTAAAAGAACCCACAGAACTCCTGTGTACATGTGACACCTACCCCTGTGTGGCCTCCAGGTTTATTTTCAAGGCCCCCCATGTGGCTGCCTCTGCACCGTTTCCACAGTTCATTTTATTCCAAGCCTCAGAGCCAGGAGCACACGGAAACTCATGGTACGGAGACAGACCTTAGACCAGGATAGCCCAAGCCTGGTTGGAGGCACCTGGCCCTACATGGCCCTTCTCCAGTCACGGCGGGGTCTCCACCCTCAACTGAGCTCTGGACCCAGTGAGAACCCGCTGGTCTTGGTATTGGCCACTGTGGACAGAGAGCCTCCCTCACTCCCTTTTGCAAAAAAAGTTGCATAGAAATGTTAGACACAGGCAGACAAAACTAGCTGATTAAAAAAACAAACAAACAACTTGTATCCTTCCTGAATGCCCAAACCTAATGTTGATTTTTTGTTGTTGTTTAGTCACTCAGTCGTGTCCGACTCTTTGCGACCCTGTGGACTGCAGCACACTAGACTTCCTTGTCCTTCACTATCTCCTGCAGTTTGCTTAAACTCATGTCCATTGAGTCGGTGATGCCATCTAACTACCTCATCCTCTGTCATCCCCTTCTCCTCCTTGCCCTCAATCTTTCCCAGCATCAGGATCTTTTTCAATGAGTTGGCTCTTCCCATCAGGTGGCCAAAGGATTCATACTTAAGCTTCAGCATCATTCCTTCCAATGAGTATTCAGGGTTGATTTCCTTCAGGATTGACTGATTTGATCTCCTTGCTGTCCAAGGGACTCTGAAGAGTCTTCTCCAGCACCACAGTTCAAAGGCATTAATTCTTCAGTGTTCAGCCTTTTTTTATTGTCCAGCTCTTACATCCGCACACAACTACTGGAAAACCATAGCTTTGACTGTACAGACCTTTGTAGGCAAAACCTAATGCTACATCAGTGGAGAAACCTATCTAGGCTAACGATACTCCACCGAGACCCCCCCTCTGGGACTTTCCCCACCAGAAGCCCAGCTGTCTTCCGTGTTGAATTCCTGCATTTAAATGCATTTAAACTGCATTTAAGGCAGTTAAAAACCAAAAGCTTCCCTAGGTTGCATCCCACCTTCACCAGAAAGATCTGTGTGAAGTGTGTGTATCCCCAGAGGCCTTGATTTCTATGGAGACCTAACATCCTCCCAGCCTTGTGACCAACCCTGCGTCTCTCGTGATGATGGGGATGGTCTTCTCTAGGCTCCTTGATGAGCATCACAGAACAGCATTCAGGGAGGTCCTAGCTGCGTGTCCCCAATTCCCTGGCAGCCAGAAGGTGAAAGTGTTAGTGGCTTAATTATGTCCGACTCTTTTTGACCCCGGACTGTAGTCCACCAGGCTTCTCTGTCCATAGGATTTTCCAGGCAATAATATTGGAGTGGGTTGTTATGCCCTCCTCAAGGGAATCTTCCCGAACCAGGGATTAAACCCAGGTCTTCTGCATTGCAGGCAGGTTCTTTATCATCTGAGCCACTAGGGAAATCCCTGGCAGCCAAGATGCAGATGACTGCTCTCCATGTGCCAGAGTCACTCTGTGGTCACTGAACGTTCTCCACCGTCTCTGCCTGCATCCTTCCTCCCTTCAAGGCCTCAGGAAGGTTATCCCTTCTCTACCAGGGGACCCAGGGAGGCCAAGTCACTTCTGAAGGTAGGATCTGAGTGCTGGGGTCAGACCTCAAGGTTGGAGCATCTGGCTGCATGCTACCCTCACTTCCGGGGTTTCTTCATCAGGTCACATCCCCTCTAGGAGTCCTCACGTCAGCATGCTGGTTAGACAGGGACTATCCCAACTAAGAGGCCCAAAGACATTGGTTCATCTGAGTTCCCCGCAGGTCAGCTTGCAGGTTAGAAACACAAAGTGTGAGATCCCTGCCTGGACTCACGCCCTCTGGGGTGATGCCTGTGGTGTGTGTTTACGGAGCCCTCCAGGGGACCAGTGGGCTATCACCCTCCACAGACGCAAGACCTTGCTCCTCGGGAAATGAGGGTCACCTGTCCTAGCAACTGCTTCAGAAGACGGGAGTGAGACAGTGTTTGTTCTGAGCTTGTCTGTGTGAGGGTAGCAGATGGAATCAGCCAAACGCACCTCGCATGATGGTGGGGGTTGGTGGGCTGGGGCAGGGGTACCAGCCACAGGTACAACCTCTGGGAGGTGGGGACTGGATATCTGGGCTCCCCCCACGTCTCCCTGTGTGCGGTGCAGAGAATGCAGGTCTACCTGGCCACCTGCAGAGGCTCAGCTGAGCCTCTGAATCACAGACTCAGGATTTGAAAGGTTTTCATCGAGCTGTTCTGTTCTCCTTTAAAAAACCTGCCTCATCCTCCTCTGCTGAGGCTGTGCCTCCATGGCGTTAATTTCCCTAGTGTTGTTTAAATAAATTGCACATATTTGCTACTATTTTAAAGCTGTGAGACAAATGTAATAACAAAATCTGGAGAAGATCGATGCCAGACCTGCGCTAGCTTCGCCGGGACGGGAAGACACCCCGTTCCTCTGGGGGAGGGATGCTGATGCTGACATGGACGAACCATTGCTAGCGGGCGAGTGCGCGCTTCTGGACCCGTGATGACCTCAGGCCACTCGGCTCGCAAACCCTGACGCACAGTCACACAGATGGGAAATAACGCTTGGCCGCTGTGGAGAGCATCTCTGAGCCGCCGACAGCCGGCATTTCCCCATGCGCCAAGGTCACCAGTGCTTCTGGAGCCACGATGGTGGATGTCAGGTGAGACACGGATATAGCCTCTGTGCTCGTTACTAAAAGCCACACATGTGCGTGCTCTTGTCCAGGCCTATATAGGTACATGCATGTATGGGCACAGACACGTACGTGTATGTGTACATGTGTACATATGTGTGTGCTCTTGTATGTCTCTCTCTCTGTATATAAGGTGTCACAACTTTCTCAGAACCAACAGCCTGGCCCTGACTCGATGACCAAGCCCACGTCACTGTTGCCTTACAGACACTTCAGCTCAAGTCAGAGGCCTGTAACCGGTAGGGGGTGGTTCCTGACTGCCGGGCTGGCCTTGGATTCGGCCACACTCGTAGCTGCAGGTCTGCAGAATGGCGAGCACTGAGGAAATCACCTGGTGGTCTGGTCGGACCCTCGACCCAGCCCACCCGCCTGCAGAGTGGGCGGCTGTGGGGATGGTGTGCAGCGGGGGGTGGCATTTGAATCCTGACACGGTTCCCCTGAATTCTGTACATCACCCCCTGCATGTCTGTCCTGTGAGTCTGGGTGGAGTCTGATGGCTCTGGGGACCCCTTGGAGCCCAGACCATAAGATGGGGTGGCAGGTGGGCTTCTATGGGACACAGGGCTGTCCTGCCCACAGGTATGGCCTTTCCCCAAGAGGGCAGATGAGGGTGGGGACCATGGCTAACAGGCATAGATGACGCAGAGACTGGACGCTTGTTTGTGAAGCCTTGAGTCTGCCTGTTCCTTAATCGGCTCTTATTTACAAAGCGTCTCTCCTTTGAGATGGCCTCTCCCACTGAGTCTTAATCGATTGGGTTCAGCACTGAATTCTTCTGCTGAGGAGGCTCTGAAATGGTGAGCTGCCCAGAAGAGTTTCCCCAGGGGTGGCGGGGGCGGGGGGTGTCCTTGCTCCAGGCCTGGGCCCTGAGTGAGTCTTTTATTTCCCCTGGCCTCTGTTTCCCTCTCCAGGGGCCAGACAAGCTCTGGGGGCAACTGGGCTGTGGGCCAGAGGTGGGGAGTGTCTGCCTCAGGTAACAATCGGGGAGGTTAGGTGGTCTCACTCCTAAGCGATACAGGTGAACTACAGGGTCACATCCTCAATGAACATGCACTCTGTAAAGAAAACATCTGGTGCTTGTGTGGCTGCTTGGGCTGGTCCCCCTGGAGGGGTATGCGCCCCACTCTGCCTGTGGCTCTTGGGGGTCTGGGGTGCCCAGGACAGGGTCTAAGATCCTTCTAGGTACCTCGTCTCTGGGCTCAGTGCTTCTCTCTTGGCAGGGTTTCTGGACCAATCGCAGGTGTAGAATCCTCTCTCCAGGAAAAAAGGGACACACCCTCACACTCAGGAACACACTTCAGTGAACTCAGGAAAGAAAGGGATGCAGGAGGACAACGACTGTCCTCCTTTCTCAAGGGAAGGCCACGGCCCCAAGTCCACAGACAAGCTACACAATGCCCCCCGCAAAGTCATCACTTTCTACCCTCTCCCCACCCTGAGCCCAAACCTGGAGCCCAGCAGTGACCCCTGTGCCCATCTCCCTGAGGTAGCTTTCTCCCCAGCTCCTCACAGGGCATACCATCTCATTTTCTTAAGTTCCCGCAGCTCTGCACCTGCCTGGCCCCGCTCTCCGTTCAACAAGGTTGTCCTCTGAGTCTGATTATGAGCGTAATTGAGAGTGACTCCCTGGTGAGGTCTTCAGGGACTCGCCGACATCAGGAAGAAGCTGGGTCATTTCCCTCCCATCAACGTTCACAAGCGAAAGATGAATAATGCAAAACTATCCTGGGGCAGGTTTTAAATTATCGCTTCTTTTTTTCTTCCTTTTTTTTCAAAAAGGAAAAAAAAATGAGAGAGAAAAGTGTCATGGGAGGACGATAGTTATACGCTCCTCCTCCGATCTACATGCAAAAACTTATAATTGGTTATATTTTCCTGTTTTCCAACCACTCATTGGTAGGAACACAGAATTATGAAGAGCCAAGTGTAAGTAAATAGCTGACTCATAGAACACTCAGAAGTGAGCAGGGAATACAAACAACCCAGACTCTGTCTCCAATGTAGAAACTCCTTCTTAGCCATTCTGGATTGAGGAGGGTGTCAGCTGGTTAGCTGTGGGTAAGTGGAGAATGTTCATCTCTTCTGGTGATGAGAGTGCAGGTGAGGGTCCCACCATCAGCCAGTCTGGGTCCTGGGGCCCTTGGCTGTGGCCTGGAGCAGGTGGACAGGGAGCAGGGCCCGGGACCCAATCCCAGGTCATCACACGTGGGTGCCCGGCCCCTCAGCAAACTGCAGTGAGCTCCAGTCCTCCAGAGAAGACGGCTCCCCAGAGGCCTCTGCCCTCATGGGACGACGTGGATCTGGAAGTGGCTTATAAACTCCCAGACCACAGTGTGTTTCTTAAGAGCACCTAGTCACCCTGCCCTTCAAAGATGGGGTCACAGATGAAGTCTGATGCCCCCACAGCCATTGCATGAAGCTGTTGGGTCCTGGGCTGCTCTGCTTCAGTGCCTTAAATTTCCCCCACTAAAAAATTATTTATTTGTTTTTGGCTGTGCTGGGTTTTTGTTGCTATGCAGGCTTTTCTCTAGATGTGGCAAGTGGGTGGGGGGTACTCTCCAGTTGCAGTGCACGAGCTTCCCATTGCAGTGTCTTCTCTTCTTGGGGAGTACGGGCTCTAGGGTGCATGCCAGCTTCAGGAGTTGGGGTACAGGGGCTCAGTGGTTGTGGCTCCCTGGCTCTAGAGCACAGGCTCAGTAGTTATGGCACAAGAGCTTAGTTGCTCCATGGCATGAGGGATCTTTCTGGACCAGAGATCAAACCTGTGTCTTCTGCATTGGCAGGTGGATTCTTTACCACTGGGCTGTTAGCGAAGCTCTCCCCCCACTTTTGAGAGAATAGCATAAGCACAAGTCCACCAGATTCAATAAAAGCTAAATTTATCAGAAAATGTTCAAGCTAGCTCCCTGTGGGACCTGTCCGTCAGATGAGGTAACCCTGATGTCCACGAGGATGCGTCTTAATCAAGGGGCGCAGGGTAGGCTCCCGGCTGGGCTCCCTCCCCCCTAGAGGTGACAGTGGGCTCTCACCAACCTGGGCAGCTCCTCCTGGGGAAGGTGCCCCACACATTGTTGGGCAGTGCAACCTTGAACACTTAATGCTGAAAGACCAGGCTTCTGTGAGGCTGAAGCCTGTGGCTGCAATTTACATAAGCAGATAAGGAAGGGATGATGCAAGCAACAGGGAATCTTGTTCTTTAACTTGCTGGTCTTCCCTGCTCTCTGGTTTCTAGGCTGGTCATGTGCCTGGGAGCCACGTGCCAGCACCTCTCTGGGTGGTGGACGCACAGCTGAGGGTCAGAGGTCTGGGACTGGGACCTGCACTAAATTTTCTGGGAAATGCAGGGAGAGGAAGTCTTCAGGTGGAAGGTCCTGGGAGTCCTGATTAGGCTGGGGCTGCTTCTCTTTTAGAGAAGGCAATGGCACCCCACTCTAGTACTCTTGCCTGGAAAATCCCATGGACGGAGGAGCCTGGTAGGCTGCCACCCATGGGGTCGCTAAGAGTCAGACACGACTGAGTGACTTCACTTTCACTTTTCACTTTCATGCATTGGAGAAGGGAATGGCAACCTGCTCCAGTGTTCTTGCCTGGAGAATCCCAGGGATGGGGGAGCCTGGTGGGCTGCCGTCTATGGCGTCGCGCAGAGTCGGACATGACTGAAGCGACTTAGCAGTAGCAGTAGCAGCTTCTCTTTCATCACAGAGGTCAACCTGTGCCTGTGAGTCTCACTGTACTACCATCTCTGGGCATCCACCCCTTTCCTTTAACCAGAGCCCAGCGTCCAAGCCCTGCCTGCTCCAGCACCTTCTTACGTACGGAGTGACCAAGATCACTTGCAGTCTCATCGGACCGTCTCGGTGGCCCCGATGTTGGGGAAGGGGGTGGCCCATCCCAGCAGAAACATGACTGATGTAGGGCTTGGTGCCCCCAGGTTACAGAATTTGTGGGTCTGTGCTCAGAATGAGACATGAGGGGGTGACCCACTGTGTCTGCGTGTGGACTCACATATGTGTGATGGAACACAGGTGCATGAGATCCACCCTCAAGCATCAGTGTTATTTACGGCTCTCTCCTTGGTTTCTGATTCACCAGCCTTCCTGTTTTCATTGCTTCCTTGCAGCTTTGGGTTAAACATGTTTCAAATAAGGAAATAGCGTCCTACCCATCCCAACTCCCCCAAATGTCAGGTCTAGTACTGATTTTCACTGAGGATAATTAGATTTCGTGAGAAAAAAAGAGAGGCACCAAAATCTATAAGATAGTTCATTCCTCTACCTCCGACTTCCCTTTCAATATACATTTGAAAAATGGTACATTTTGTTTGCCTGCAAGCATGTATATTTAAAATATTTAACTAGGGTTCTGTCTGCAGCCTTCTGGCTGGTTTCCATGGCAGCTAAGGACCGACAGAATAAAATGGTATTTAACAAACACAAAATAAAACAACAGAAAGATAGCTCCCTTCTTTAACAAATAGAGCATGGGAGCCATTCTAAACAAATATTTGCATGAGTTTGGTTCTGAAAAGCACTTAGTAGAATTTTTTTTACATCCACAACACAGTGGGGAAGACCAATGCCCTATCATTGCCCCCCAAAGCAGCTATGGTATTTCTTACTTCTGATCTCTTCTAAGAAGGGGAGACTGTTTTGAGAATTCCCATAAAAGTCACGCAAAGAAAAGTCTCCTGCACGAAACAGCATGATTATTTCCTTGTGTATCCATATTTGGAAGGAAAGTCTGAAGCTAACACTTCTGTACTCTCTGCCTGGGGTGCGGGGATGCGGGGGTGGGGTGGAGTGGGGGATGGGACGGACTCCCCACCCCCCAGGCTCGTTCACTTGTACCCAGAACAACCCAGGACGGGACGAGCTGACACGGTCGTCACTCATACCCGAGCAGAGGTCCAGGGACTGGCCAGGTTCATACAGCTGTGACGGCGGCTGGGGTCTGAACTCAGGCCGTGTCCTGTGGCCCCTCCTTTCTCCTCACTCACAAGGGGAAGCCCTGACCCAGAGGCCGCGGATGTCACCGTGCTGTGTGGTTCTGACAGCACTGCCGCTGTTTCCTAAGCAGATGGGTCAGGGATTGTAGGGGTGGGAGCATCCCTGGGGAACTGTGGAGCCCTGGTTCTTCAGGCAACTTGTTTCCATCACCATCATCCTCAGGGAAGCTTCGTGTTCTCAAGTAGTTTGAGAACCTCATTTCTCTTAACAGACACTCAAAGCACACCCCTCGCCCTCTGAAGCCTTGTGTCCCCTGCAAAACGAAGACACAAGACAGTGTGTCTCCTAGGGCCTGAGAATTTCCCCCTGATCCCGCCTGGCTCTAAACCAGGCTCTCTGCACTGCCAATGTGTGGAAGCAGGGCGTGCTCTGGGGGGGCATCCTGTGCACTTGTAGGGTGCTTGGGTCCACGCGATGCCAGGAGCACCCCCCACCCGCTGTGACAACCCAAACTCCAGGCTTCTCCTCCGAGCGCCCTGCTTGGGGTCCTGCTCTAGGGAATTAGGACAATTATGTTTTGCCGGCAACAACGTAAATGAAATTACTCTTTAGTTTACAGAAAGAAGTACAATTACAGTAAGAGAAGATAAATAAATGAAATGAGCAAGTTAAGCCAAAATGTATGGCTTTTTCCTGGAGTTGCAAGCGGTGGGACTGGCTGGGATCGCTCTCATTGGTGCCAATTAGTGAGAAAAACAGTCAGTTTCGTCAGCATGGATGGTTCTGGAAGGCTTCGGTCAGGATGAAGGTGAGCATTTTGTGGGTGGTGAGGGAGGGTCTCTTTCTGTTTGTGCTCGCATCTTGGTGCCTGCGCAGCTGCAGGAGAGGCAATGAAGGAGGCAGGGGTGTGTCCTGCAGAAGTGACGGGTGTCGCCTTATGGGAACAAGGATGCACAGTGGACTTGGCTGGGTGGGGATGGCTTCTGCCCTCTGAGGCTTTTTTATTTTCAGGAAAAAGAGAAGCTGAGAAGGGGGAGGTGCTAGGATCTAGGTGGTGGGTATTGGGTGGTGGGACCTCCTGGAGCAGGGAACGGACAGTGGCCTGGCCAGAACACAATGGTGAGACGTGATGGCCCCTATGGGGCGGAAGAGGCAGTGAGGCCAGCCCCTGGGGGCCTTCATCCCACTTAGTAAGCCAGCCCTGAGCAGCGCCCACTCCTTGCATCTCTCTCAGCAGAGACACAGCAGGAAGCAGGCTGGGCATGGTGCTGGCCAAGCCAGGGATGCTGCAGAAAAAGCCTCACCCTCCTCTTAGCTATTCAGAATAGGGAAAAGGAGTCCAGAATGGCAGTGGCTAAAAGGCCTGGAAGGGAAAAGCCCTCGAAAGTAGAACAAAGGAAGGTCCAAGGATCTGGAGTGAGAACCTCAGGTAAAACAAACAGCACTCCTGGCTGGCCCAATTTACATAGGACAGGCCCAGGGAGAGAAAAACGTATAAAAAGAGGAGCCAAGGCTAGTTCTCTCTTTCCCACATGCTGGGGCGCTCTTCTCTTTGCGTCTTTGGGTCGACATGCCCTCACGCCTCGAAGATGGATTTTCCTGCTATTATCTAAATAAAATAGAGCTGTAACGCTGAGCTGTAACACTGATTTATCTAAGAGCTATAACACGGTCCGTTCGAGACCTGAGAGCAATAACACGGTCTGTCCAAGACCCGAGAGCTGTGACACGTCGAGGGGGGCTTTAATGTCCATCACTACAAATCTTTGTTGTGAGGAGACAAAAACCGAGGAGCATACCCTCGCCTGACACTCCCACCCTTGCTCTCAGCCCACCTGGAACCCTGACACATCTTAGAATAGACACAAATGCCTCTCCAGGGGCCACCTGGCCTGGGCCCTGCCTAAGGGTGCTCCCCTAGCCCGAAGGTGCTCCCATCTCTGCCTGCTTCTCCTGTCTCCAGTCTCGACTCAGATGTTGCACTCCTGGCCCCCGGGACAGACCAGCAGCCTCTGCACTCTACCGGCCCAGCCCTGGGCCATTCCCCACTCCCATGACAGGCCAGGGAAAGTGACCAATGACTGTCATGACGTTCTCCCTGGGCCTGGACCCTGGGCACCTCTCTTCTGCAAAACGCAGACCCTGACACTCGTTCAAGGACATCAGCAGGCTGAAACATGGTCCAAGTTGGCCCTTTTCCACCGTGTCACTCCTGCTCACCCCGGGGCAGCCGGCAGCCCTCCCAAACTGCAGAAGGTGCAGCTTTGAGGGGTTAGAACTCACTTCTGCCTTCGCACTTGCGGAGTTAACAGCTGCGGATTTCTGGGGAGCACTGTGGACCCACTGAGGTCTAACACTGATCACCCATCCCCGGGCAGGGCCACCCGCTGTGGTCACCATGGATTTCCTTCCTGGCAGTCTCTGTGGGCCTGTGACATGGACACTCAGTTCTCGAGTCCCCCAGGCAGTCAAGCCCGTGCCTGAAGCAGGCCCGCATGGGCGGCACCACCTAAACCTGCAGGAGCACCGAGCTCGCCATCACTCATTCACATGGCTGCCATCCTCCAAAGGAGAACAGGCGCATGGATAGCAGTCTGCTCACTTGCCGGCCGTACTGTCATGTATGGGCCATAGTGGGAGTCACTGACTCTGTCACGTGGAGGCCACCTTTTGGAAAAGCATAAAAGGACCATCTTGCTACTTTCTGAAGGTGCGTGCACACCCTGCTTCCCGGGCTCCACCTGATACCTTCATGCACTTTCCCAAGGTGACACTGCATGTGGCAAGCTCCACGGGCCCCCTTTGGTTAAAACTCCCAAGTGGGCACCGTAGGGGTTAAGACATGGGTGCTGGTCCTCTGGCGCTCATGGAGGGCTGCTTGGGGCCAGCCTTTCCTTAGGGACTGGAGTTGGGGGGTCTCAGGAACTGCTTCTCAGCCAGGTCCTCTTTATTCTGTGTCCTGTCACCGATCTGGGCGTCTGTGATACAGACGGGCTCCTTCCACTCACAGAGGCAGACCGTGGGGATGAGGCTTTAACACCTGTGGTCTTGGCAAGATGTCCTCGCTGGGACTGGAGACCTGAACAGCGGCGGGAAGGGGACTAGAGGCTCCGAACTCTCATCCACCTTCAGGAGGTTGCACGGACGGTGTGTTTCTCCACCTTCGGGATTGGATCTCCACCTCAGCTGGAAGGCACTGGCGACATCCCCGGTGACTGACTGTCCTGGGCCCACCACAGACAGGGGTGTCCACGGCAGACACTCATGTCATGCCTCTGGAGGCCAGAGGCCAAGACCAGGTGTGGGAAGGGCAGTCCCCCCGCAGGGCCGAGCGAGAGGCTCGTCCCAGGCCCCTGTCCTGGAGCCTGGTGGTTGGCGGTGTCCTTGTTTTGCAGAAAGGTCACCTCCATCCTTGTCTTCATCTTCACACGGGTTCTGCCCGGGACTGTGCTTAGCCATTCAGTCGCATCTGACTCTTTGCGACCCCATGGACTGCTTCCTGCCAGGCTCCTCTGTCCATGGGATTCTCCAGGCAGGAATACTGGAGTAGGTTGCCATTTCTTCCTCCAGAGGATCTCCTTGACCCAAGGATCGAACTTGTATCTCCTGCATTGGCAGGCAGATTCTTTACTGCTGCACCACAGGGGAAGCACCAAGGACTGTGTCTGTGTTCAAATTTCCTCTTTAATAAGTTCACCAGTCACGTAGGATTAGGGTCTCTCTGCCCTGAGGATCTTACTGGAACTAATTACGTCTGACAACCTGGTCCCATTCTGAGGAAGTGTGGGCTAGGACTCCCATACAGAAACTCTGGGGGCACAGTTCAGCCCATCACCTGGGGAGGTGGAAATTCCAGGAAAAATGGCGCTTTGGCATCTGGGCCCGGGCACGGGATAACGCGCGACCGAGTTTATCTTTCATAGATGCTGACACACTCTACAATCTAATATTAGTTTCATAAACAACAGTTTCCTTTTTTATAAACTATACCCACAGGTCCCATTGACACTTTCAAGTGCTGCACAGCCAGCCAGATGATGAGGATGCGAGAACTTGATCTCAGTATCGACTGCGAGGCCGAACGTTGCTCCAATTCCTCGGGGGCAATGCAGCTCTCCCATGGGAAATATGTGACCTCATTTGCATTTTCTAATTGAATTGCTATCAGCTTTCCTGCAAGACTGCACACAAAAACCTTCTTCCAGATTCCAGCCCTGCTGGTATTACCCGCAAAAAGACCTCCTTTAAATGGTTGCTAAGAAGGGAGAGGAAAGGGAGAAGTTGCCAGGAGTTTATGGTTCACCTGACCGTAAAGCTCCTTTTGCCCGCGCCCTGAGAGTCACTGAAATGATGGAGAGGGAGACCGTGCTTGATGGGACCTGACGAGAGAGAGCAGGGATTTACGGAACCAGGAAATTAGGGGGTCCCTTTGCGCCCTCCTCCGGGGATTTGCTTCAAGTCTCCTTTTATGAGAGTTTCTTGGGACTTTTAACCCTGCAAATGGCTCCTTTGAAGCAGGCCCTTTGACTTCCTAGTGGATCAGACCAGGGCATCTGCCTGCAATGCAGGAGACCCGGGTTTGATCCCTGAGTGGGGAAGATCCCCTGGAGAAGGACATGGCCAACTCACTCCAGTATTCTTGCCTGGAGAATTCAATGGACAGTGGAGCCTGGTAGGCTACAGTCCAAGGAGTCACAAAGAGTCAGACATGACTGATTAACACTTTCACTTTGTGTTTCTAGAACCTTTTACCAGAAGAACTCCCACTTGCGGTGTTCCCCTTGAACTTCTCGCCTTTCCAAACCCAGCTAGGAAGCCCTCTGCATGCACCGAAGAGATGCTTTGAAATTGTGAAGTATAAACGACCTGTGGGAAAGTGCTTGCAACTTCAGTAAACAAACACAGGAATGATAACAGAATGAACACCTGGCCCAGGTCTCCTCTCTCATCCCTCAAAGCCCCCCAGGCCCGCCTCCTCCTGCTTCCTCTGTGAGGTTGTGCACACACTCCACGTTGTCCTCGTCTGGACCACAGTCTGCATTTCCCAGCCCTCTATCCCTTGATGCATGTCTGTGGGATTTGCCTACCCTGTTCATTTTTGCTGCTACACAGAATTTCACTGAATGAATCCACCACCAGGTTCTTAACCAACCTAATGCTGATGAGTCTTGGGGTTCTTTTCAGGTTTATCAAATTCTGGTGCAGAGCTCTTGGTATGAATGGGCCCATACTTCCTTTGGGCTTGTACCTATGACCAGCGGCATGATGAAAAATACACAGTTGGTCTCTGCTCTCCATCGCTGACACAGAACTCTTGAAACCCTTGCAACCTCTGCAGTGATGGATTGACAGGGGTACCTTACCCATGGCTCCTAAGTCCCTGGGAATTTTCCAGGTGATAGGGCATCTTTTGTTCTAATGAAGAGACTCTGGGTGGGCTCCTGGAGGGGGCTGGTCACCAGAAAGTCTAAGTCATGATTAGGAACTTGGAGCTGTCAGCCCCCTGCCCACTCCATCCTCTGGGGAGGGGAGAGGGGCTGAATTGAGGGGTTGAGTTCATGGATCATGCCTGCGGGATGAAGCTTCCATAAAAATCCCTGAATTCTGGGGTGTGGAGAGCTTCTGGGTTGGTGAACACATCCATGTGGCAGGAGGGTGGTGCACCCATCACCACGGGGATAGAAACCCTTGCATTTGAGACCCGTCTGGACCTCCCCATATGTAGTGCTTGACCTGGACATTCCTTCATGATAAAACAGGAAGAGTAAGTGTGTGCTGTCCCCAATTCTGCGAACCTTCATAGCAAATGATTGACCAGAGGTGTGGGTGGTGAGAACTGAGTTGGATAGGAGCGAGTAACCAGGAGGAGACTCATCACTTGTGACCCACATGTGAAGGGAAGTGGGCTTGTGGACTGAGCCCTGAGCCTCACGGTCTGTGCTGACTCCAGGCTGTGAGGGTCAGAATTGAGTTAAATTAGAGAACACCCAGTTGGTGTCCATGCAAAGTCAGAGGATTGGCTGGGGTGGAAAATCTACAGCTTTGGTGTCAGAGGTGTGAGAAGAGGAACAGTTTCCCTCTCAACTCGGCAAAGGTATATTCAAATTTAAATGGAAAATGCTGATTGTTATTGGAGAGGCTGTTCCATAATGCATCTCCACCAAGCACATGGGAATGCCATTTCTCCACGTTCTCACCTGACGTGAGAACCGGTGTTGCCAGTCTTTCGAAGACTAGTCATTCTGGTAGGTTTTTGGCTTTTATCTGCATTGCCCTGCTGAGGTTGACATGTCCTCACACGGATCTACCACCAGGCTCTCCTCTTTTATGGACAGCTTGTTGTTTTTTAATTTTTCTCCTATCAGGTTATCTGTCTTTACATAGTGATTTGAGGCTCTCTCTCTATTCAGGTGGAGAAGGTAATGGCAACCCACTCCAGTATTCTTGCCTGGAAAACCCTATGAACAGAAGAGCTTGGTGAGCTACAGTCCACAGGGTCACAAAGAGTCAGACACTACTGAGTTTGCACACTCATCTATCTATATTCAGGACGTGCCTCTTTGTCAGTCATTAAGTGTCACAAATATCCTCTCTCATCTCTGGTTTAACTTCTCACTTAAAAAATTATTTATTTTTAATTGAAGGATAATTGCTTTACAGTCTTTCCGCTTTCTTAAGTAGTGATAAGTAGATTCTCATTTTTCATGAAGTCAAATCATCAACCTTGGCTGTATTCTCTGTGCTTCATCACGTATAAGGAAGCTTTCCCCACACATCACTCCCAATTCTCTTCTGTTTGTCTGCTTTGTCTTGCATACTCAGAGTTACAATCTACCTGGAACTGATCTGGGGTGTAGCATGGGTTAGGGGTCACTTGGGACTTCCCTGGTGGCTCAGATGGTAAAGAATCCACCTGTAATGAGGGAGACCTGGGTTGAGAAGATCCCCTGGAGAAGGGCACAGCAACCCACTCCAGTATTCTTGCCTGGGGAATCCTCAGGGACAGAGGAGCCTGGCAGGCTGCAGTCCATGGGGTTGCATAGCCTCGGACATGACTGAGTGACTAAGCACAACACAGGGGTCACTTGACTTTTCCCCTTTAGGGTACCCCATTGGCCCAGCATCACTTATGGAAAAGACAGTCCTCCTCCACTATTCTAAGTAGGCTTTGCAATTTTTTTTGTTGACGGGTCACACAGTTAAATATTTCAGACATTGCAGGTCAAGAAGCAAAGTCGAGGATATTAATTTAAGTGCTTATACAACCATTTGAAGTTACAGAAACCATTCTTAGCTTGCAGGCAGGTGGCAGATCAGATGTGACCTGTGAGCTGCACTTTACTGGCCTCTGCCATCCAGTGCCACTCATAAAAGAGCCAGCATTGGCACTGTGCATATTTGACAAGGTAAATCAAGTCATTTATGTGAAGTGGGTAAATTTTGTTGTATAAAAGTTAAACCTCCATGAAGATGAAAGTGAAAGTGAGTCGCTCAGTTGTGTCCCACTCTTTGCGACTCCATGAACTATACAGTCTATGGAATTCTCCAGGCCAGAATACTGAAGTGGCCTTTCCCTTCTCCAGGGGACCTTCCCAACCCAGGGATCAAACCCAGGTCTCCTGCACTGGAGGAGGATTCTTTACCAGCTGAGCCACAAGGGAAGCCCAAGAATACTGGAGTGGGTAGCCTATCCCTTCTCCAGCAGAACTTCCCAACCCAGGAATTGAACTGGGGTCCTGCATTGAAGACGGATTCTTTACCAACTGAGCTATCAGGGAAGCCTTTCATGAAGATAAGACTTTCCAAAATGTTAAATATTTTTTCTGGGCCATTCTGTTCCATTTGTTTGATCTCAAACAGCACCATCTAATGACTGTAGCTCAGTGGCTCTCAGATGGGGCTCCTGGGGAACATCTGGCAATGACATGAGACAGCTTTGTTGCAAACAGGGGTGGTGGGGTGCTGCTAGCATCTGGAGGGGGGCAAGGGATGCTGGCAAACATCCTACAGTGCACAGTGCTGCCCCACATCGAGATGATCTGGCCCCAAATGCCAGCAGTGGTGAGGTTGAGAAACTGGTGTGGTTTATTCAGAGTCTTGATGTCTGAAACACCTGGTCTTCCCATTTTTGTGTCATTCTAGGTTATTCCTGCATGTGTGCTCAGTCATTCAGTTGTGTCCAACTCTTTGAGACGCCATGGACTGCAGCCTACAAGGCTTCTCTGTCCATGGGATTCTCTAGGCAAGAATACTGGAGTGGGTTGCCAAGCCCTCCTCCAGGGGATCTTCCCAAACCAGGGATCAAACCTACGTCTCCTGCGTCTCCTGCACTGCAGGCAGATTCTTTAACACTGAGCCACCAGGGAAGCCCTTTGTATTTCTGTTTAAAAATTTAAAGTCAGCTCTTAGCCTTTCTATAGAAAAGCAAAGAAGAAACATGTTGGATTTTTGCTGGGTTTGTGTTAAATCTACAGAAACCTTTGGGTAGAATTGACATCATCATAACATTAAGCCTCTTTTGAACAGGGTGTATCCCTCTATTTTCAAAGATCTTTAAGTGTTCTCAGTAATACGTAGGGAATTCCCTGGTGGTCCAGTGTTAGAACTTTATGCTCTCACTGCCAAGGAGCTGGGTTCAATCCCTGGTGTGAGAACTAAAACCTCACAAGCTGCAGAGTGCAGCCAAAGAGAAAAAAAATTGCTCTCAGTAATACGTAAGGGTCTTGTATAATTAATGTTATTGTAATTGGTATCTAGTTCAGATTTTATTTTCTAACTATTCCTGGTCTGTTGTTGTTCTGTTGCTCTGTCATGTCCAACTCTTTCGACCCCATGTACTGCAGCATGCCAGCCTTCCTTGTCCTTCACTATCTGCTGCAGTCTGTAGAGATGCAATTGCTTTTATATCTAGCATCCTTGCTAACATCATTCATTAATTTGAATAAATTAGCCACAGATTATTTTGGATTTTCTACATTCACAATTATATAAGCTACAAAAAATGCTAGTTCTATTTATTCCGATTTCTTTTTCTTGCCTAAACTTACTGGCTTGAAGCTTTGGTGTGTGATGTAAGAGTGCCCTTGTCCTATTTTTGAAGTCAAGGAAGGCTTTGAGTATTCCAACTGTAGTTCAGATATTTGCTATTGATACTCTTTGTGAGATTAAGAGTGGTTTCTTTTCCTCATTTGCTGAACAGTTTTATCTTGAATGGAACTTAAATTTAACAATCCCTCTTCAGATGATCATGTGATGTTTATCCTATTTTGCATTACATGGATTAAAGTTTAAGTGTTAAACCAAATCTTGATTTCTTGAAACAGACAAATGTGGCCATTGTTTATCCTATGTAAACATAGGTGGATTCATGTGTGTTAAAATTTTGCTTAGGATTTTTTCCCATCTATTCTGAGTGGACAGACATGTAACGATCCTCTCTCTCATTGTTCTTTCAAGGTCCTTGTTGGCTTTAGGAAAAGTTCCTGTTGGTTTCAACATGGTCCCCATTTGGTTGGGGAAGCCATCCCTCTTGTAGGATGCGTTTTAACTCCTTATAGCTTGGGTAAAACTTACCAGTGGAGCCATCATGGTGAGAGTAATTTTTTTGTGTGATAAAAATCTGAGCTAAAACTTTATTCACAATAATAAAACAGTTCAGATGTTCCTTTCATGTTAATTTTGGTAAATTTTATATTCTAGAATGTTACCTATTCCATCTTTGTTTTCAACTATATTAGTATAAATTGTACATAATGTCCTCAAGTGACCTTTCTAATGTCTGTGTGATTGGTCATGAAGTTCTCCTGTCATTCTAGATAGGAATTATTTTCAGGTTTTTTTTTTAGTCTACAGTTTAGTAGTTAAACTACTAAACTGAGCCAACTTCTGTCTTTGTTGATTCTATTATTTTCTATTTCATTATATTCTCCTCTTTGTTTTATTATTTCCTTCTTTCTGCTCTGTATTTCATTTCCCATTTTTATAATTTCTTGAGATAAGTGTTAAAATTGCTGATTTTCTGCATTCTTTATCTTCTAATATATGTATTTAAGGCTAAACATTTCCATCTGGCATGACTTCAGTGATTAATACATCCCAACTAGTTTTATTACTCAAAATATTCAAAATATTCAATAGTTCAAAATATTCTCCCATTTTCATGTGATTTAATTTCTACCCAAGGGTTAATAAGAAGGCATTTACTTAACTTCCAAATCTATGGAGGTTTTCCAGTAATTTTCTTTCTTATTGATTTCTAGTTTAATTGCTCTATGGTAAGAAGAACAGAAACTACATTTTGATTCTAACTTTTGAAGCATTTTGAAGTTTGCTTGAAGTCTGGCTAATTTTTGTAAATATTCTGAGTATACTTGTAAATAATCTGTATTTAGCAGCAGTTGGTTTCTGTGCTTTATGTACATTTCACCGAGGTCAGACTTCTTAATTCGGTGCTCCTAATCTTCCATTTCCTTACTGATATTTTGTCTGCATGTTCTATTGTTTACTCACAGATGTTAGCTAAAATTTACCATTAATTTCATACTTGTTTATTTGCCTGGTATTTCCCTGCCGCTGTGCTTTTACTTCAAGATTTTCTGTATCCTCACACTTTTTAGATGTATCTTTTGTAAGCTGCATGGTGGCGGTTTAGTTGCTAAGTCGTGTCCTACTCTTCTGACTCCATGGACTGTAGACCCCTTGGACTGTGGCCTGCCAGGCACCCCTCTGTCCATGGAATTCTCCAGGCGAGAATACTGGAGTGGGTTCCCATTTCCTTCTCCAGAGGATCTTCCTGACCCAGGAATAGAACCAAGGTCTCCTGCATTGCAGGCAAATTCTTTACTGACTGAGCTATAAGGGAAGCCCTGTAAGCTGCATATGGATAGATTTTGAAAAATATATTGTCAGTTTGTTTTTTTCCAAGTATAAGAGTTAATCTTTTTTTTTGAGTTAATCTATTTTTAATGATTACAATTAATAATATAATTGTAAATCTACCCCATGGGTCTTTGATTATCATCTGCTTTTCCTCTTAATTTTTAGTTATCTTATTTTGTTCTTCCAGTCATTTTCAGTTGAGTGCTAGAAATTGTATACAAAAGAAGACAGATAAAATTTGAGGTCTGGCATGATACCTTCCACTGGAAAAGATTGACATTTGCTTCTGGCAGGTGACTAAAGACACCAGCCATCTGGATCACCTTAATCCGTTTACACAGAGTGACATGCAAAGGTTGGCACTGTCTTTGTAAGGGTGCCTCAGCCAGTGTCCCACACTGACCTTCCTCCCTGTCCTCCCAGGCACCACCCTGGTGAGGACCCAGTGGCCGAGATGAGCAAAGGACTCAGAGGGCTGGGACCATGCCAGTGACAGCAATAAGATCTACTATTTTTCACCTCTTTGGGGACAATGCTCTCATAGAGTCTGCACCCTGCCTGACCTGACATCATCCCACATAATCCTCTTAACAACACTAGGGTGGGATGTAGGCAGCATTGCTGTCCCATTTTCCAGAGCAATATGCCTCAGAGAGGTTGTATGCTTGTCCCAGAATATCAGCCAGTAAGCTGGAAGAGCTTGATCCAAACAGACAATCCAGGGCAGCCAGGCTCTGTTATGATGCTGGGCTTAGCTGTGCCTAGAACGTCCCTTATTTACTCCTTTCCAGAACATCAGTTCTCCCATGCATCAAGAGGCTGCAGTCATACAGCTCAGCTTCCCCACCTGTAAGGTGGGGACAGCGACAGTGCCCACTTCTGGAGATGTTGTGAGGATCGATGTGGACACACTTAGGGGAGGGTCCTAGAAAGTCAGGGCAGGGCTCTTTGGGTTGGAAGATAGGAAGCAAGGAGCCCTTAGCAACGAAGGTGATGGGAAATAAACAGGGAAGGACCGCATCAGGTGGGTGGCAGGGACTGTGCCCACTGCCTACATGGTCACGTGTCACGTGCTCAGGTTGCGACCCCATAGTCACCCCATGGATGCTCTTAACCTGGGATGTGGAATCTGCAGATCAGGTGCTTCTTGCTTCTCGGCCCCGCCTGCCACGGGATTGGAGGTGCATGCATCCTGGGGATTGTCTAATTGTAGTCACCTTCTTGGAAGATCAGGGGATTAACTGCCTCAGAAATCACTTCATTAACATGCTTGACAAAAGGTGTCATTATGTTTTTAATTAGTGCCTTTTATCTGAGGCCATCCATGGGCTTTAGAGAGCCCTGCTCCTTGCCCACAAGGCACCCTCTCCGCATTGTAATTGCAATCAAGATGTAAGCCTTCCACTGCTGCCCTTGGCTCGGCCCTGGCAGGGAGGGGCCCCCATGAGGGCCATGTTGCCCACCATGGCATGGCTGGTCATGATCGCTCAGGAAGGGATGGAAAACCACATCCATCTCAGGATTTTCAACATCCTCAAGGTGAGACTCAAGGTCTGAGGGGCACCCCTGTTAGAAGTGTGTTTCAATACCTAGTTCAGGACACCCCCGAGAGCACTCAAGATGTCCTTGGCTAAGGTGTCAGCCCACCTTCCAGGATAAGGCTAGCCACCGAGTCACTGATTTTCTAACCTAAATCACCTCCTTGTGGTTTAACAATATGGCTTAAAAATAAGGCAAAAATGAAACACAGCCCCAGTTTCCAAAAGTGAGTTCCTCAGAACACCTGCCTTGAAAGATTTCCTGTAAAGAAGGCTTCTTGGTCAAATACGTTTAGGGAAACTTGCAGACTGTGTCCCACTGGGGTTTGCTGAGCACTTTAGTCGTGTGAGTTTCTAGACAAATCTATAGAAAGGCATCTGGTCCATCTGGTCTTACCCTCCACTTCCTGTGGGCCTGTCCCGAGGGAATACTGATGGATGTCGTCCCTGACGGCCTGTCCTGCTTTAACTGGTGTGCTTCTTTTCTAGCGAGCCACATGCATATCATAACATCAACGGCCACAAGGTCTCCCAAGGGTTCTCCCTCCCTACGAGTCCACCTTCATGTAGATGGATGTGCAGTGGGACCCATCACGCGGGTCCTCTGGGCTGCAATTTCTCTGCTGACCTCGCAGCCCCCAGCCTGAGGCCAACACAGCTGCTGAAACGTGGGCCAAGGTGAGCAGAGCTGGTCCCCCTCAGGCTTGGGAAGCGTAACGTGGGCATTCTGGGGGCTGAGGGGTCTGGGCCTGGAGTCCTGGGGCACACGGGGCTGAGAGATCTTTCAGGATGGGGGACGGTTGGGGGAAGGTGAATTCACCCCTCCCATCCTATCAACATAGCCACGTAGCTAAGTTAGAGGGGAAGTCATAGGGAGGGCTGGGAGCCCGGGGACATGGGCTGGTGCGTGTTTATGTGAAGTGTGCCCTCCCTCCTTCCTTTCCCCTTCCCTGACCCCCTCTGCTCCCCCTCCCCTCTCTCTGAATCAGTCTCACACCAGCTACCCTGCCTGCCTTGCACGGCCAGCCATGTGGCCTGTTTTCCTTCTCGGTCCTCTAGGCCTCAGGAGCCCCCAGGCTAGGGGGGCTACAAGCTTAGGCAGGAGAGGTGCCCAGTGAGAAATGAAGCCATGTGGCCCTTGTTCACATAGGAACTGACAATCAGGGTGGTGATGACTGTGCATCAAGCTGATGGGGTCCTGTGGGCAGCCCTGCCTGGGAAGGTGGGAGGTCAGGGGTCACCCCCAAGGCTGGTGCCACCCACTCAGGTGTCTGCCTCTGCCAACCAGGCTCCGCTCAGCCACCTGAGGAGGAAGGACATGCGCCGAGCCCCTCCCTGCGTGCAGTCATGCCTTACCTTGTGTCCGGAGTGCGTGGACGAGGTCTGGGCCACCAGCAGCCGCACGGCGGCGTCCCAGCGCTCAGCCGTCTGGTGGTCCCACGCAGTCACGGTGAAGGCCACCTGCTCGGAGGGGATGCGCAGCTCCCGGGTGGCGAAGACCGTCCCGTCGGCCCCGACCTTGAAGTCCATGCTGTTGGTCTCATAGTGCGTCCCCTTGGTCCCCAGGCAGCTGCTGAACTTGACTGCAAGAGAAAGGGGATAAGGTCAGGGTGGGTGGGGAAAGCCTGGCGGGCAGGCGCCTGCTCAGAGCTTATGTTCAGCTGCGGACCTGGGTCTCTAATGTGGTTGAGAAAGCGGTTATTTAACTGATTGCTTGACCTTCAGGTACTGAGTTTCATCTCTGTGTTTGTGTGTTTAGTTGTGTCTGACTCCGCGACCCCATGGACTGTATGTAGCCTTCCAGGCTCCTCTGTCCAGGGGATTCTCTGAGCAAGAATACTGGACTGGGATGTCATTTCCTCTTCCAGGGATCCTCCCGACCCAGGGATTGAACCTGCCTCTCTTGCCTTGTAGGTGGATTCTTTTATCACTGAGCCTCCAGGGAAGTCCAGGGGTTTTTATCTCTACCTCCTGGGAATCAGCTGAGGCCTTAGAAAAAGGAACAACAACAAAACACAAGGAGCTTGCTTCATTCTCTCTGAAGCATAGCTGTTCTCATCTCTGCAAACACATCCCCCTCTCCCCCACTTAACTACCACCTCTGGGCTCAACTGGAGTCTGAGTTGAGGGGAGAGGATTCAGTGGATTCTCTAGTGACCTTGGGTAGCTGGAGCTTTCTCATGACCTGGAAGCAGGCGTGTAAGATGGATGGTCTACTGATACCAAGCATCCATTAGGCACCTCCCGTGACTCCATCGCTGGACCACTTGTGCCCGCCTGCCCCCTCCTTGCAGGAGAAGACATAGCGGAAGCTGCCTGTTGACTGGGACCACATCACGGCCTTTTTATCCATGTACTTCTGTAGCTGCCACCTGAAGCCATGGTAAATTACGAGGCACCCACAGCCAGTGTCACATTCTGCTGATGAAAGGAACGGATAAAGTTACCTAGCATTTATAAAAATGTGGGTATCTCAGCAATTATGGTGGGAGGATTGGTTTTTTAAGCAATTTCACTGTCACAGCTTACATGATTTAATTACTATTTATTCTAGAAACTAAAAAAAGCTCCTCACTGTTAGTTCTGATAAAATGTTTCCCCCGGGTTCACCTTTTATTGTTGGCTGCCTTGAAATAATAAATAACATGAACGTTCCCTCGTTTCAAATACTTCACTCCAGACATCTCCCCAGTCACCGACACCTTCCACTTGTGGGTTTAATACAAAAATGCTCTTCAGTGTGATGGAGCCAGGCATCTCCGTGTGTGCACAGACTCCAGGGTTCACAGACAAGGTCCTAGGGTGGAAGAGGGCAACCAAGGTGACGAGTGGGTTGAGGCTCCAGGGAAACGACCCCCGGTGAGGGAATAGTCACATTGTTTCCCAAGTGACAGGAGAACACTAGACTGCTTTCACTGTACCATTGCCCAACGGTATACAAATTAAAGTCAGCAACAAACTGAGTGGATCAATCATTTCTGACGCCCAATTGTCTTTGACAAAGATAAAAATGACAATGCTGTGATTGCTGGAGATTAGCACAAAGTACAGAAATAAGCCCTTTGTTCTCTGAAAGCAAATTTCTAATATCACTAATGGGACTGGACAGCAGCGGGGAGTTTGCATTTCTTCAGGATTAAGTGACGGTGTTATATTTTTTTTAATTAGCGCAGAGCTTTGGCAGCATTTGAGGGAAGTGTGGACACAGATGTCAGAGAAAAAAATCACCTGCGTAGGCGCTGCCACAATAGGAAGGTCTGGGCACTGTCCATAGGAGCAGGGACCTTGCAGGGGTTGGACGTCCTCCATGGATGGGACACCCTCAGGACATTGAAGATGGCACTATCACATGTGGTCTACATTGATAAAGCCAGCCTCTCCACGCAGGTGCCTTTCAGACCATTTTACCCTCGGGATCTGACTAGGACCCTCCTGAGGAGACACAGGGGCTTTGGGACAACACACAGCTGGCCTCCGGCTCGGGCCACCACAGGCTGGCTGACTGGCTCCACCCACGGGCTCATTTCACCACCTTGTCTGAGACTCGGAGCCCGTGTCAGTGAGGAAGCGGGAGCTGGAACGTGTCTGTGGGAAGTTGGGGGCCGTTCCGAGTGCACGCAGAGTCGGGGAGCTGGCTTTTCAGAAGGAGGAGAGTTCAGGACAGTGCCTTCCTGGGCACTGCTGGGTGACCGTCTCTCTGTCAAAGGGAAAGATCAGGAAGGCTTGTTCTTCATGATACCAGGGGCGTTCATGGCACTTTAGCTCTGAATAAGTGAGCTCCCACCTGAAACCCTAAGAAATGTGGGTTTAGATTTCTCAACATGCAAACACTGCTCCGAAGGTTACAAACATTATATCTTGACATAAAAATGGGAAGTGAGCTTTTGGCGAGTGGGGGAGGAGGCAGACTCCCCTGAGACACATCTGGGGTCTTGGGCAGGAGCTCCTGCTTCACCCAGGAGCCCATTTGTATTTTCTTGGAGAGTTGCTCAAGGCGGTTGCCTCCTTCTTGGCGACTGGGACGCTCAGAGTTGGCGCTGTAGCCGGGGGCTAGCCGAGTGGAGGCATTTACTACCCTCAGTGTATCCTGCCCAATTTTCTCTTTTTGCTTCCTCTTCAATCCACTTCCCTCCTCTTGTTCTTTTTCATTTTGGGATCTACCTCCTGTCTGCAGGTAAAGTCCTTCTCTTTTAGGGGTCAGAATCTGCCGGGCCGTTGCACGCCCATGGACTGCTGTTGGGCCATGCTGGGTGTTGTGAACCCAGCACAAGTGTCCGAGAATGTCCTCCAGCCTCGTGGGAAGAAAACACCTGTGCAGAGTCACAGGCACCAGGGTCATGACCTCCTCCAGGCTCCACTGGAGAAACCTGCCTGGAGAGGTGACAGTGCCTCCTTCCATCCATGGCTGGGATGTGGACCCCCCGGGTGCTTGCTCCCCGCAACCCAGATCAGCCACACATCTCTGAGGCCTGCTAATTGCTTCCATTAGTTTTAAACAAACTTGACAAGAGGCAGAAGGATTCCTGAGAGAAATTAGGTCCAGTTGACGAAACATGCACAGTCACAGCCCCCACTGCCTCTGTCCCCTTGGAGGTGTGGTGGACTGTGGGAGGCCTGGTGGTCCTGCGGGGAGGACTCGGCCGCCCATCCAAGGACAGGGCCAGGGGTAGGGGGTGATGTGTGTGCCCCTGCTGGGATGCCAGGGTGTGGAGGGCCTGTGTGGGGTGTAGCTGAACTCTGCAGTCACGGCTACCCTGGCAAGCCTCCTGGGGATGCAGCTGGGACCCTGGGTCTGCAATCTGACCAGCAGCAGGTGCTCTGAGCACCAGCCTTTGGGAGCAGCAGCGAAGGGTGAACCAGGGCCAGTGCATGCGGAGGCTGGATGAACCCAGCTCATCTTACATCCTGGCATGTCACCCATCCGAGGAGATGGGGAGCAAAGGCACTGGCCAAAGTCACACAAGGTCATTCACTGCACAAACATATTCATGGGCTTGTGGTTCCTGGCTCTGGAGATCTACCTAGGAACCCTTAGAGTGAAGGCTCCGGGTGGGTGGTGACAGAAATGGCAGTGTGGATGGTGGAATCTAACAGAGAGCAGGCCAGGCTGGCGGCCCCTGGGTGGGGAGCCCTGCAGGAGGTGTGGGGTCAGCCAGCCCTTGACATTCTGACCATCTTGTATGACTAGAAGCCTAGGTCCCCTTCCCCAGCTGGCCTGGCCCCCGAGAGCCTGCCTCTCCCTTTAGACTGGATTCCATTTCCAAGCCCTGTTTATTTTGAGAACAGACAGCCACCAGCATTCACTCTGCTCCTGAAATGCAATTTGATGCTGAGAAAGCCCAGCATTTACAGCAGTAGCAGCACTATCAATGGCTATTTGAGAAGCACATACAAGATCCCAACACCCAGGAAACTGTCTATTTGGACACTATGGGAAAGGCTGAACACCAGGAAATTCAAGAAGAGCAGGATTTCATCTTCCAGGGGCCTCCCCTCCATGACCCTCACCAGGAAGCCAGGAAAATGAAGTGGAGGCTGATGGGCACCCTGGGCTGGTTGCCCTCGGGCTGGGACCAAGGGCAGGGATGCACCTGGCCAGCCATCTGTCACTGAGGCATGTTTTCCTTCATGCCGTGTACAGGTTAGTCTGTTTGTCATCCGCGTGGTGTCCCCACCAACACGCCCACTGCGGGCCCACTGAGTTATTGCTGGAATCTCTGTGGCCTCCCCCATCCCAGGGTGGTCTGCATTCTGCCCACCCCTGGAAGGGCCCTGGCCCTTGGAGAAGGCAGCTGCATACACAGAGCTCCCATGGGAAGTGCCATCCATCCATCCGTTCGTGTGGATTTACAGATGCCACAGTCAGCAAGAAGCACATCCCTGCCAGATGGAGTTCAGGGTGGGGGTGGTCATCACATGGGGTGTGGCTCCCAGGGGTTGGGGGGTGGGGGGCTCTGTGTGAAGGAAGGAGCCCGGTTTTGAGAGAGCTTGACCCAGACGCACAGCAGGGAGTGCTTTCCCAGGATGAGGACCTGGTGCCTCTGCCAAGCTCCGGGGATGAAAGGGTCCCCAGGAGGCCTGGGCTGGGGAAGGCTTCCAGGCATGCAGGACGAGCAAAGATGGGGGAAGGGTGGAATCTCAAGGACTGAGAGCCGGGGTGGTGGGAGCTGGGCTTGCCGGGTAAGCCGGGGTCAGAACAAGCACACAGGAAGGAGCTCAGCCGTCGAGGTGACCCGGCAGTAAAGAACCCCCCTGCCAATGCACGAGACCAAAGAGAAGCGGGTTCGATCCCCGGGTCAGGAAGATGCCCTGGAGGAGGGCATAGCAACCCGCTCCAGTACTCTTGCCTGGAGAACCCCATGGATAGAGGAGCCTGGGGGGCTACGGTCCGGGGGTCACAAAGAGTTGGACACGACTGAAGTGACTGAGCACACACACAGCACGCGAGGGAAGAACCCCCCACCCCCTAACTCTGGGGGTTTCTAGGAAGGTCCAGTGGCCTTTGAGGCTGAGTGGGTGTCCTGAGTGGACGTGACACCCTCTCCTGGAGCCAACATTGAGAGAGGGTCACAGCCTTTCCCAGCCATAGAAACACCCAGTGAACTGAGTTAGAGGCCCACCGCTGTGACTTCAGAGGTACGTCCTCAAAAGTTAGCTACAGTGGATCATAGTATCGCCTGTACCCATTTCACACGTGTCTGCTTGCGGGAGAACTCAAGAGCCAGGAAAAGACGGAGAAAAGGAAGAAAAAGAGTGAAGAATCCAGGAGAGGCTTCTGCAAGTAGGTGATTCACCACCCACCCAGCAAGGATGGATCACCAGGGAGATGTGCAGGGAAGCCCTCCACGGTGGGGGGTGGGGGGCAGAGATGAGACTGGCAGTGCCTGCACAACCTCAGGACTCCCAGTGCCCTTGTCCTGGGGACCCCCGAGGGAGTCTCTTGTGGGTCATCCATGGAGCATGGCTGTGTCCCTGTGGGGTCTCCCATTATCCCTCAGCGTGCTGCCTGCTGACTGGGGGTCCCCGAGAGACCGTCACCATTGCCATTGCCCATCCAGAGGGCTGGCACTGCAGCCATCGGACACAGATGCAGATAAGTGGTGGCCGGTGGCTGGGGAGTGTCTGCCAGTACGTATGGGGTCTCCTTTGGGGGACGAGAAGTGTTGGAACTAGGGAGAGGCGATGACTGCTCCACACTCAAATGTACTGAATGCCACTGGATTGTTGCTCACATTAATGGTGAAATTCATGGTGTATGAACTCACTGCGAAGCAGTTTCCAGGGCCTCCAGGCTGCTGGAAGGACTGGGAGAAGGGTCTCTTTGCTTCTTGCCCCTGGAGACCCCAGTCCCCCAGGCCCCGCATGCCCAGAGCTCTACAAAGCCTCCCTGTAAATAGCTGTGCCCTGGGAACCTAGCTCGCCTCCTCAGGGCCCCTCCCCTCCTGGCCCAAGCACAGGTCAGAGAGAGAGGAGGGTGGGATGAGGGGATACTGACTTCATTGGAAAAGTTGGGAGAAGGGGACAGCACACCTGAGCCCTGGAGGGAGGTGAAGGCTTCATGAAGGGAGCGTCCAGGCTGTCCTCCTGGAAGCCACCAGCGTTCATGAACCACGCGTCCACATTCTGGGTACCACACTCCCTGCCAAGAACCTGAGATGCCTGAGATGGCTTCCCCTTGTCGCCAGAATCTCCAAGGGGTGTCTCAAACCTCTCGGATGTCAGGACTGGAACACGCCCCAGAAGCCATCTATTCTACCCCTCATTTTATCAACAAGCAAACTGCTCTTGCTGGGAGAAGATGACATTGTGGAATGCACTCATTCACTCCAGGAATTCCACAGATCCTCCCCGAGCCTGGTGCTACATGGGCCCCGAGTTGTTACATATGCCAGCATTTCCCATCTGGGCCCCGGGTACTTTTATAACGTAGCTAACCAACACCCCAAACGCAAGGCATTTGTAATGTTTCAGCTGGTGAACATCTCACAGGTCAAAACTGCACATTCCGCAAGCTGGACTCAGCAGCATGGGGCCCTGGCTCTGGTGAGTCCAAGCTGCTCTGTGTGTGCAGCCCCATAATTGGGCCCTGGGCTAAACAGCAGAGACCCGCTTCTTTTCTTTTTCCAGGACGGTGCAAAGCCCTTTCTTAGGAGAATTTTCCCTCCCCCATGCCCATCTTGCTGCCTCATAGCAGACAGGTGCAGCCATGCTTATCCGCAGCATCTGCTGAGAATGCGCGGCACCCATGAAAGAAGGAACAGCAGCCCCCCAACCAGGAGGGTTTCATTTAACTCCCTACCCTCATCATCTTTGATTGCTCGCTCCCTGAGAGGAAGGGGGCGCTAATGTGCTGGGAATGGGCGACCCCTGATCTGTTTCTTTGTCGGCACGGGCGTCAGCGTGCTGACATTTAAGGGGGCAGCAGGCTGCATCTCCCAGAGTCTGCTGTGCTGGAGACGTGAGTCGTGGTTATGAAACCTCTAGTTTTATTATTTTTCTTGTTAGTTGAGTTGAGAAAGATCAAATGAGCCAGAGGTGATCTTGTAACTGGGCCTGTGCTGAGGAATAAATATGTTTGCCTCCCTCCACTCTCCCTCCTTCTATCCATCACTGGCTGCACCTGCTCAAGTGGCTGCCAACCCTGAGGTGTCCTGTGTGTGCAGGTGTGTCCCCAGGGGCCACCTAAGCTGTGTCATGGTCTCTCTCCTTGCGGTAAGAGGCTCAGCCTCCCAGGCCTGTTCCATCCCACCCTGCACCCCCTTTGCTTCCCTCTGCTCTGTGTACAGGAATGCTCTCTCCTGCCCAGGGATCGCCCCCCTTCAGGGCTTCCTGTCCCCCAAGATATGGGGGACCATCCTTTGTGCCCCCAAGGACACTGCCCTGCTCACGTGGCTCCAACCACTTATGTCAAGTGTGCTGGGCCCCCAGGCACGAGGCCTGCCTTCCTCACTGTGAATCCCAGCACCTGCCATGGGATTCCTCTAAAGGCTATCGGAATAAATGCACGAGTTCCATTCCCCTTAGCTTCAAAAATGGGAATCCAGGGATATACCAAGTCATGACAAGATGTGGAGGAAACGTAAACACATGTTACAGTGAAAGCAGCTGATCTGAACCGGCTGCAGACTGTGTCAGTCCAACGGCATGGCACTCTGGAAAAGGAAAGACTATGGAGACAGTGAACCATCAGGGGCTGGAATTTACCGATGGTCCAGTGGTCGAGATTCTGCCTTCCAATACAGAGAGCGTGGGTTCAGTCCCTGGCCAGGGAACTAGATCCCACATGCCACAGCTAAGAGTTCTCATGCCACAACTAATACCTAGCACAGCCAAACATATACATAAATAAAAACAAATATTTTTTAAAAAATCAGGGAGTGCCAGCGGTTGGAGGGAGAGAATGATGGAAAGAAAAAGAGCACAGAGGATTTTTCAGGTGGAGGAAATACTCTATGATACTGTAATGGTGGATACATGTCATCACACATTGGTCCAAACCCAAAGAATATACAACGTCAGGAAGGAACCCTAAGGTTGGCTGTGGGTTTTGGGTGATGGGAGGTGTCAGTGCAGGTTCATCCACTGTAACCATGTCCGGCACTAGTTGTAATTAGTGAAAGTGAAAGTGTTGTTGCTCAGTCGTGTCTGACTCTTTGTGACCCCATGGCCTGTAGCCTGCCAAAGTCTGTCCATGGAATTCCCCGGGCAACAATACTGGAGTGGGTTGCCATTTCCTTCTCCAGGGGGTCTTCCTGACCCAGGGATTGAACCCAGATCTCCCACATTGCAGGCAGATTCTTTACCTTCAGAGCCACCAGGGAAACCCCTAGTTGTAACAATGTCTTGCACTAATTGTAACAACAGGAGGTGTTAATAGCAGGGGAGACTGTAGGGAGGAGGGAGCATCTGGAACTCTACTTTCTGCTCTATTTTCCCCATGAATCTAAAACTTCTCTAAATATAAAATCTACTAAAAAATGGATATTCATTCTCCATCAGACACATCTTCTCCAGAGAAAACACTCTGTCTCAGAGATGTTAAAAATCCCATTTTAAAACAAAACACCAAAACCTCTCTGATGCCGTTTCATCTATGGCAGACCACAGGAAACCTGCCTCTCCCCCAGGTTTCTTTTATAATGAGTCTAGCGCAGTGATCCAGCTATCCCGACTTCATATCCATTTTTCTCTCCTGGAAACATCAGTGGAAGTGGTACCAAGTGTGCGCCCTGGTCTGGGTGACTGTGTTTTCCAGTGTGACCTCCACCCCAGTACTGCTTTGATGAGCTCCTGGGGTCCTAAGTGAGGATTCACACACCCTGCGAATCCGGGGATGCTGGTGGGAGAGGCAGTTTGTCTCTCCACACACTGCTCACCAGAGCTGGGACTGCATCACAAGGCTTCAGTTACAGAACAGTTCTGAGCCCACGTAGGAGGGGTACTTCTCTCGGTTGTGGGACTAATTAACAGTCCTTTGTTGAGGAAGACAGAGGTGCAGGTGTCTCAGGAGACAGAGGGCTTGGGGAGGTGGGGGAAGGCAGCGACTCCAGATCCGAGGAAGGTTGTTGACACAAACTTCTGCAGCGGCCGTCAGAACCGAGGTCTGAGCTCCTTGTTAGTAAATCCCACTGATGCCCCATCAGAATGGAGCCTGAGGCCCTTAAGTTGGGGGGGTCCTCTGACAAAAGAGACAGTCCCAACCTTGATGAAAGAGGAGGTTGGCGGTCCTTCTGCCTGCACTCACAGGGAGCCGGCAGGGGTGACGCTGGTGAATCTGGCTGCAGACCTGCCCACTGGCCTGCTGAGTGCCAGGTGTGGGAGGTGCCCAGGTCACAGCTGGAGGACAACATGATGAATGACTGACCACGCCCATGTCATTCCCACGCTTAGAGATTCGGGCTGTGAGGGATGTTCTTCCCCCAAGAGCCGGGTGTCACTGGAAGGGGGAAGGGCCCAGTGGTCCATATCTGATCTCGAGAATCTAGGAGCCTTGCTAATAGCCAGGGATGTTGGGGGGTGCTCCAGAATTGGGAGTTGACCCTAGGGGCATGGCCCTGCCCAGATTCTTTGCTCTGATAGATTCCTGGAGTCCATTTGATTCTTTGGAAAGATGGAGGTGGTTTTTGACAGTTAAGAAGAGACATCTATGGGGACTTCCTCTGGTGGTCCACTGGCTAATAATCCATGCTGTCAATGCAAGAGGCCTGGTCTGATCCCTGGTCAGGGAACTAGATATCATATGCTGCAACTATGAGTTCGAATGCCACAACTAAAAACTCCGTATATTGCAATTATGACCTGGCACAGCCAAATAAATAAAGAAAAATAAGTAACACAAAAGAAGTCTATGGCGACTTTCATGGTTGTCTGTTGGCTAACAATCCATGCTCTCAATGCATGGGAATCATAGGCATCGTTTAAGAAGCACCACTCCTCAGTTATTTCCAACGCTCCCCCGATTCTTTCCATCAGCTCCTGCCACTAACAGCTTGACATGTAAAACCACACCCAGGTGTCCATTCACAAACAGATGGTCATGACTACAGTTTAAGCCACTGCGAGAGACATAGCTACACGTGTATGGACAGTCTTGACAGTCTACAAGGGCGGTTCAGGCTTGTGGCGGTAATTCTGTGCACTATGGTAAGGCTGGCCTGGGGTAGACCTTTCCCGCCCTCCTGATGAGGATGGTCAGGAAGAGAGGATAAGGCTCGGGTGATCCTTAGACCCCAGGGAGGAGGTGGTGAGCTCTCTGTGAACAGACTCTGAGACACCCAGGGCGGTGCCCAGGGGCTCCCTGTTCCATCCCAGGCATGGGATTGTCACTGCCACTGGTGTTGCTGGCAATGAATGAATATTGCTAAGCTGCACAAGTATAAGCTAACATGTCTCTTAGGGGCCCTGGTTACAGCTAACAAAGATGATCATTGTAATAGTAAGGACTGTGGTTGCTTATAGAGGTCTCAGCACCTGCCAGGCTCTGGGCCAAACTCCACACCCAGAGCACACGGCGTCCCCGCCACTTCGGAGGGACAGTTGTCACCTGTTTTACAGGTGGGGGTGGGGAGGCAACACCCACACTTGGCCTCTGTTTAGGGAGTGTTGGGGCGGGGGTTCCTGAGAGACAATAGTGTGAGGTTGTTCCCCTGGTGGGGCTCAGGGGACAGCTGCTTGCCTGGCGGTCACCCCGTGAGCTCCTGGCCGCTCTTCTGCCTTAGTCTCCTTTGGGGGGCCACCCGGTGCCCGGTTGCACCATAGAAGCCTGTTGCTGTGAGAACAGGGTGGGTTTGTAGCACCTTCCACGGCCACCTCTGTCCTCTAGCCTCGTCTTCTGCAGGCCCGGCTTCAGTGGCCTGGGGCCAGGCTCCATCCTCACTAGGGCTCCTATCACATCTGAACTGGGTGGGGGACAAGGGCCAGGTGCTGGTGCAGACAGCAGGATCAGGGCGGGAGGGGGACAGGCCGGGGGGCAGGCCATGGGGGACCCTTTACAACACAAGGAGCAGGACCGGCTATTTTTAGAACCGTCAGCCTCTGTCATTAGCTCCCGTGCATCAGGATGAAGCTAATGAAATCATTCACAATTAAGGCGCAGGTAGAGAGGAGGTGCTTTCTGTCCCCAGGGGCCACATCCGCTCCCGCTTCCCCTTCTCGCCTCCTCCCCTCCCTATTCCCTTCTCCCCTCCCCACCTCCCTTGCCTCCCTTCCTTCACTCCCCCTAACTGTCCCTCTGCAGGTGAGGCCAACAGGAGGAAGGGGAGACCCCCGCTGGGCCCCCAGACTTGTTTATGATTTTACTCCATTTTACCGAGGGGCAGTGGAAGACTGTTTCGTGCTCCCTGTATTTTAAAAGCACTTGCAAGCATTCCCACTCCCCAGATCCATCCACTCACAGCTTCCTTCTCCTCTCAAGCTCTCAGAGACAGTTCCTACCATCCAGGGAGGACGTGCTGTTTGAACCTGGGCTGAGGATCGGGTTGACAGCTCCCGGTGACACAGGGACCTCAGTCTGGTGGGTGACTCCGGAGACTCCAGCTCAGAGAGGCGAGATCAGCCTCCTGGCCCTGGCTATCCCAGCCCCGGGATTTGGGTGCTTCCCACACGCCCAGCACCATGAAGAGAGGAGCAGATACATGCTCCGTGTCTGTCCATCTGTCTATCCTGATCTGCGTCCATTCATCTGTCCAACTGTCCATTCACGTACTGACTGTCCTGGCTCAGCCCTCACACCCTGCTCTCTGCTGGGCCCAGCCCCAACCTCTTGGGGATCCCCTCTTCTTCAAAGAGGGGAGACCCCTGGGCAGAACCAAGTAGCCTCTCAGGTGGGGCTGCACCACAGAGCAGATCTTTGGAAAAAGTGGCCACACACTGCCCTCTGAACTCTCCAGGGTGGGCCTCCCTCTGACTCACTTTGGGCTCTGAGGGTTGGGACCTGGAGACACACCCACCAGGGTCACGACTAGGAATGCTTGGTAAAGGGGGAAATCAACCCGGACATGGAGAGAAAGAGCACAATTCTTTCTGTCACCCGTCTTTCCGGAGCACCTCGTTACTTAGCCACGGACCACCCCAAGGAAGCAAAGACCTGAGACATTTGTGCTGTTTCTGGTCCTAATCCCGTGTCCACAGAGCTCAAGGAAGCAGGAGCCCATTCACAACATCACTATCCACAGAAGGCCCAGTACCACAGGTCCAGGAAGGAGAGGGGCAGGAACACGGCTTCACAATGTGGCCACCATGCTCACTGCTTCTCCCTCTTGCAATCTTCGTTAGAGGCACAGGGGCCTGGGAAGTCTGCGAGGGCCAGGGGGCTCTATAGCCTAAGATGGTTGGACCCAAGGCTGAGAGAGGTGTCTCTGCTCCCATGATTGCTGAGCAAGGAGCACCTGCTGCTGAGAAATGAGACTCACTGGCTCCTGGGTCTCCTCCTGGGAGAACCTTGCTCTGGCTCCCAGTTCTGGCCAAAGCAGGGCACATGGCAACCGCCCAGGAGTGAGCGAGCCACAGCATGCCCTGCGTTGGAAGGAAGGAGGGTGGACTCTGTCAGTAACACGTGAACAGGTACGCAGTGACCAAGTTAAGGACAGAGGCTCGGGGACAGCGTTGTTCTGTGGACCCCTCATGACAGGTGTGATTTCTTTTCTATCATAAACACAATGGCGAGTAGAAGGATAAACATCCAAAGCAAGTCTTGCATCTAAGGAAACTGTTGTAATAGATGCTTCCAAAACTGCTACTGTTTCATCTCAGCCTGGGGCATGAGTCAGATGTGCCCCTGCAAGGGCATCCTGACCTCCCTGCCTTGTTTACTCTTCCTCTCCTGTCAGTGGTGAGATTCCTGTCGTAGAATCTGTGACGCTGATACTGTTCTCACCTTGAGCAGAAAACGGGTTCAGGGAGGTTTGTCCATGCTTCTGCACCCCGTTTCTCTGATGGAGGCCACTGGACAATTGTTGCTGTTATTCCCTAGCTCAGTCATGTCTAACTCTTTGCGACCCCATGGACTGCAGCATGCCAGGCCTCCCTGTCCCTCACCATCTCCCGGAGTTCACCCAAGTTCTTGTCCACTGAATCGGTGATGCCATCCCACCATCTCATCCTCTTTTGCCCTTCTTCTCCTGACCTCAATCTTTCCCAGCATCAGGGTCTTTCCCAAGGAGTTGGCTCTTCGCATCAGGTGGCTGAAGTATTGGAGCTCCAGCTTCAGCATTGGTTCCTTCCAGTGAGTATTCAGGGTTGATTTCCCGTAGGATTGACTCATTTGATCTTGCAGCCCAAGGGACTCTCAAGAGTCTTTTCAAGCTCCACAATTCGAAACAGTGTGTTGGTCATTAAATCCCAAAGTGGAGGAGTGAGCTGTGTGCTGGGATGGGTCTTGCAGGAATATTTGCAGATTCCTGCCTACCTGAGCAGCACTGAAGGGGCTTCACCCACCGCAGGGAGAACAGCCAGTTAATGAAGTCGATTTGGAGGTGATGGATCCTGGCCCTGCCCTCAGTCCTTGCCAGGCTCTCAGTGCTCCCTCCCAGGCCCTGCCCATGGACCTTTGTGCAAATGCAGCGTTTATCCTGGGGTAATTACCCCTGGTGCAAATTTGACATGAAATCTTGATAAAGAATTGTTTTTTAACATAGTGGCAAAGAAGCTCAACCAAATGCATAAAAATTATGTGACATTTTACTTCTGAGTGTAAATTAAAATTTGCAGAAAGGTCAATGAACCAGGAATGATTTTGTTTCAGATGATTTAGACCATGAGAAACGGGAAGGCTGGAGGCAGGGGAGAGCTCCTGGTGTCATCCACACCTGCTGAGTGTCTGCCTGCAGGGGGCTGTCCTGCCGTCCAGCCCACCACCCTGGCCCAAACTCGATTTGTTCCCAGTGGGCCTCACTCCTGCCCAATGCATGTTAGAGGACTGTGAAAGAAGGTTCTGGACTTTCCTTGTAAGGCCATCTCTCAGAGAAAGGCAGCCTTTGGACTAGACTCCTCTGGCTGCCGGAAAGAGAAAGTCATGTACAGGAGGCTGCAGTTCATCTCACTGAGTCCCTACTATGTGATCAGCACCTACTATGTGATCAATACCTACTATGTGCACCGACTGTGACTGGTGCGAAAGAGGGCCATGAGCTGCCTTGCCGAGAGCTGAGGCCTTGGAGCCAGTGGCATGAGCTGTGCAGCCTTGGTGCACTTGCTAAACCTCTCTGATCTTCACACCTGAGCCAGCACAATCACCCTCAAACCACAGGGTATGAGCCTGTACCCACAGTCAGATTTATGGACTCACTGCAGCAAGGGAGATGCCATGCTGAAATAACAACCTCTGCCTTGAAGGGTTTTGCCTTAATTCAATGAGGTGATGCACAGAACAAGCCCCACACAATTGTGCCCGGAGGCAGAAGGAAGCTGGCTAAGACTCCAGTGCCTCTTCCCACCCCTCCAGGGTCTGCTCTCCACTCCCAGCCCCTCTTCTGTGCTGGAGAAATGCAAGGAAGATGAAAGAATGAGACAATAGCTTTTACAACAAGATGTGAAGGGGTAACTTTGTTTTCTAGGCTCTGCAAGTAACCAGCGCGCAAGGTCTTATCACTTTGCTTCCTTTTACAAAAGCAAGGTGCTTCCCCAGGAGCCACATCTTTATCTCAGCAGTCGGGGCTGCAAAGTGTATCTTAATTTAAAAAACAATTATGAGCGAAACACAAACTCCCAGGAATTATCCATTCTTCAGAAAGAAAGAACAAAGAGCCCGACAGAAAGACACGTGCCCCCACTTGTGGTACAACATTCCTGCGGATGTTCACAGACTCTTGGGGGATGAAGATGCCTGCGTCCTGCCTGGTTCCCATTGTTTCTCTTTGGGGCAGGGCATGATCGGGTGGCTTTGTAGGTGAGAACAGCCTAAACACAGCCCTGTGCATCCTGCATTCATGTCTCTAAAGGCTTTTGTGATTTAAAGCAGCAATTATATACAGGCCTGAGATAAAGACTCTGAGAACTTATCTCTCCTTGGGGTGGGAGGGGAGGGCAGCAGGCGAAGGTTAATGCTTTGGTGAAATATTTCCACAGTTATTTCATGCAACCGTTTTGCAATATCCCTAATGTTTTCGCACATTACATGCTCTTCCGGGAGAGAAACAGCTTGTGTTTTTGAAAGCAAGGAATAAAAACCTAACAGGCCTGGTGGCTGACTTGTACCTTGGAAGATTCTACAAGGAGGTTGCAGCTTGGTGTTGTTCTTTTATATTCAGGCACCAAAGATCTGGCTGTGTCTTTCTCGCAGTTAGTACTAAACAAAAATGGCCAACACTCAAAAACAGTCTCTGATCAGAACCCACTGAAGCTCCCTGTTTGGCTGCAGGTGACACTGAGGACGTGGGTACTGACCCTGATTTTGGCCCTTCCTATCAGAAGGCCCTCCTCCACGTTCAATTTCTTCCCAGGGACAGTCTCTCACACCTTTGGAACCCGGGGTTCCCGTGGGTCAGGGCCCAGAGGGGACCGTGAGAGTTCCAGGGGGCGGGCAGCACTTCACCACTTCACGTGCTGCCCAGCTTGTTGTTCCCGTTCCCAGGTCGTGTCCGACTGTTTGTAACCCCATGGACTGTAGCACATCAGGCTTCCCTGTCCTTCACTATCTCCCAGAGTTTGCTCAAATTCATGTCTGCTGAGTCAGTGATGCCATTCAACCGTCATATCCTGTTTCCCCCTTGTCCTCCTGCCCTCAAGTTTCCCAGCATATTAGGGTCTTTTCCAATGAGTCAGCTCTTCACATCAGGTGGCCAGAGTATGGGAGCTTCAGTTTTAGCATCAGTCCTTCCAGTGAACATTCAGGGCTGATTTCCTTTAAGATTGACTGGTTTGATCTCCTTGCAGCCCAAGGAACTCCCAAGAATCTTTTCTAGCACCATGATTCAAAATCATCAATTCTTCAGTGCTCAACTTACTTTATGGCCCAGCTGACCCCGGGCAGCATCATCCCCTTTCCCCTCACTCCCAAAGGGGGCAGTGGGACTCTCTGCTCAGCACAGGACCCAACTTTCCTTCCCTGTGACAGGGTGGCCCCCCAGCTCGGCACTCTGAGATGCATCCTGAAACCATATCTTGAACTCAGCAATCTCTGGGGACAAGGGTGCAGGCTATTTCTTCAGGTTGCACAGGGTGCACTTTAAAAGCTTCTTTTTGGGGCCATTCTTTGTGCATAGGTCCAGATAGAGGTGAGATTGGGCTCTCCTGAGATGTCAGGATGAGAGAACAGGGCAGGCTTGCGAGCAGAATGGCTGTTCAGTGGACCCTGGTGACGTGGAATTTTCTAGCACCTCGCTTGTCCTTCACTGGTCACTTACAAGTCCCAGGGCCATCCCTGGTGAGTCAGGGACAGTTCTGCTGTTTGCTTCCATTAGTTCATTAACATTAAAAAAATATGACTTCCTGCCTGTTCAACATGGAATTCTGGCCTCTAGCCCTGGCTGGAAGCTAAGAGGTTCCCTCTCCAGGCGGCCAGGGGCTGGGGACTCCAGGCGCTGTGTCTGCATCTGGAAGTGGCGCCCAGCATGCATCTAGGCAGGAGGGCCTCCTCCCTCACCCTGGCCCCTCCGCCTTGCTTGCTGCCCCTCTGACCACTCAGACTCTGCCTGTGATTAGGGACTGCCCCTGGGAGTGGACACTCCCGCAGGGCCAGGGGTGGGTTGGCAGGAATGTTTCTGCAACAGTGGGTCTGATACAGGCTTTAAACTGCCAGGAGGCGGCGGAGGTGGGGGGGGGGAGGGGGAAGGGACTGGGGGGGGTCTTCCCATCCTATATGCTCCCTGGCTCTGCCCTCTCACCCTTCCCCGGGCCTCCAGGGTGGCTGGCCAGCCAGCTCGGACCTGCCTGGAATCAGTCAGGGCCCCTGAGAGCTTCCCAGCACCTCTCCCAGCCCCTCTGTACTTTGTCCACCCCCTCGGCTCCCAGAACCTAATCCTAGAACCTGAAAACACCTCACCTTCAGGGCCAAAGGGATCCCAGATGTTTTCTAGTTAAGGATCTGGAGATGGGAAGTGATCCTGGGCCACCCAGGTGGCCCTGAGTGTCTTGACCAGGGTCCTGATGAGAGGGAGGCAGGAGGTCGGAGCTGGAGAAGGAGATGTGATGAGGGAAGCAGGTCAGAGAGAGACTGCAAGACGCTGTGCTGTGGGTTTGGCAAACGGATGAAGGGCTGTGAGCCAAGAATTGGCTTCTAGAAGCTGGAACATGCAGTGCAAGGATTTGCCAGTCCAGAGCCTCTAGAAGTAGCCAGTCCTGCTGCATGGGGACGGGGCCCCGGGATGGACAAGTGACCTCACAGACGCCAGGTAATGGCACTCATGTGAATTAAAAAAAAAATCTGTTTATTTATTGACTGTCTAGGGTCTTCACTGCTGCAGGCGGGCCTTCTCTAGTTGCAGTGAGTGGGGGTTACTCTTAATTGTGGTGTGTGGGCTTCTCATCGCGGTGGCATCTCTTAGAGCAGGGCTCGGGCTCTAGGCACACGGGCTCAGTAGTTGTTGGTTGCAAGCTCAGTCACGGCTCTTGGGCTCTAGAGATCTGGCTCAGTCGTTGTGACGCATAGGCTTCGTGACTCTACCGCATGTGGGATCCTCCTAGATCAGGGATTGAACCCATGTCCCCTGCATTGCAGGGCAGACTCTTAACCACTGAACGACCAGGGAAGGCCCATTCATGTGGTTTTAAGCCACCGCGTTGGTGGTGCTTTGTTACAGCAGCCCTGGGAGTCTGACTGGCCCTCCACTGGCTGGCATGCTCCTTGCAGGCAGGCCTGCCGTCCTGGCCTCCTCCTCTCCAGCACGAAGCGGGCTCTCAGCATACATTTGTTGAGTGAATGAATGAGCATCTGGTGCCCTGTTAGTCTGAAGCATAGCTTGCATCTGCAGTGCTGTGGAAATGTGTTGGATGAGCGTGGCTCTGTCCACACCAGCTCCACCCAGGTCCTCTCCTCGCTGCCCCAGACCACAGCCCTCCTGCCCGAGGACCCAGAGGTGGGCAGGCTCTGAGTTCTCTTGTCCTTGCTCACCAATTTGCGTTGCTTTAATTGCAAATTGTATAAATTTGCACTAGAAGCTAGCTGAGAAGGCCTCTCTGCCACAGGAGAGATGACTCAGGAGCTGCACAAGGATTGAGGGCCCGGCATGGCTGCAGACTTCCTATGCTGCGACTAATCCTCCAGAATGTTCCGTCAGGTCACAAGGCCCTCACAGTCACTCTGCAAGACTGGACCCCTGTGAGCCCAGCGGCTGTAGCTTCTCCCAGATGCTGAGGCTCCCGAAGTGAGCTCACTTGTCTGAAGATCAGCTGGCAGTAGAGGGGCTTCCTGCCACTGTTTTTTTTTTTTTTTCTGGAAAGTTCTCTGGCTTGGTTTTCAGCAGCCTGGGCTGGGCACACTACCCGACCAGGGGAGCTGGCCGAGAAGTGAGGAAGGCTGTGGGAGGCCCCCCACCTGGCCTTCTGGTCTCTGCATCCCCACCCCTCTCTGGCAGCCCCCACACAGGTGAGAAAACATCCCGCTCAGTCCTGTTTTCAAAGTTTTAAACTCTCTGTTGGTGGCAAACTTCTCACTAAACACGCAGATGGTCCTGCCCAATCCTGTTAATGGAGAAGCTCTCACACAGCTATGGAAACAGACATGATGATCTGTTTCCCAACATTTGGAAAAAAGCCTACAGAGGTGTAAGGTGGCACACAAATGAGGATAATTAGCGTGTGCCATCTGCGGGAGAAGAAAAGACACAGGCCTCCCTCCCTGCCGTACCTGCTATTTTGGGCTCGTGAAGATGCCGGGAGCGTCTGGGGGTGGGGGGTGGGGCGCGCAGCACCAAACACGGTTCAGTTCCCGGCGCCCTTGCCCTCATTCACTCAAGAAACTGTGGGAGCGCCTCTGCCATGCTCCTCTTTCACCTTGAGAGGAGCTGGTGATAACGACTCGTCACTAGGAAGTATTAAGTGGAAGTTCCTGACAGCCCCAACTGAATCTGTGGACAGCAGCTGTCCGGGAAGTGGTTGGGCCTGGCCACAGCCTCGCAGATTCGCTCACAGTTCCTGGAGACGGGCAGGTGCGCCCAAGTTCATAATGTGGACAGCCGGCCACAGCGTCCAGGTGCAGGGGTGATGGACCCCGGGGTTATCCATGAACTCAAGCCTGTCTCCCCCATGTCTTCTCTGGTGCCCTGGACCTTCTTCCTAAGGCAGAGCCTACTCCCCACTGCCCAGTCCATTCTGCTGAAAGCCCAGTGTTGGGCCTTTTCATTTGGTTTCCGTCACACGCTAATACCTCTGTAACATACAGTAAAGATGGATTGCCAGGGGAAGATGGCGGGCAGGGTGTTACTGCAGGTTCCTAGGTGCTCACTTGTGATTTCTGTGCTCATCTAGCCCTGATCTGTAACAAACAGTCTGGGGGCCCATGTCCATCTGGGACCCCACTCTGAGCAGTGCCCTCAGCAAAAGGCAGCAACACCCCGTGTGAGGCTGGGGCGAACAGAGCCGGGCAGCCAGGGAGAAGCACAAGGGGGCCTCGGCTGGGGGATTCCAGGTGGCTTCCTGGAGGAGGCAGCATTTCACTGAGCCACAAAGGGACGGGGTGGGCTGCAAGCTGTGGGGAAGCAGCTGGCTCCCCGCAGAGGAGGCCTGTGTGGGAGTGGGAGCTGGGACAAGAGGTACCCAGGTGAGGAGCCAGGTGGCAGTGTGTGCCTAGGGTGTTTCAGGGAGAGACAGGCAGAACTGTGGCAGGATGGTGGACTTTGCCATCACCTGGTAGGGGACAATGATGGCTTCAACTCAGGCCAAGGCCGGGAAGAGAGGGGAGGTGGAAGGGGCTGAGCTGCTCGTGGACTGTGTGTACTAGTGAAAGACCAAACAGATCAATGGAACAGAAATACACCCCCAATACAGTATACTAACACATATATATGGAATTTAGAAAGATGGTAACGATAACCCTATATGCAAAACAGAAAAAGAGACACAGATGTGCAGAACAGACTTTTGGACTCTGTGGAAGGTGAGGGTGGGATGTTTCGAGAGATCAGCATCAAAACATGTATATTACCTAGGGTGAAACAGATCACCAGCCCAGGTGGGATGCATGAGACAAGTGCTTGGGCCTGGTGCACTGGGAAGACCCAGAGGGATCCGGTAGAGAGGGAGGTGGGAGGGGGGATCGGGATGGGGAATACATGTAAATCCATGGCTGATTCATGTCAATGTATGGCAAAAACCACTACAATATTGTAAAGTAATTAGCCTCCAACTAATAAAAATAAATGGAAAAAAAAGAAATACACCCCCATAAGCACAGTCAACTCATCGTGGACAAAATAGCAGAGACAACACGCAGGAGCAAAGATATCTCTTCCAATAATCATGCTGGAACCACTGGACACCCACATGCCCCCCCCCCCGCCGAAAAAAAAATCTTCACACAGACCTCACACTCTTCACAAAAATTAACTCAAAACGGGTCACAGACCTAAATGTAAAATGCAAGCTATTAAACTTCTAGAAGGTAACACAGAAGAAAGTCTAGGTGACCTTGGGTATGGTGATGACTTCTAAATACAACACCAAGGGCATAATTTATGAAAGAAATAACAGATAAGCAGACCTCCTGCGATTTGTTCACAGATGGGATGATGGGCACAGGAGAGGTCCCAGCTCTGCCAAGGGGGTGGTGTGAAAAGGGGTCCCCACCCCTGCCAAGAGGGAACCAGGGGGGCTACACGGTCTAGGAGCTGGAAGCCCAGCCTGAACCTGCTGGAGTTGGGCTCCTGCCAGCTTGGGTTGCCATCTACCCAACACCTCTGCAGGTCATGCCTTTCAATCCAGAGTCGGGGGTCCCTGAGGGATACTTCCCCCCACACTCCAGCCAACAAACACCTCTTGGGTGCCTGCTCTGAGCCCCCAGGAGGCAGGGACAAACAGAAGCTCTGAACATGCACGCAGGAAGCCCTGCGACATCCACTGCCTGTGGCCAGCAGACCTGGACACCAAGGATGCAGGCTTTACCTGGGCGGCTACTCTCACTGAGCCATCTGGGGCCCCCGGGAGTGATCCCCTGAGCTGATCACCCACTCCAGGCATGGCCAGGCTGCAGATGGATGTGGGTGAGACAGAGGCTCCACAGACACTGCTATGGGGCGCTGATTCTGGGTTCCCTGACGCTGTCGCCTTGGGAGGAGATGCACACAGACCCAGCTTCCTGTCCACGGGCCACGGCGGCCGAGTCTGCTGCTTCCCAGGGAACATGTGACCCCCTATCTGGGCCGGGGCAGCCGGATTCTCAGTCCCAGTGCAGATGCTTCAGCGAAAGCTCCCGACAGCCTCCCAGGAGGAGGACACGGAGGCTCAGAGAGGTGGGCTGTCTTCTGTAGAGCCTCCAGCCATGCAGCAGGACCTCCATCCCAGTCCATCCACTCAAAGCCTAGGGTCCTGACCCTGTGGGGCACCAGCTTTCCCCGACCAAGCACAGGAAGGATGCTCACCTCCCTTGCTTCGGTTCCCCTTTGGTGGGGCGGCCTTCTCCCTGCCTGCCAGGACCGGACGCTCTGCGCTGTAAGCAGGTGAGGACACCAACCTGTCCTTTGACTTGTTTTTACGTCACTCTACACATCCCGCATCACGGATTCACCCAGCATGAGTAGGAAGAGGGTGGGGGGATACATGATCATCACAGCTCGTGGCGGCCAGCCATCCTGGGCTCAGATGTCCTTCATCTTTATAAAAGGCACGGGCTCCCTTTATGAAGCCAAGTCCACGCTGGGTTACCCACTTCAGGGTAAGTCCAGAGCTGACAGCCAAATGAAACTTCTCCGGGGCTGAGCCTCATCATTAACACCTGCCTGACCCTGTTCCGCTGAAGCTCACTGTTCATCTGACCTGCGAGCACAGCACCCTGAGGAGACATTAGCCCCACGTTTGCTAAAATGCGAGGGAGCCAACGTATTTTCTGTGAACTTGGAGGGAAGATGGGCTCTGCCGGCTCAGCTCACATTCCTTTGTAGACCCGACAATCTGTGTCCTTGCCTTTGGAAACCCAGCACCTAGTTGGATTGGCCCCTCCATCTGTCCTTCCTCCCCTAGAGCCTGTGCTGTGCCTCAACTCTCTGCTTCCAAGGAACCAGCCTTCGTCGCATGCCTTCCCCTATCTCATTGTATCTATGAACACTTGTGTTATTGTTGAGAGACGTGGGTCTCCTGCAGACGAGGCTGACTGAGCTATTGCCAATGGTCAGAGCTTCACGGCTGGTGCCTGTGTTGTCCCCTTGCTCTCCCCCAGCCTCCTTTAATCAGCAGGAAATCTAAAGGCAGGACTGATGCTGTCTGGCTCTGAGACAGGGTCCCAGGCCCCTCCTGCAGAGCTGCTCACCTGAGAAGGTTTTCTGGCCAAGAGCGGCAGCCCAGTGGGCTACTCCCACTGCCCCCAGGTAAGAGCACAGGCCGTGGGAGGGCTTGTTCTCTGCCCCGAGGGGAAGAGAGGGACTCCAAGGAGCCAGTGCTCCAGGCAGAGAAATCTCTAGGTGTCTTTAATGGGAAGAAGCAACGTGGAATTTACAAGGAGCTGCAAGCTCTGCACGTCACATCTGGGGAATCTTGACACAACTGGGGTATTTGATTTGGCCATTGGTGATGCGATTTTTCATTGTTGACATATATGTGTGCAAGAGAGCCCAGCCAACCCCTAGCAAATGGAGCCTTCCAGCGGCTCTGCAGGCTTCTGCCTAATTTAAAACTTCGCTGAAGCGTCTGCTGTTGGAGATGACCCAGACGCTGGCTCACAAGCCTGGGCAGAGTGAGCTGCCAGGCGACACCACTGTTAATCCGCCTGTTATTTCCGCCCTGACTGGACCTGCAAGGGTCAGAGCCAGCCCCATGTGGGTGGGTCTCCTGATGGAGGGTCCCTTTGAAGTGTCTGGAGAGGACACAGCTGCTGCTTCTGTGGACAGCTGTCGGCCACTGGCTCCAAGATTGATGGCGATGCTGCCAGGGACAGTCCACTGAGCACTGCAGCCCTTGCCGCTCGGTGAGGTGGGCCTGGGAGTGGGATGGTAATGCAAGCCGCAGCTGAAAGGCTGACCGTTCATGTGATGTGGGATGAACCTGGTCCCCCAGCCTGGCTGGTACCTGCCGCACCCCTCATTGACTGAAAGGGGCATGGCCTCTCCAGGTGACTGAACGGCATTCTGCTCATTTCATGGAATCTGTAACAGCCCCATCTGAGGATCTGGAGGGAGTCTAGGGAGAAGATGGGAACAAGCATTTTGTGTGAAGACACACCCCAGAGCTCGTGGTGGGTCTGCCCGAGGCTGGCCGGGTTTAGGTATGAAGCCCAAGTGGTGATGGGCAGGGCAGGGGGGATGCTCTGGGGTTCAGGTGTCACCAGGCAGAGGGAACAGGACTGGCAGGAGGGCAGTGACTGGCCAGGTACACCAGGCAATAAGGGAACCCTTAAGCCTGTATGCATCTCCAGGCTCAGCAGGTCAAGGCTGTAATGAGGAACGAGGACAAGTCTCACAGGACTCAGCTTTTTCCCCACTTGGGACAGAGACCAGGGTTCCCAGACCTTGAGGGTCGTGGCCGCCTGCCTGTCTACTACAGGGGTGAGGACTCAGTGGACAGTGTCCACTACACAAATCTGCCCTGCCTCACCCAGACTTGTGCTTGTTCAACCTTTTCATTTTATTGGAAAATTTTAATTGGGAGTTCTGAAAGGTCACAATTAATATTTCCAAATGAAAAATGCAAGTTAGAGTGGCTCTGAGTAAATATTGTTTAAATCCACATCCAGTCTGCTTAAAGTCAAAACAAAAAGGACAGGATTGGGGGAAGGAGGCCAAGTAGGACACAGGGTCTGGTGGGACAGTCCAGTTGGGGCCCAGAGGGGCCACCGAGTCCTGCATAGTAGACCAGATGGCTGCACCCACCTGTTTCAACCATACTTCTCTTTCCCCGTTGATCTGTGGGTGCCCACAAATGGCATCTTTTCAAGATTGGGTTAAATGCTCTGCAAATGCAAGGTCATGCCCCACCCCCATTCCCAGCCACATGGTTCCCCCAGCTCCTCTTCTATGGAACTTCCACTCCACAGACACCTCCATCCATGCCAGTCCCATTTACACCATTAACAATTACAGCCACCTCCCATTTCATCTGTGTGTGTGTGTGTGTGTGTGTGTGTGTGTGTGACCTGTCTCCTCAAACTAGGAAGGAAGTCCCGTGACATCATGGTTCCTGCATTCAGAGCAGACCCAGCATGAAGCAAGGTGGATGGTACACAGGAGGAAGGAGAAGATGGGGGCCCAGAGGCCTCACGTTCGATTCTCAGCCTGGTCTGTGCAGTATGTGCAGCATCCAATGGCTCTGGTAGCTCTGGAGCTGTATGCTTCGCTTGCCCAGACATTCAGCAAAGAGGGGTGATATCTACCGTGATCTGTGCTCTCCCCCAATGTCTGGCACTGACCAAAGCACACAAAAAACGACACATCCAGTTTGCAGAAAAGAGCCTAGGTGCCCTCCGCATGGCGCATACACACACACCCAGGGGACCACCTTGCGCGATGAGCAGGTCGTCAGGAAAACCAGGCCTGCTTTACTTGGAGGAAAGTGACAGACGTGGATCAAGAACTCTAAATTTTCATCAAATTCGACAACAGTTAGTTGCAAAACCTTTCAAGGAGCTTTGAAAAAGACACCAGGCTGAGGCAGGCAGGCACCCATGCCTGGGCCCTCTTCCTGCCATACTGCCCGTCACTGGTCCACAGAGCACCATGGCTCAGGTACAGACAGCCTGCACGGTGTTGAGATACACACTCAGATAAATAAGAACGTGTTTAACGACAAGATGCTGTTTTTCGTTGCTTTAACTCTGAAGCAAGGTCGCAGAACAATTGCAGCATCACTGAAATGGGCCTGAGGACTCACAGCTACACACAGAATGCAGAGACTGGCACCCGAATTGGCCACACTTGCTGCCCTGCCCTGGGAGCATGGCCCCTGCTCTCCTGTCACAGTGGGGTTCTGAGGGGTTTGGACTATTCTGGAGGTCAGAGGGCTCTGCTGGGATTGTTCCTGTCCCACTCACCTTTGCTAAGCGGCCACCAAGGCCACCCGAGTCTATAAGGATCACAGGAGCCTCACAAGAGCCCCAGGCTTTCTGCTTACTTCCCACCCACCTGCTTCTCCATGTCTCCTCGTTCCTCCTGATTTATCCTCAGCTCTGATCTCAATTTAGGGCCTGATGACTGGGTGACTTCTGAGAGACAAGCATGAAGACCCAGGGGTGGAAGGAGCTGAAAAGATTGGGTGGGGCTGGAGAAAATAACTCGGCCAGGGCTCTAGTGACACCTGATCTGCAGAAAACAATAATGTCTGGAGTTGACAGCAGCCTGTAGCATGAGAGGCTGCCGTTCTGTCCAGAGGCTGAGATGAAACCCCCCAGACCCCTCTACCTCTGCCACTGAAGCCCTCTGGGGTCATGGACTGCCCCACTCTGGGGGTTGATGGGACTCAGGTTGACCATGGGGGTGGTGCGTGGACCTCAGGGACTAGCCTCTCTGCTCCAACCTTAACGGTCATTGCCAGCGTGCTTTTCCAGCCATGATGACCTTTTCGGGAGGAAGGAGTGATCAGCAAATTAGACTCTGGAGTGCGGAGATCAGAGCATCTATGAGGCCCTGCATGCTTTCAACTGAGGTTCTGATAAATCATGCCATGGCTGAGACTGTAATGAGGAGGGAAGAGTCACCTTTCTGCTGATAAAGACCAGGTAAACACACGTCCCTCAACACGACTCGGAGGCTATGCTTTCAGAGCATGAAGTGGGGGTGTTCAGTGGGATGTGTTCCCCCCTCCGAGACCCTGGGATCCTTGAATCCACCAAGGATGAGCTAGCAGGGTAGTTTCTCAATCCAGCCTCAGTAGGTCACCAGCTAACAAACCATTACAGATGCTTAGCTTCTGGCTCTAGCGCGGACCAGTGTCCCTGGAGACCTGACAAGAACCTGCTTTCCTTTTTCTACTGTCTACCCAGGGCAGATAGTGAAGGACAGGGAAGCTTAGCGTGCTGCAGTTCATGGAGTTGCAAAGAGTTGGACACAACTTAGCGACTGAACAACAGCAAACCCCAGGGCAGTAGTTCTCAGCTCTGTGTCTGGGGCGTTTTGGGGGTTCACTGCTGGGGTGGGTCTAGTGGCCTCTACGGGTAGTGGCCAGGAACACTGCTACTTGTCCCGTGATGCCCAGGGCAGCCCCTCAGCCAAGGGGCACCTTCCCCTGAGTCAGCAGCACCAGGGCTGGGAAACCCTCGGAGCGTGTCTGAGAAAACCCCGAAGCTGATGCCCAGGACAGTGGGAACCCCGTGGCTGTCATGTGTCATTTGTCCAGAGGGGGATTAGAGAAGCGAGGTCAGCGTGGAGACAGAGGAGAAGAGCTCTCGAGTTGGCGAGGTGTCAGGTCAGCTGTTTTCCACGTCGACTCCTCTCCCAGATGCTGTGGCTTCTTTGCTGGCCTCTTCCATTCCGTTTGTAGGTGCTACTCAGAGATCCTGAGTATCCCCGTTTTCTGGTCCTCTAACACACAGCAGCCCCACACCCTGCCTCGCAGGGCCTGGAGCTAACTAGGGGTCTCTGTTACTCCGTGACCACCGCCACCCATGGTGCTCAGATTCTGGGTGAGAAGCACCAAGATGGGGGCTGGACGGTGATCAGGGGTTAATCTCTCCCAAACTGTGAACCCGCAGGACTTTTCCCGCAGCCCCAAGAGGGGCCTGGGGCAAGCTTGTGAGGCCACTTGAGAACTTCTGATCCCTTGGGTGGTGTGGACAGTGAGTGGCATAAAATTGAGATGGCACTGTGTCCAAGCAGGAAGCCCTCTCCAGTCTGCCCTCTGACCTCTGGCCGAGGGAGGTGTGTGTCTCCTTGCTGGGCGATCCCACCCACCGTGCAAAGTGCTAATTACTCTATGTGGGTATTAGTTCTGTGCCGACACTCCCAATCTGCAGACTTGGCTTCAAAGCATTCAAATTCTGCTCAGAAAACACGGTGGTTTTGATCTTCCCTTGCAGCCGAGCAGTAGGAATGGTGCACGTGTTTTCCGCACCTCTCCGAAGAAATCCATCTTTCACACCCTGCTTCGTGCCATATGTTGGGAGCTGAGAGAATGAAAGATTTAGCTGTCAGTCTCTGAAGGCACAACCAGCCCCACTCCAGCTCTTCCGTGGGGCCTTGGATCTGCAAGTATGACATTTCACTTAGCTTCTGTCAGCAGCATCCCCGCGTATTTTTGCCATGCACCATGGAGACTTCTGAGGGTGCTCCATGCACAGGAGAAAACTGCCCAGTAATCTCTTCATGGTGTCAAGTGGGGGTAGGGTGGACTGTGGTCCCCAAAGGATGCAGGAGGTTGTGAGATGCAAGGTGGTTTGACACTGCCCTGGTGCACCTCTGTGGAGGTCCTGCCTCTTACATCCTGATTTAACCCTCCTCCAAGTGAGCCTGGGGGGCCCTGATGCTCTGAGGATGCATGGCCTCCAGGAAAGCATGTTCACTTTCTAGTTTGAAACTCCAGGTCACATTTTATTTGGCAAAAACAATTTAAATGTTGGTACTTCCTCATTGCCCTCTTGGTATTTTCACCTTGACCTAAGTGAGAAATAAATTTGTCTTCTGCGTCAATACTGGGAAGGTGAACAGGCTGGTGAAAGTGTAAGTGTTAGTCATTCAGTCATGTCTGACTCTTTGCGACCCTGTGGACTGTAGCCCACCAGGTCCCTCTGTCCATGTAATTCTCCAGGCAAGAATCCTGGAGTGGGTTGCCATGTCCTTCTCCAAGGGATCATCCTGACCCAGGGATTGAACCCAGGTCTCCCATGTTGCAGGTGGATTCTTTACCGCTAAGCCACCAGGGAGTAGGCTGGTAGGATTGCAAAATACAGCATCCTAAAAAAATGCAGAACAATTAAGTTTCCTTCCCATGAAAGCTGGCTTGTCTTTCTATTCTGCAAGTTCATAGAGAATGCCATCTTGGGCATCTGAGAAGCAGTTCCAGTTGGAGGGAAACTTGGAGCTGCTGGCGACAATATTCATTTCTCACCAGTAGCACTGGATTCTGCCTCTCTGGTGCAGTTACGGGGAGCTGGCACTGTCTGAGTCCTATCAGGGCTTATGCCTGTTGGTTTTGTCTGTGTGTGGGAGTGGACACAGGTCAGGCAAGGCTATTACTCTCCAACATTCTAGCTGAAGAAGTTGAAAACCCCAAGTCAACATCCCAGGGAGTGACGCAAGGTGGATGGACAGACCCAGGGGCTAACATAGAGCAGGGGCTCCGAGAGGCCGAGAATGAGTGTGATGCCTGTGCATTCAGGGGCCCGGGTGAAGCTGCTCGTGAGTGTTTGCTACCATTGCTCTGAGGATCCCAAGCCTTTTCCTCCTAAGCAGACCCCAAACTTCCACGGATGGCGAGCCAAGCCTTCTTCCCTTGGCTGCCCCTCCTGCCCACTCTCTGGGCTCCCAGCAGACGTTTCCATACAGCGTCTGGCACAGCAGATGACAACAGAACACAGAAAGGAAAGAATGACCACACGATGCTCGGATGAGTGACCCACCCCATCACAGGGCCCATCCCGTCCTATCTGCTGTGCCCAGCGAGTGATCAGCAGATCTGGAGGTGGGTTAACAGGGTCCCCCAGGTCCCCAAGTAGCCATTGAGAACCCCCAACACCTTTCTTCTTAGCCTCCCTGGGGCTGGCTGCCCTCATGGCTCATTTCAATTGGATAACTGAAAAAAATCCTCCTTTCATAAACCTCCCAATGCTCTTAGTTTAAGGGCTTTGAGGAAAGTGTGCTAAGTTTTGACCAATATCCAGTGGGCATTTCCAAGGCCCTATCTAGTGAGAAAAAAAAAACAACACTCACTTGCTGGTAGAAAATAGAGCATTAAAATAGAATCTGAATCAATTTTTCTGATCAATTGCGGCAGAAATGTGTGTAAGTGGCTGCAAATTGAGTCTTAGGGAGCACAGATGGGTTTTTGCGACGGTGTAAAGTTGTTATAAATTTGCCCCCTGCCCCATCACACTCAGACGCTCAGGGAATTGTTGGCGAGGGTGTGTATCTGAGAAAATATCCTGGTTGATCAATAAATGCTTATTAGGAAATGTGGCATAACACATGCCCACAGTAAACAAATGTGTGTGATTGTAGACAGATGTCGAGTTTTTTCTCATCTTATTTTCCTCTTTAAAGCCTAAAGGGAGATTCGTGTGAGGTCAGCCTATCTGTTTAAAACAGATCCTTTTAGGAATATGTTGACCACACAGGAAAGAAAATGCCTTTGATGCCCCTGGAAATAAAGAAATATACCTTTTAAATTCTTTGATTAAACTTTAGGACACAGGTGGTGAAAGCAAATATAAAAAGATATAAACACACACATCTTTATCTCCCAATGGACCTCATTTTCCCTCATGTCTAGAAATTTCCTTACATCAAGACAAGGTTGAAGAATTTCCCTTCCTTGGCAGAAACAAAAGACTGTGTTTCTCTGCTGATGCACACGATACTAGAAATTCAAGGAAGACTGTAATGGGTGCTAACTTATTTTTAGGAGTCAAATATTTATATGTATATTTATATATAAATATATCTACACCTACACATGGGCTTCCATGGCTCAGTGGTAAAAAATTCACCTGCCAGTGCAGGAGTCCTGGGTTTGATCCCTGGGTTGGGAAGATCCCCTGGAGGAGGAAATGACTACCCACTCCAGTACTCTTGCCTGGAGACTCCCATGCACAGAGGAGCCTGGCGGGCTACATATAGTTCTTGGGGTTGCAAAGAGTTGGACACGACTGAGTGACTGAACTTGCACGCACACATACCCACACAGACACACACACTCGTATCTGCTGCCGGGTGGGTGAGGTGGGCTGGGGCCTGGTCCCTCCTCCCACTGCAGCTGTCATAACGGGAATCATGCAGAAGGGCAGGGTCATCAGTCTGAGAATCATCCAGTAGGTTCCTCTCTGGGAGAGATGCTTGGCCCACAGCAGCTCTGCAGAGGCTGTGGCCGAGTCCTGGGGAGTGTGGCCCCTCCCAGAATCTGTAGCCACACTGCCACTTGGTCCTTAAAACCTGGAAACCTGCAGCCAGTGTCTCGTGTCTCCTCTGTCAGGCCAGACCTGTAGACAGCAAAGCACAGGGCTACGAGTATGGCCAGCCATTCTCACCGGGAGGTGGGGTGGTCTTGGGAAGGGGTCCCTGGGGTCATTAGGGCTCTTTTCTCCCTGCACCAGGTGCATCTGGATAGGCCCCTCAAGTCCTGCTGCTTGGAGTGACTTGGAGGGACAGGGAGATCCATGGGATCCTGCAGGGAGGAGCCTCGGCAGGAGGACGGGAAGATGCAGCAGCCCCTCCTGAACCCTTGGCCGCCACTGCCCTTTCCTGGTGCTGATGCCCCACACCAAGAACCAGCCTCCAAGGGCACAGACCTGCCCAATAAGCCCAGCCACACCCAGCATCACCACCTCCTGGAAGTCTCCTGACCTCTCACCCTTATCACCTGCTTGTCATCCAGCTTTCAGCCTTGGTCCTCAGTCAAGGGAGCTAAAGTGACACCCGGGTGCCCTGATTAGGTTGTGGGGGCCAGTGGAGCCACTCACACGTGGGTCACATAGGCAGGAGAAACTCAGCCAACACCGACGCTGGGCAATGGCTCAAGTCACACTGGGAAGTGAATCAAAAGGAACAGCCAAAGGGATTTCAGTTGTAAAGAATAAAACACATGATCTCTGTGCATATTTCACTTTATGCAGAAGACAAGCTCTTGGAGGACTATCGCCTGACTCGTGGCTGCTCTCCAGGTGTCTGGGAAGACAGAGATGTCTCCATGGACATGACACATCCCCATGTTTGAACTTCCCCTGCATCACAGGCATCACATATGTCATCAGGAAAGATGGGGTTAGAGAGATGCACTTGATGGTGTGATCACTCACCTAGAGCCAGACATCCTGGAATGCAAAGTCAAGTGGGCCTTAGGAAGCATCACTACGAACAAAACTAGTGGAAGTGGTGGAATTCTAGTTGAGCTTTTTCAAATCCTAAAAGATGATGCTGTGAGAGTGTTGCACTCAGTATGCCAGCAAATTTGGAAAACTCCGCAGTGGCCACAGGACTGGAAAATGTCAGTTTTCATTCCAATCCCCCCAAAAAGGCAATGCCAAAGAATGCTCAAACTACTGCACAATTGCACTCATCTCACACGCTAGCAAAGTAATACTCAAAATTCTCCAAGCCAGGCTTCAACAGTGCTTGAACTGTGAACTTGCAAATGTTCAAGCTGGATTTAGAAAAGACAGAGGAACCAGAGATCAAATTGCCAACATCCGATGGATCATCGAAAAAGTGAGAGAGTTCCAGAAAAACATCTACTTCTGCTTTATTGACTTTATGCCAAAGACTTTGATTGTGTGGATCACAATAAACTGTGGAAAATTCTTTAAAAGATGGGAATACCAGAGCACCTGACCTGCCTCCTGAGAAATCTGTATGCAGGTCAAGAAGCAACAGTTAGAACAGGACATGGAACAACAGACTGATTCCAAATTGGGAAAAGAGTACATCAAGGCTGTGTATTGTCACCCTGCTTATTTAACTTATATGCAGAGTACATCATGAGAAATGCTGGACTGGATGAAGCACAAGCTGGAATCAAGATTGCTGGGAGAAATATCAATAACTTCAGATATGCAGATGACACCACTCTCAAGGCAGAAAGTGAAGAAGAACTAAAAAGCCTCTTGATGAAAGTGAAGAGGAGAGTGAAAATGTTGGTTTAAAACTCAACATTCAGAAAACTAAGATCATGGCATCTGGTCCTATCACTTCCTGGCAAATAGATGGGGAAACAATGGAAACAGTGACAGACTTTATTTTTCTGGTCTCCAAAATCACTGCAGATGGTGACTGCAGCCATGAAATTAAAAGACACTTGCTCCTTGGAAGAAAAATTATGACCAACCTAGACAGCATATTAAAAAGCAGAGACATTACTTTGCTGACAAAGATCCGTCTAGTCAAAGCTATCGTTTTTCCAGTAGTCATGTATGGCAGTGAAATTTGGACTATAAAGAAAACTGAGCACTGAAGAATTGATGATTTTGAACTGTGGGGTTGGAGAAGACTTTTGAGAGTCCCTTGGACTGCAAGGAGATCCAACCAGTCCATCCTAAAGGAAATCAGTCCTGAATATTCATTGGAAGGACTGATGCCAAAGCTGAAAACTCCAATACTTTGGCCACCTGATGTGAAGAACTGATTAATTTGAAAAGACCCTGATGCTGGGAAAGATTGAAGGGAGGAGGAGAAGGGGGTGACAGAGGATGAGATGGTTGAGTGGCATCATGGACTCAATGGACATGAGTTTGAGTCAACTCCAGGAGTTGGTGATGGACAGGGAGGCCTGGTGTGCTGCAGTCCATGGGGTTGCAAAGAGTTGGACATGACTGAGTGATTGAACTGAACTGAACTGGTCCTGGGGGTGCTGCTGAGTTCTAGGCTCAGGTGAGGGCTCTTGGGAGGCACGCTGGGAAGAGGTGGGGCCATGCAGTGGTTGGGACACAGGCCCCTGTGGTGGTGTTGATGCTGAGCCCAAGGAGAATGGGGCTGAGGATGCAGGCCCTGCCCACGGGGCTCTGGGGCAGAGTTCTGCTGGCGGGGTAAGACCATCTTATGATTTTTTATTAGAATGATAGCTGTTCTACAAGTGCTCAGCAAACATCATTTAGAACTAAGTTCATCCTATCAGTGGGTGGTAGGTACAAGAGGGGGTCAAATGAAGAGGTAGAGCACAGGGTAGAGAGAGCAAGGGGGCTGCAGAGAGGGGAGAAGGGGGATGGAGGGGGAGTAGGGAGATGGAGAGGCAGGAGAAGTGGGGTTGAAGAGGGAGATGACGTGGGGGTAGGGAGGATGGAGAAGGAGGAGGGAGGATGGAGGCAGAAGAGGATGGAGGGAGACAAGGATCAGAGCAAGTCAGTTTAACTTGATCTGGTGACTATTTGCACAGCAGTTATTGATTTGATGATGGTGGAGAGACACAAGTGTTGGATAAGAATAATCCAGGGTTCTCTGGTGGTCCAGAGGTTAAAAATCTGCCGGCCAATGCAGGGGACACAGGTTCCATCCTTGATCCAGGAAGATCCCACATACCACAGAGCAACTAAGCCCGTGTGCTATAACTACTGAAGTCTGTGCACCCTAGAAGCTGTGCTCTGCAACAAGAGAAGTGACTGCAACTAGAGAAAGCCTGAAGCAGCAATGAAGACCCAGCACAGGTAATCAATCAATCAATTAAAAAAAAGAAAGAATATTCCAGGCTACATGTCAACCGCTAGAATTGAGGCAACTGTCCAGCTCAGGAGAGGGTCTCTGAGCTCCCAGGGTGGAGGACAGGCCCCTGGGTTGCAGACCTGGCTTCTGAGACTCAGTTACAACTCAGTCAGCAGGTCCTGTGTTCTGTCCAGTTCTGGGTCTGCTGAACTTAGATATGACCTAAATGAAACACTAGCACTATTGAAAGTAAATAATAGCCAAACTGATAGCCCTTAACTAACCGGAGTTAATTTCCTTTTTAAGAAAGTAGGTGCATGCTTAGTCACTTCAGTTGTGTCCGACTCTTTGTGAGCCCATGGACTGTAGCCTGCCAGGCTCCTCTGTCCATGGGATTCTCCAGGTAAGAATACTGGAGTGGGTTGCCGTGCCCACCTCCAGGGGATCTTCCTGACCCAGGGATCGAACCCACGTCTCTTGTGTCTCCTACATTGGCAGGCGGGTTCTTTACCACTAGCACCACATGGGAAGCTCTGTAAGAAACGACCAGATACTACAAAATCCAATCTAAAACAATGCCCCCACACCCCTCCCATGGTGGCAAGGCAGCTAAGTCTTCTTCCTGGTAAATATTTCCATGCTCCAGACGCTCGGAGACTATAGACTGCATTTCTATTTTTCAAATAAATTCTCCCTCATCAGGTGCTCGAGGACTAGCAGATGCTCCCTGAGATAAATGCTACCTGTCAAGTTGTCCCTCTGATCAGGCTTTAAGGGGGAAAGAATTTCCAAATCATTTACTTGGGAATTTAAGAAATCTTAAGTGAGTTTGTTTCCCAGAAAGGAAGCCCTCCCCTATTTCACATTGTCAAAACTATTTTTAAATAGAGTTATTCTTTGTGCTTAAAACTACTCCTAAAAATAACTCCCTGGCTGTTTGGTGGAGTTAAAGCAGGCTCGCTGATTAGAGGGTAGCTTGAGTCAGCAGGTGCCCTCTGCTCCCGGAGGCCATTGGCGGACAAACAGAGGGGCCAGTGGGCTGCTCGCATCTTTGATGATCACACCTTCCTCCCTCCTTGGCCCAGGCTGCCTCAGGTACACACAGTTACCACATGGGAGACTCTGGGTTTGGAAAGAAACTATAGTTAACAAGTCACATCCACGGTGGAGGAGGGGAAGAAAGACACTGTCCAGTTCTGTCTGGTGGATTATGTCTGGAGTTGGAGACACAGTCGGGGAGAGAAGCCCAAGGAGGAGGGAAGGTCACGGAGGAGGCTCTTGGGAAAGGTGGTGCTTCCCTTCGGGGAGAGCTGGATGATGAGCATCACTCCTGCCAGTTACACTGGGCAGGGCTGGCCAGGTCAGGGATGCCCGTTTATGGTCACTGTCCTGGGAAGCGCTGAGCGGTTGGGTCGTGAGACCAGGCAGCAACTTGTCAGTGGGGAGGGAGCACAACCCCTGGTGGGCTTCAAAAGGAGGCTTTAATCTGACTTGAGAGCTGGAGAGGGGTCAGTAGTTAGCTCATCACCATTGTCTGGTGCTTGCACACATGTGTGCACACAGCACACACATGCACACACACATGTGCACACCCATGCACACACAGTGCACTCCTCGACAGTGCTTCTGAGCTTAGTCTCTTCACGCTGTCATCACAAAATATCACAGGCTGGGGGCTTATAAACAACAGGAACTTATTCCTCACAGCTCCGGGGACTGGACACCCACAACTGAAGATCCAGTGTCTGGTTCCCAGAGGGCCGTCTACCTGCTGCATCCTCATGTGGTGGATGGGACCTCTGTTATCAGGGCTCTAACTCCATTCAGGGGGCTCCACCCTCACCACCTCATCACCTCCCAAAGGCCACCTCCCAACACATCACCTTGGGGGTGAGGATTCAACACATGAACTGGGGGCAGGGGAGAAACATACATTTAGTCTCTAGCAGGCTCGCAGGTCTCCTGAGCCGAGCAGCTGTGGGGATGGGCAAACACTTAGCCAGGGAGACGGCCCAGCAGGGAGACCACCTGTCATCAAATTCACGAACAGTTTGTAAAACTCCAGGAGTTTCACGGAAATTCTGGTTCTTTTAGGAAAAGCTGGCAGGACCCTTATTCTCTTGGCAGAAAAATATGTAAAATTATCAGTACAGATGCCACTGGTCTATTTTCACTGGAAAAAAATCCCACCACCTCTGATGGTGCTAGAATGGGTCTTAATTTTGCCTTCAGTATTTATCAGAATCTTTAAGAACTGCAAAATCTCCTCTGATAAAAGTAGGGTGAGGCACTTGGAAGGAAAAACTTTTCTCCTAGGATGCTGCCATCTGGAATGTCAGTCAAATGGCCCGAGGGCGCCATGCCACTCGTATCCAGAGGGTCATCTGCACTGCCCAGGATAAGGGAAGGATTATACACTGGGCACATTTGAGGCTTCTGAAGTGGGTGAGGGATTACCCCGGGAGGGCTGGATCCTGGAGCTCTAAGATGGTGGGCATCTTGGTGACCCAGGTCAGGGCAGTGGAAGGGGGTCCGGAGGATGGTCTCATACCATCCAAGGTGGAAATGACCATAGCAAGACCCCAAGCTGCACAGGCTGTGTCCAGGCTGGAAGTAATGTGATAGGAAGGACCACTGTCTACACAGACGACAGGATGGAGGACAACCCCGAGGTAAGCGGGGGCAATGAAAGCTGGTGCTCTCTCCCGGGAGGCCTGACACATCCCAAGTTCAAGGAGAGGCAGGCAGAGCAGGAATGGCTTGGTGTGCAGTCTTCTCCTTCAGTTCCTATCCTGTGCTGGGGGACTATCACCCCCACTTCACACCTGAGGTCGCAGATGCTTTCAGAGATCAGTAGGTGGAGGCAGGTTTTGAAGTCAGTGGGAATTTATATACGGCTCTCAGAAAATGATGTTAGCTAAAACATAGACTTACAAACATTCTGCTAAATGAAAAGAAGCTGGAGACAAAGGACCACATGTTGCATCACTGTGTTTTGGGAGAAATCTCCAGAAATGGGAACTCTACAAAGATAAAGAGACCATGGTTGTTGAGTGAGGGTGGTGGGCACAGGCTTTCCTTTTGGGGTGATAAAGTATATTCCATAAAAGGATCTGAGACAGGCTCAGCCAGCAACACCCCCGTTCACATTCATATTAAATGAGACTTACTTCATGGGCATGTTTAAGAATAGGAGGTTCAAAGACATGAGTTCTGTGACTGCTGGAAACTCCTAGGGGCTATGCTGGGGGCCCTCTGAGGACCCTCCCAGGCTGTCCTGCCCTCAACGCCAGTCCTCTTGCTGGTTTTGTTTCGAAGTCAATGGTTTCTAGAGTTGTTTGCTGGTTTCTAGAGTGCTGTGTGTCCAAGGGTGGGGCCTTGTCTGGAAGGACTCTGTCTACATCCCTGCCAAACAGCGGGTGTGAGTCATACCGGCTAAGGAATCTGTGAGCAGGGGTGGACACATCATGCATGGGTTGCCGGGCAGACCATCCCAGCCCCCCTGGAGACACCTGCCAGTTAGGACGGCCTCCTGTCTGTCTCCACTGTGGATGAGAGCCAGGCCCACGTTCGTCACAGCCAATGGCAGCAAGAAAATCTTCTCTTGAAAATAGGGCTGTTAATTAGGGTCATTTACTCAGCACAGGGCCTGGCTTAGGGCAAAAGGCCTGTGACCAGTCGCTGGTGTTACGAGGCCAGTCTTCTCCAGAAAGACTTATACTATGGGCAAGCAAACACATTTTAATATTTGACTTGAAGATTATACTTCATTATATAAAGTATTTCAATTGTAGTGTTGGAGAAGGCTCTTGAGAGTCCCTTGGACAGCAAGATCAAATCAGTCAATCCTAAAGGAAATCAACCCTGAATATTCATTGGAAAGAGTGATGCTGAAGCTGAAGATCTAATACTTGGGCCACTGGATGGGAAAAGCTGACCCACTGGAAAAGACCCTGATACTGGGAAAGACTGAGGCAGGAGGAGAAGGGGGCAACAGAGGACGAGATGGTCAGAGAGCATCACCAACTCAATGGACGTGAATCTGAGCAAACTCCAGGAGGTAGTGGAGGACAGAGAAGTCTGACATGCTGCAGTCCATGGGGTTGCAAAGAGTTGGACACAACTAAGCAACTGAACAATGATGATATAAAGTATGTGTTCCACTATGTTGGCAGCTGACAAGTTACAAGCAAGGTTCTGACCCGCTGACCTGTCTGTGCGATGGTCACAAAGCTTGGTGTTGCATATACCCCAGCCCACAGGTGGGCAGGAATCTGCCCTCCCACCCCCACCAGTCCATACTCCTCGGGACATCTGCCTTCTGAGTCCAGCACCCGCAGTCTGAGGGTGCCAGGATGCGGGGGACCACTTGCCAAAAGTCAACCCACGCTGCTCAGTGCAGGGAGTGAGAGGTTTTGCCTGATCTTCCTTCTGTGCCATATATACAGTCTCTGAAACAGATTATTTCCTCTGTAACTACGGTTCCCCTCTGCCATCCTAATGTCTATTACTCACTACTTTCAAAGATCAGGATTTTACAAGACTAACATATGGATCTCAAGATTTATCATATGCCCTATACCACACAGACGTGGAAATACAGCTGTGTGTACTTGCTCACATTCCGCATATTTATACCCAGCACATAAATTCACACAAACACATTCCAGGGAGAAAATAGTGCATTGGAATCAGAGGAGGTGAGTCCTGCTGCCAGCCCCGAATGGCATGGTGACTCTGTATTTATTTTAATAGACTCCCATCTGTCATTTCCAGCTATAGAAAAACATGCTGGAGTTTTAGAAAACCGGCCAAGAGAGAGCCATTCACAATTTGTTCTTATGCATCTTTTCACACAGTGCATTTTTTCAAAGAAAGGGTGAAACTGATTGGGTGAGCAGCTAATACCCACTTTCACTATACTTGTTTATGGACATATTGTCCCACAATTGAAAAAGAAGTTCTGATGACAAATGCCATTAACCCTACAAATTTGAGAGTAGTAGTGTTACACAGATTAGAATCAACCAGAAATTTCCAAGGGGGCTACTCTCTAGTTGCAGTGCATGGATTTTTAATTTTGGGGGCTTCTCTTGTTGTGGGTGGGTGGGCTGCAGGGGTTGCGGCACGTTGGCTTAGTAGCCCTGTGGCATGTGGAATCTTCCCGGACCAGGGATTGAACCCAAGGCCCCTGCCTTGGCAGGCGGATTCTCAATCACGGGACCACCAGGGAAGTGCTTGGGACTTGTTTAAAATGAGAATCCTTACGCTTTACCTCAGACCTACTGAGTCAGAAACCGCAGGGATGGGGCTGCAGGTCTGGGTCAACAGCCTCCAGGTGGCCCCGCTGCCCAGTGGAGTCGGGGCTGGAGTCCTCGCTCCCCAGGATTGGTTCCTTCATCTCCCCAACCTGTGGTGTCTATGAATTTAAACCTCAACTTGGCCTCTTTGTCTTTTGTTTGCCTATTTTTTTGAACCCCTTGTGTGTGAAGGGGTGGGTGCTGATGGAGATTTGGAGGCCTGGCCTTTGGCCCCACCAGCCAGGCAGAACTGGGGACAGGGACTCACCTGTGTCGAGGACACAGATGTACAGTTCTGTCACCGCTGGCGGCTCACACAGACTCATATGATCAGGCTTTAACATCACAATGTCATCCACACCTGCAAAATGCAAACTTCAAATCTCTCTCTGCCTTCTTCTTGGCCAGGAAAACAGACACATTAATGAAGAAATCATTTTCAGAAGCAGACAGAGAGCTCCCCACTGTAGTCATACCAATTGCACTGCATTCGGGGCTGCGAAGGGCCCTGACTTTCTTTACACCCGAGAGGCTCTTTTGGGGGGCTCTGTAGGGGCAGCCACAGCCCTGATCCTCTGGGCAAGGATGCTTAGACCATGGCTTTCCTCCACGCTCAGGTCAGTACCCCATTATCCCCTCAGGGGTGGGAGACTAACAGATTCCGCAAATCATATGCACAGGTGTAAAGTTCTCAGAATTATCTATTGCATTTTGGCCGCCTTTTGGGTGATTTAAGCCTCATTTTCATGCGTGGCAGAAAATCTTAACAATTCAGAAAGAGTATTTTGTATGATTTGGACAAAAGGGAAAATGCATCCTGAGCCCTGCAGAAAGCTACTTAGTAGTGAAGTGCTGTGTATAATGTGTAGGTAATTCACACCCAATTACGTCTCAGATTTGGCTGTGTGTGGTTCAAAGAGGGGGAAAGCAGTGAGGATGTGAGGGTGGGTGTTTTCCCACCCTGTGAAGTCTCCTTTAAGCACATTAGGGGTCTGAGTTCTCTCCCTTCAGTCTCATGGCCAAGCGATTGGTTAATAAATGCTCGGGTTGAGTGGGTCTCAGAGGCCACTTCCCATCAAGCACATTTTTTCCCCTAAAACGTGACCCACTGGTTTTCCAACAGAAGTGGGGCACCAGAGGCAGGGTGCTCCCCTCCCAACTCCCAGACGCTATGGTCCTTCAGAAGCATCTGCTGAGGCTCCATGAGAGGAACCGTCCCCCGGGAGATGGGTGACCAGGCCGAGTGGCAAGGAGAGGGAGAGTGCTCCATGTGTCAGCCCAGGAAAAACTCATACAGACCCCGAAACTGCTCGACTGAACAGCTCTTTCTTGACTACTAGATGTTGAGACGTCCACCACAATATATGGTATATAATGCTTATCTACATCGTTTGTGACTTTGAAAGTATTTACTTGGGGCTTCCCAGGTGGCTCAGTGGTAAAGAACCTGCCTGCCAATGCAGAGAATGCAGTTTGGATCCCTGGGTTGGGAAGATCCCCTGGAAAAGGAAATGGCAACCCACTCCAGAGTTCTTGCCTGGAGGATGCTATGGACGGAGGAGCCTGGTGGACTACAGTCTATGGGGTCTCAAAGAGTCAGACACAGCCGCGTGAGTAACGCTTGCTCTTTCAGATAAGCCAGGATCACCTCCTAGATTTACTCCCACCTGCAGAGTCCCTTTTGCCACGTCAGGTGACATCATCATGGGTTCTGGGGATCAGGAGATTTACCTCCTGGAGGGCCCTTTTTCTGTCTGCCACAGGCACCGCATTGAGCCTGAGTCTGGACACAACACCGAGGTGCCATCTGGGTTATTTCTAGTTCCAAGAAGACTAGAAATAACTTGAGGGAAATAACTACTGAGAAGCTCCTTGCCCTGCAAGGTGGATGACTTACACCCGCTCTGCTCCCCGCTGTCATGACCACCACATTGTCTGCTGCGTCGTCCTGCACATCCTTGCATCCTCCATCCCCCCAGTGAGCCCTCTCCTCCCTGATCTGCACACTCACTCCTCGCCCCCTCACCTCCCACCCACCCAGCTGAGAAGACAGCTCAGCTTGGCAGGGACATGGGCACAGGCTGGCTGTTCCTCAGCAGCTCCATCAGACTCCATGCACGCAGGCAAGTGCTTTGCACCTTTTTCTGGATAAACATTGTCCTCAACAGCTCCCCCTCTCCTGGTGACAGAACCTCTTCCCTGTCTTGGTGTAGCTCCTCAGGTGGGAAACTTCACATGCAGCCGCACTGGGGACACAAGACCCTGGTCTGGACGATCCAATGATCCCAGGGTCTGAGTCTCCACTGCCTGGGCAGGGATGACACCCTGCTGAGGCTGATGGATGATGTCATTTCCAGTACTTCCCTGGAACCACGGGGGGACCAAGAAGTCTCTCTCTCTGTCTTTAAACAGCTGATTATCCATTTATTGAAGAGGCTGATTTAAGCATCTGCAGTGGTGACTTCCCAGGATGACTCAGGGGTAAAGAATCCACCTGCCAATGCAGGAGATGCAGGAGATGTGGGTTCGAACCCTGAGTTGAGAAGATCTCCTGGAGGAGGGCATGGCAACCCACTCCAGTTTTGTTCCCTGGGAAATTCCATGGACAGGGGAGCCTTGTGGGCTACAGTCTATGGGGTGGCAGAGTAGGACACAACTGATTAACTGAGCACACACAAAGGTGATTTCTGTCTCAACTCCTGGCTCAGTAGGTGGAAGAGGTCTGCATGATGACCTCAGAAGGATGGTGCAGGCTGATGAGTCGCTGGTGGATTCTCACACGGGAAGGATCCCAAGTTTTAGAACCTTAGAACCATTCCTTGTGGTGAATCTCAGAGTCCTGGTGGGCATCCGAACCAGTCCTTTCACTCTGAGGCTCTTTTCCTTTGAGCCTCTGATCAGGTCAGCTCACACCTTCTCCAGCGATTTCGCATGGTGGCTGGGGAGGGTGATTCTGACTTGGTGAGTCACCACCTCTGGCTCCACAGGGTGTCTTCCCAGTGTCATTTAGAAGCCACGACTGTGACACAGATTCCTGGCTGACTTGCTCCTCAGCAAGAGTGGATGATGCTGGGTGAACCAGGAGAGGGCAGCACTGTCTCTTCAGGGCGATTACGTCTTCCTGTCTTGACGCTGGCGTGGCTGGAGCACAAGGATGGAAGTTTCAGGAGGGTGGGATCCACCTGAGGTAGAGCCTGCCTGAGGCTGAGGATGGAGTAACCGAGGGGAAGCAGCCAGAGTGTCTTAGGCACCCCCAGAGTGCTGGGCCCAGTGGTTCCTTCAGCCAGACCTGCTGGGGAGTCGCCGGGAGAGCCACCCTGCTCGTTAGGCTGCTCTGGGCCTGCTGACCCCCACTTCTCGCCAGCTCCTCCTCCTGGGGCCATGTGTCCCTCCTGTGGCGAAAGCAGCTCCTCCTAGGAAGGGTGCTGCCCTGAGCCGAGAAATGCTGGCCTCTCTGAATGACCTGAGTAGGGGCCACTCCATTCCACATCAGTGTTCGTCTGTAAACACGGCTGCCACATGTTATTTTCACTAGAACCTTTAGTGGCTGAGGGGAGTGGGGGTGGGTGGGTGGACCCTCCTTTTGTGGAAAAGGAAGAGCATTAGTGGGAGAAGCATCGCTTTGTCTCAGAGGTAGATTTGAATTTCAGGAAAGGACCTTTCTCCGGGAACATTTCACCTGGGGTAACTTTCTGATGGGCCATCTGTTCTCACTTTCTTGCCACTCTCCAGCTCCTCTGGGCTTGAGAATAGGAGCCAGAGCAGAGGACACTCAACGGCAATTGAATACAGATCCCGACCTCCTGATAGAACCTTCAGTAGCCCCCAGTGGGCTCAGAATAAGCATGACATTTGCACCATGACCTCCCTTCTGTGACCTGTGACCTCTCACTCACTCTATCATTCACTCTTTCAAGCTCCTGGTTGGCCAGTGACTGTGCTGAGGAGCTGGAGGGGGGCGTGGTTTGAGGTCAGGGGGCTGAGAGCACGGGGTACATGGGGTACATGGGGTACACCTAAAGTTAGGTGCCTCCAAGTCTCACTTATTACCCCAGGCCACGTCACCAAGAGCCTTGTGCACACCAGATGCCTCGTTGGCCAATCTCTGTGCTGTTCCAGGGGAGGTCACATCATCAGGCTTGTTGCTATAAATAGGACTGAGTCCACAACTGAGGCCAGAAACACACCTCTCAGGACTCCTGGGAGGAGACTGGCTCCAGGTTGGTCCATGAGGTAGACCCCCAGCTCCTGGCCCAGCTCGTGGTTCCCATCTGTGCAGCCTCCTCTGGGGAGGCACAGTGGCTCTCTCACCACACTCAGGAAAGACCTTTCCCTTTCACAGAGGTGGGGACCAAGAGCTTGACTTGGAGGGTAGGGGACAGTCACCTTGCCTGCAACCTAGCCAGCCAGCCAAGCCTGGGAGACGGCTTCCGGTTCCTGTCTGCACGCTTTGGTACCTGGGCCATAGCGTTCACCTCAACTGGGCTGGATATGGGCCTCGGATCCTCCCCTCCTTGGCCTCTGCCCTGTCTGCCCTGAACAAACCTCCTAGCATGTAACCTTAACACTTAGCCGCTGGGAACCCCTCCCTCTCGCCGCTGATTCCTCTGCTCCCTGTCATCAGTCAAGATCACTCTGAGATGCAGACAGTCTGAGGAACTCGCCCGCTCTGTGTCAGAGCACTGTATAAACTTTGCATGCGCAAGCCGCCAGCCTGCTCGTCAGACACTCAAAGGTCAGAGATAAATCTGATGCTATGTGACCCCCATGTATCATAAGCCAGTTCGGCTGCCCTTGGCTACGTGCACCTCATCAAAAATGAACAAACAAGAGTCTGCCTGGGAGCACCTCCTTGCTTCCCCATCATCCCAGAGCTCTTCTAGCGCTCTTTCCAGACCCCATGAGCCCTGCTTGGCACACTTCACAGGAGGTGTTTATCACTCACTTGGCAGCCCCAACTGGGATCTTGCACCTCGGTGGAGGCAGAATCTGTGGAAGGGACTCACCACGTATCAAAGTGAATCCCCCCAATGTGAAATCATCCCCATCTGATCTGCTTGTAAACAGGCTTTTGTCTCAAGCCCATAGCTGAAAACCCAGACCAATTTGTTTTTAATGTCATGTAACTGATGGAAGGCAGGAGGAGAAAGGGATGACAGAGGATGAGATGGTTGGATGGCATTAGTTGCTCGATGAATATGAGTTTGAGCAAACTCTGGGAGATGGTGAAGAACAGGGAAGCCTGGCGTGCTGCAGTCCATGGGGTTGCAAAGAGTCAGACACAACTGAGCGACTGAACGATGACGATAAACTGATCAAAGATCAGAGAGTTTTGGGTCCATTTCAGGAGTGAGTTGTCCAGCATGGCCAGTGCTCAGCACAAACTGTGTCCAGATTACAGTGAGTGACGCCCTGACAGCAGCTACTTGGATCTGGAAGCCAAGACCCCACAAGCCCCCGCGGGACGCTACTGCCTTCTGGCTCGTGATATGAGACCAAGACTTTTCATCAGCTCAGCAGAGCACATGCCTCTCGGCCTTCATACACAGGCAGGACTGTCCTATATGTCCCACATGTCCCACCTCCTGACTGTCAGCCACCAGCCACCACCGCCAGCAACATTTTTGCCTGGAGATCTCCATCTCTTAGTAACTAAAGATTTTTATTTATTCAACCCCAGTCGAATGGGTTGGTTGAAATAATTTCAATTACGAAGCCTCTTTTCTGTTTTTGTTCTGATTTGATGACTTGTTAATTTCAAGAAACTTCATTTGATTCCTGCTGCCTTGTCCCTCTGAACAAACATGGAAAATGTGAGCCTGTGTGCACTTGGCAGGCAGGCCATCAGGAAGTAAGTAACACATCTAGTGAGTCTCTCTCCTGCTGTTCCCCACCCCCATCCCCACAGGGCTCTGACCTCTCTGCCCCTCCCTCCTCTACAAGGCCAGCTCCCACACCACACCTCTCCTGGTCTGCATGGGCCCCCCACACCCAAAGGTCTGGACAGATGTCTGGTCAGCAGGTGTCTGCTGACATCCTGGGAGTCACCCAAAGGTCTGGACAGATGTCTGGTCAGCAGGTGTCTGCTGACATCCTGGGAGTAAAGGACCAGAGGGTTGGAAGTGAGGTGGGTCGAGCAGAGGCATCTGTGGACTTCAGGAAAGGGTCCCGAGAAGGAAACCCTTTTCTATCTGTGCAGTAGGGTTCATCACGGGGATGGGGCGCTTAGGTCGGATGGAAGACCTGTGTCCAGGGTTCCCGACTCAAGGAGGCTGGGCCCTGCCTTTCCCTGTCTCAGAACATGGGTTTATGGGGATGCCTGGACCCGGCTCCCAGCTCAGGCAGGTGGTGGCATTTTAACGAGCTGGTCAGGGGCACGTGGTGCTCGACCAGCACGGCAGGGGGATCGGGGAGGAAGGGGGCTCCAGCTCACCCTCTAGCCCGAGCTGTGGCCTCTGCCTCCTCCCAGGCTGCTCTGGTCTGGCTTTCGACTCACAGCAGACAGGAAAAGAGACCAGGCTCATCTCAGCGTCTGAAGCCACTGCTAAAATGTCCAGAGGCAAGTGTGACCCTAGCTTGGGATGGGGCAGGCAGCAACGAGGGTTTCTCCCTGGGCCTTGCTCTCCCAGTAGGTTGGTTCTGGTTCTGGGGGCAGTTAATGTGCTTCCATGTGGGGAGGGCATCTCAGCTGGGCAGAGGCCGAGGTGGCTCTGGGGTGTCCAGGACCTCTCACCCAGGGGCAGCAGTGGTCTAGCATTTGCAGACCTCAATCACCATGCCCACCAGCATGGTGCCCGCCAGGCAGGTCACTACTCATCCACCATCCTGCCTCTTCCACTCACGCTAGCCCTGAAGCCTGCATTCTGACACGTTCACTCTGATGGGTTCATAGCTGAAGGCCCGGAGGGCTTCCTGGGTCAGCAGACAGTCACCTACAGGACCTGGGGCCTCAGGTCCATCTGTCCAGACCTTTGGGTGTGGGGGGCCCATGCAGACCAGGAGAGGTGTGGTGTGGGAGCTGGCCTTGTAGAGGAGGGAGGGGCAGAGAGGTCAGAGCCCTGTGGGGATGGGGGTGGGGAACAGCAGGAGAGAGACTCACTAGATGTGTTACTTACTTCCTGATGGCCTGCCTGCCAAGTGCACAGAGAACAGAGGTGGCCATGGAAATTTCTGGAAAGGCTTCTACCCATCAGAAGCCCCTGCTTTCTCTTATCACCCCTGGTACCTCATTGTGTTAGTGTCCACACCATCAGCATGATGTCATTTTTCTCTGCACTGATTCAGTTTATCACTGTCCATACACATACACACCCACACACAGGTATGTGTGTATACACACATGTGCATGCACACTCATGTATTACATATATGGACGCACACGTGTATACACGTAGGTGTGTCCACACACATGTACATGCACATATATGTGTGTGCACACATGCACACATATACCCATCCTTTCCACTGAATCCTTAAATCTCTCTTTGGTAGAAAATTGGCATCACTTGCTATAAAGAATGGGTCATTGTAAGAAATAAAGGAATGTTACTATGTTCTGGCCAATAGTACACAGTGCTTGGAGGCAGGGTGCATGATGATTACAGACAGGAGCTCTGGGACTGGATTGCCTGGCTGAAATTCCGCTTTGGAGATTTTTTTTTTCCTGTATGATCTTGGACAAGTGACTTGACCTCTCTGTCTCAGTTTCATCATGTATGAAATGGGGCTAATAAAATAACCCATCTCACCGGGCCTTGTGAACTAAAGCGTTTGTCCCCAAATGACTGAGTGCTGTGTCTGCTAAAGGACGCAGTGTTCCTGGTCTTGTTACTATTGTTGCTGTCACTAGTGGGGCTGTGATGGTTCCTTCCTGGCTGAAGTTCTGTGCCTGAGGTCTATTCTGCTCTTTGAAAGAGATTAGAAGAATCAAAGACACATTTGCTGAGAACTGGCATTTTCTCCTTGAGGAGGTCAGAACAGATGGGCGAGCCTTGGCGGTAGAAAGCAGATGCTTTCTTTTTAAGGCTCTTCTGTCTGCACTCCTGCCCTCTGCGTGCCTCCCCTGAGTCCTCGTCCACCTCAGGGAGCAAGGGCCACCCTGGAGTCTGGACCTTGGCGTGCATCCTGGCAGTGTAGGGGGTCCTGGAAGTCCTGCCCTTCCTGTACTCCTCACAGTTCATCCTCTCGGGATGCTCCCCAAACACGAGAGAGGCAGGGCGGTGGGAAGAGGCCGGGGCCACACGCGGTGCCCAGGAACCTGCCCTAGCTCCTCTCTCTGCCACCTTTGGCGGGCATGCCAGGGCCATCCTGGAAGACCAGGAGGAAGGAGAAGGGTGTTTTGCCTCCAAATGCTAATTCCTGGAGAGACCAGGGCGCCAGATGCAGGAGCCTCTGTCTGCTATCACATGTAATTAAACTCCTGAGACTGTGGTTGTGCAGGTAGGAAGTCCTACCACCTGCTGTCCTCTGATTGCTTCCTGAAAGCGAGTTCACTGACGAGGGAGCACCACACTCCTGACCCAGGAGGCCCAGCCTCGCCAGAGCCTGGAGCTAGAGGTTGCCCGGCCAGGAAACGATTTTTCCAAGAAGAGCACCAAAGACAGTGCAAGACATAACTTTTTTTCAAGCTTGATAATGAGCAGCTTTTCCAGCCCGTGTTCACGGGAAGTGGTAGCAGAGCAGTGGGAAGGAGACAAATTAAAACAGGCCTGGACTGAGTGGCGTTTCCTGAATGAAACATCAAAGGCAGCCCAGGTGGGAGGCTATTTACAGATTCTGAGAGCCTGAGTTATTCATCACCATGGCCCCTGGGCCATGAAGGTTCTCCCTGTGTGTGCGCTCACCACGCCTTGCACGGAGCCTGCTGGTGTCTTCGCATCTACCCAGAGTGACGCAGGCTCCCTGTCCGGACTCGCCTCCGGCCCCCTGCAGAAGGGCAGTCATAGGAAGGGTGGGCTTGGGAGGGAGGGGGATGATGTGAATGCTGAGCACCTCTGCTAAGTACTTAGGGACCCCAAAGTACTGAGTACTGGGGCCCTCTGCTAAGTACTCAAGCACTCCTAAGTACTCAGTACTGGGCACTTCTGTTAAGTACTCAGGGACCCCAAGGTACTCTGTACTGGCTACCTCTGCTAAGTACTCAGGACTCCAAGTACTCAGGACCCCAAGTACTCAGTATTGGACACCCTTATGAAGTACTCAGGACATCTAAGTACTTCGTACTGGACATTTCTGTTAAGTGCTCAATATTGGGTGCCTCTGTGAGGTACACAGGCAGCTGGCCACCCTGTGAGATCCCACTTCCCCTCTGGGGGTGGTTCACAGCCTGGAGTCTCACCCTGTCTTCTGGGCTTTACCAAGGAAGAGTCACACTTTTCTCCAAATGGTTCCATCTGCCCTGTCTCACTCAGGCCAGGCTTCTGCTCCATGGGGCTCTGAGGGTGACTGTCCTTCCCTCCAGACATCTGACCCTAGCCCGGCCACTGACATGTCTGCACATTCCATTGATGACCATCTGCCTGCCTGGACCACCGAGGCTCAGGGTGGTCTTTGACATAAAGGAAGACAGTGGCTGGGGTTCTCCTTGGGGCTCATGGTTACGAGACAGGGAAGGCGCAGGTGGACACGGCCTAGCATGGGAAGACAGGGACCTGGGGGGACTGGGGAGACCCTGACGGAGTTCTGTACTCGCGTGTGTGTGCTGGGGGAGGAGTCATTCATGGAAGTGACTCCTTGGAGGTAAGTCCTAGGAGAATCTGGCTTTAAAAACTCACGTGTGTGCCCACCTGTGGCAAATCCAGGTACGTGGCTGTGGTCAACCTTTCCACAATTTAAGCATGTCACTACGAGGTTTGCAAGGAGACAGCCACTGTAGCTCATTCTCGTTCCTCTCACGGGAAGATGCTGTTTCTCGGGATTTGGGGTCTTCCTCGCAGCTCCCCTGCAGCCCCAGCTCTCTGGGTCCCCAGCCTCCTTCATGTCCAGCCTCCCTGGGAGGTCCCCCTGATGGTGGGTTTGGCAAATACCATCCCCAGCAGCTACCCCATCCCCGGGGTTCTGTGTAGAGAGTTGACCCTCACCTGGGGCCCCCAACACTGTGCCTATGGAAACCAACCTCTCTGGGGGTGAGCAACCCCACCACTCAACTGACTGCAGGGGACATGCTCCTTGGAAGACAGGTGGCCATGGTCTTCTCTGCAAGGTTTAAAAAATTTTTTTTTTATTTTAAAAATATTTATTGATTTGGCTGTGGAAGATCTTAGTTTCGAACTCTTGCAGGTCCAGCATGCGAATTTTTTAACTGAGGCATGTGTGATCTAATTCCCTGACCAGGGATTGAACCTGAGCCCCCTGCATTGGGAGTGTAGGATCTTAGCCACGGGACCACTGGGGAAGTCCCTCTGCAAGTTTTTAAAGACAGGTGCCTCCAGGGACTCATACAGTAGGATCTGAGGGTCCTTCCCTGTGGCTGGGTCCTGGGCTCAGAGCTCTCACACACACTGTCTCATAATTCTGCACAGCAACTATCAGAGTGACTGTGGACTAAGATGGTGCTTCTTGAAGTGACTTCAAGACCACCAGCCCTAGAGAATTGACAGATGCTCAGTTTTGGCCCCCCCAAACCTACTGACTCAGAAACTCGTTGGTGGATGGGCTGCCCACCTATCCTGTCCATGCATCCCGCCCACAGCCAGGCACCTACCGTCATCACAGGAGGGCACATCAGTATGTTTTTAAAGGATTAGTTTCCTTCACTGGCATGGATTTAACACTACCGGTCTTGGTCCATCACAAACCCCACGCCATGCTACATTCCACTATGAGGTGAAGGCCATGTTTATATTACTAAGTATTCTGCAAACACCTTCATCTCAAGACCCTCTGCTCAACATCCCTCCAGCAACACACAGAACCTGGATGCACACACGCAGAGACAAGACTTCTGAGCCTTCTGGAATGATCTCCACAGCACTGGTTTGCTTTTCCCTTTACTGTGACCTTGAAGAAGTCACAGACATCCCTGTCCTACATTTTCCTAATCTGGGAAACTAGAGAACAACTTATCTGCCTCATCAGAGGTGCTTCAGAATGGGTTTTGATAAGCGAGAGAAAAGGACATAAAACTAATAGCATCAGATAGGCATTTGTAAGCTGCTTTGAAAGTCATCTTGTGGGTTTATCTTTATAACCCCCAATCCCTCGAATCACTCAGAAACACACTCATGAAAACGTGCACCAGTTACCATGTGAGACCCTGCTGAAGCAGCCTGTTTGTGGAGACGAACCTCCTCCTTTCTGACTTAGAGCATGGAGGAGGGCTGGCTCTGTTGTGTCAGCAGTTAGGTTTGCATGTTCATGAGTCATGGTGTGGGGCAGAGGAAAACGGGTGTCCACCAGGTCTGGCCGCAGGGAGTGCGGCCCACGGAAGGATCCATGGTTAATCACATGTCCCTGAGACGCTTGCCCTGTAAATAGATTCAATCACACATCTGTCAAGCCCTGCTCTGGTCCAAGAATGTTCTAGATGCTGGGGGCCTCTGTGGCAGCCTTAGTGGGACTTGGCTGTTGTCAGTTGTTCCTGGCAGGTCTCCAGTGAATGTTTCTGGGGTAGTAACAAGAGGCACCGGAAATCAGTGGCTAAGAACTCTCTGCATGCTCACACCATGGCCCTTTGAGAGCATGGAGGGAGAACCGGGCCAGCACAGGCAACCCCAGCCCTGGTCCACCTCCCTGTCTGCCTACCAGGGCCTTGTCTCCAAATCTACAAATCCCACGATGGCTGCATAACCCAGGAGAGGGCCTGTGGAAGCCTGACTCTCCAAAGCCCTCCCCTCCCAGTCGGCCCATCCCTCCACCGAGGGAGGACTATGCTTGGAGGGAAGCCCCTGCAGCCTCCCTGGCCCTCGCACGAGTGGCTGTCCGATCGCCCATGACCATCACGAGGGCTGATGCCACACCTTCCAGGCCCCACACATTCAGATGTTGGGAACAGAGTCATTTCAAACAGGAACAGGGTCACCTGGTCCAGGCAGGTGCATTCTTGGCCACTGGTTCCTCTGATCAGCTGTCTGCCTTTATCTGTGCTGGGCTGGGCACCCCCTGCTCACGGGGACCCTGTGATGGGAGGCCAGGGACCTGTTCTGTCTGTTCCCTGTGTCCTCCCTACCCCATGCCTAGAACAGAGTCAGCACCTGAGCGAGTGAAGGAAGGAATGAGCAGGTAAGCAAGCAAGTCCGCTTCCAGAGCCGACATGCTCATGGGATGCACAAACCACCCGTGACAAAGGATGCCATTCCCTGCTTGGCTAAGACCTTCTGCTGAGGCTGGGCCCAGGGAAGGGGCCTCTCCTCCAGAGAGGGGGACACACCCGTGGTCAGAGAGTACCTGGGATATAGGTCACTTCTATGAGCTGGGTTCCTAGTGCCAGTTCTGGGTGCAGAGGCCAAAAGAAAAGAGTTGTGTGTATGTGTGTGTGTGTATGTGTGTGCATGTGTGCCATAATAATGGTCACACTCACACAGCAACCTATCTATTAAAAACTGGAGGGCACACATGGTTACAAAGCAGATGGGTCACAGACCAAAGCCTCTCACCAGCAAGGAGCCTTGCCTGAGTTTCCATGTTTGCTCCCGGCCACTTGCCTAAGCTGAGATGCACACGAGTACACAGTGCACATATACACACTGCCTTATACAATTACAAACCTACTATTCTTATTAAGAAAGGATCAAAACTTCAGTAAATGTAATAAAAAGAAAAGTCCTTCTTGGTGCCCCTGGTTCCCACCTGCCTCCCCAAGCCAGTCACCTGTCTCCACAGGTGGCTGGCAGCCGCCGGCCAGGCTGACTACTGCTCCACTTGGGGGATCCATCTAGAACACCTAAAGTTCTGTCCTCTGGTCTGAAGACCTTTTTAGTCAAGGTTTTTGTGGGTGAGGTCACACTCCCTATAATACTTTAGCTCCCGATTTTATTGTTCAACCTGATTCTATAACTGCTTTATGTCAGTTTTGGTAAACATTTTTAGTAAATGTTATAGATGCCAAATGAAACTCAGCAATGGATTAACACACATCTAATAAATACAGTTGTGTAATAAATTACAAAAGAGCCAGGTGAAAATCAAATAGTTATGCATATGATTTTTAAAAAAGATTACATTGCTTTTCACACAATATAAATTCACAACTAATTAACAACAAAAGCTTCTATAGAATTCTTGAACTTTCTTTGGCATAATTACAGGAAATGAAAATGCATTTTTTTCAAATGAAAAATCACCCCATGAATTAATATCCCAAGCATTAACCTGTGAACAATCATTAGGTAAAATTAAATTTCAATATTCTGTGGATTTGAAGGAATTTTTCTCAAACACTAATGGTGGGAATGCAGATAGTTTTTTTCTAAAGGACAATATGATAGAACTTAAAAAATACTATAAACTTCCATTATTATAACCCAAATAATTCTATTTTTCAGAATTTATCCCAAGGAAATAACAGACAAATGCAAAAATGACTGTTTATTATCACATTATTTATAATATTGAAAAATTAAAAGTAACATAAACATCAGTCATACAGGACTGGTCATATTACAGTTTCCCCATAGTAGTGTATCCAGTCATTTAAAATGATGACATAATTTATAACATGGATAGCTGCACATGGTTTATTGAGGAACCATGCACCTTACTCTTTAACATAGAGAGTATCACCCACTGCAATAAATGAACACATATATATATGTAATTTATGGGAATAAGAACCTGCATAAAAGAAACTATGTAAAAGTAATTTTGCATGGATCCTGAGGTTATGGATGATTTTTTCCTATATTTTTCCCTTTTTCTACCATGAATGTCTATTATGTACTTTAAAAAGGTTAAAGAAATGGTGACATTAAAAAATGTTGACATTGACTCAAACCTCATATTATTCAGTTCGCTTTTTCTACTCTCTGTGATTGCAGGCTGCAGTCCTAAGCAAAGACATCCTCTGAGTAAATATGTGCAAGGTCAGTCACTATTCTCTACCCAGCACCCAGCACCCCTTGCTGTGGGACTCTCCTCTCCTCTGAGCATCATCTGGAGGGCAGATACTGGGACCTGCCTCTCACTCCAGAGCTGAGGTCTCTTCTCTTAACACCTGCCATCCACAATCACAAAGGTAAGTGAATTAAAAGAGGAATACCCCTTTTCACAATTGTGTTTAAGACTAAGGAACAGAGAGAAGCTTGAGAGAGGTACTAAAATCACCAAATCGTTGGAAAATAAATGAGCATAGATAAAAATTTGGGATTCTCTAAATTAGAAAAGAGGAGGTTGGCGGGAGGCCCTACAGTGGGGTTGACCAGATGGCCCTTAGTTCATCTGTGGGGTGGAGCAACCTGTCCAAGGTCACAGGGCTCTTATGAGGTGAAGCCTGAGTTCTGGCTTCACCAGAACACCAGAGGTTTGAGTCCACACCCATGCACTGACCAGGTGAGGGACTGACTGGACCGAGGGCTCCTGTTAAGATAAGTTGCTGGTCTTAAGTGACAAGGTAAGGAAGCCACAGAAAGGAAACCAGGGCAGTAACAGGAGCATCCACCTGTTCTTGGGAGGCTCTGCACACAGGGCTGGGAGATCCAAGCAAGATCAATACCCGTGAGTCTGGGAAACACCCACCAAAATGCAACTGTCATTCCCCAAATAAGAAGAAACTGTCAGAAGTCCCTGCCTTGGCAAACCACAATTCTAACTTGCAAGATAACCCAAATGTCCTCTCTGGAATGTTACTGGTTTTAACACCTCCTTCAGCAAAGCTCCAAAGCTAGTCCTGGGTGGAAATAAACATAATGACCCTTTAAGAACATAATTATGTAGACAGTCTATGTATGGATATGTTGATCAAAACCCTTGCTGATATCTAAATGAAATAATTTTTACACCAGCTGCAGAGCCTAAGTTAATTGTTAGCTTTTGGGAAAACTAACAAAATACTGCTTATTTCTGAATTAGCAGCACTAAAGACCTGTAATTACTATTACCTTTAAGTATGGAAATAAACCTCTTAAAATATAGTATAAACATAGCATGTGGATTTTGCATCATAGATCGATGCAAAAGGATAGTTTTTTTTAAAGGTGAGAACTAGTTTCTCTTATCAAGACTACATCCCATTGCCAGGAGTAGTGGCTGACATACAGTAGATGCCCAATAAATATTTTTAGGGGAAAAAGGATGACATATTTAATAATAAAGCTTCCTGGCTAATATTAAATGAACTAGTTAATGACAATGTCAGTCAGCGTTTGTCCATGTGTCCAGATACCCAGTACATAGACAATCAAATCTATACACACACGTCATAGCATAGATAGCAAATGCAGCATTCATTCAACAGGTATATACTGATTCGTATAGTTTTTCTATATAGCATTCGTGCTCAGCTGCAGAGTTGTGTCCAACTCGTGACGAACCCATGGATGGTAGTGTGCCAGGCTCCTCTGTCCATGGGATTTGCCTGGGAAGAATACTGGAGTGGGCTGCCATTTCCTACTTCAGGGGATCTTCCCAATATACTGATTGCCTACTATGTTTCAGGCATCATCTTAAGTATTATGAATTCAGTTGTAAAGAAAACCCAGTACTGGTCCTCATGGAGCTTATGGTCTGGTGAAGAGATTCATCGTGAATGATAAATATATAATTATAATATATGTAATTACTGATTGGGGAAATGCACAGAGCAAAGGACAGGGCTATAAGAGAAAAGTGCACAGTGGGGCAGGGGAGGGTCTAATGTACACTGAGGTGGTCAGGGCAGGCTTCTTGGAGGGGGTGACCATCCCGAAGGGAGAAGTGCCTACCAGGTGAAATGCAGGAGAAATGGCATTCTGGTAGCAATGAGCCATAGACTCTGAGGTTAGGAGGCACTTGGCTTCCTCAAGGAAATCAGAGACACTGTGACCGTATTGGAAAACAGGCCTGAGTGCAGCCACCAGATAATGGAGGGCCTGGAGTCTAGGCTGAAGAGCCCCGGGCCCACTTCACTAATGTGATGCCAAGCAATTGATGGATTCTGAGCAAAGCAGTGATTGACCTAACTTTTATTATAAAAATATTGGTCGGCAACTGTGTAGAGAATGAAGGTGAAGAGGCAAGCGTAGGTGACGAATGAGACCATAATACCAGGAAAGGTACAAGCCTCCCAGAAGGATGCAGCTAGGACACTTATCCCTGAATTAACTGTGCTAAAGGCCTGTATTATAAAGCTTCCCAGGTGGCTAAGGGGTAAAGAATCTGCCTGCCAATGCAGGAGACACAGGTTTGATCCCTGGGTTGGGAAGATCCCCTGGAGGAGGAAACAGCAACCTACTCCAGTATTCTTGCCTGGAAAATCCCATGGATGGAGGAGATTGGTGGGCTATAGTCCATGGGGTGGCAAGGAGTTGGACACGATTTAGTGACAAAACAACAAAACAGCAATCACAAGCTCAAATGCTTCCTTCAAGTTCTCCCACACTTCCTGCTATTCTGTCTTCCCACACTGACATGGAGCCCCGTTCAGCTGCTCCAGTAGGAGCTGAAGCCTGAGCCACTCCTGGCAGGTGCCAAGCCTGCAAGACTCTTCCTGCAGGAAGCGAGGCATTGTAATGAATGCAGAGTTCCTTGATTCCCTGTCTCCATTGCAGGCAAGAATGTCAATTCTTCACTTCTCAACTGGAGTTTTTTGACAACTTATAAACTGTGACCTGGATGTACAACTTATAGATTCTCAAAATTCAGTTTAACGAAGTAGCAAGAGGAAGGCTTTTCTTTAAAAAAAAAAAAAGAAGTGAGAAAGAGCTAAATAATTTAGGACAAGATCCAGGCACACGAGGGCCCAGAAGCACTGAGCCTGGCCCACGTCTTTGACTTTACCTCTCACCCTGTGACTTTGGGCTCCAGCCAGAGGATGGTGGTTGAATGCAAACAGCGAGTCCCTGTGTCCCATGGACCTTGTCCAGATCTGGTGGCAGCCACAGAGAAGGGTGATCCCAGTGGCTGGGCTGGTGTGACTGGGGTGAGTCAGCACGATGGTGACCACAGTTATTCTTGGACTGTCCTCAGAGGGAAGCAGGCAGTACCCTTCATGGTGAGCTCCCTCTCGAAATCCCATGCAACAGTAATGCAATGAAGAGTGGACTCTGATCACATGGTTATAGCACTTTGCGGCTGGCAATGGAAATTGCAGAAAACATGGAGAAAGAGAAACACCAGGGCACGAAGACTCTAGCTGGGTTGAAGCGACAGAAATGTTGGGTGTAAATTGAGTGTCACAGTGTTTGGAGATGGTTCCTCTAAGGATGTTGTTAAGGTTACATAAGATCACAATGGTGGGGCTCTGGACCTATGGGATTAGTCTCCTTATCAGAAGAGATGCCAGAACTCTTGTGATCTCTGTCTCTCTCTCTCTCCCTGCACTCAGAGAGGTCATGTGAGCACACAGCGGGATAGTAGCTACTACCCTGCCAGGAGGAGAGGCTGCACCATGAAACCTACCACGTTGGAACCTTGATCTCGGACTTCCCAGCCTCTGAACGATGAGAAATGAACTTCTGTGTTTAAGCAGCCCAGTCCACATGTCATGACAACCTGAGCAGACTAATGCAGTGAAAGCTCTGTTTGTAAACTAAGTAGGAAAGAAACCATGCAGTGTATCCCCTGTATAAATTCATATATTTTTTGTATTGAGTGTTCTTAAAGACAAGTGTATCTGAATCAGTGGAGAAGAAAATGGCAACCCACTTCAGTATCCTTGCTTGGAAAAGTAAAGGGACAGAGGAGCCTGGTGGGTTACAGTCTATTGTCACAAAGAGTCAGACACAACTGAACGACTGAGCATGAACATACATACGTGAATCAATGTATCCATTGTTTTTTTAAATTTAGGCTTATTTATATTTTAAAAATAATATGCTATTTTGAACAAGATCAAAAGGCTCATCAAAGCTGGCATATGACTGTGATATACAATGGGGCTTCCCAAGGTCAAGGACACGCCTGGCAGTAGCCCACCAGGCTACCCACCAGCTCAACTCTGTTGAGCTCCCAGAGTTCTCCCTGCTTCTGGGAATGAATGGTGATGTGAGCTGAGGGGGTGGAGCAGCCGTGAGGGTGGGTGTTCTGTGCACGGGGCCCTTCCTGGGATTCAGAGCTATTTGAGGAGCAAGCATTGTCCTTCCCTCTGCACCATTAAAGCAGAATCTCCCCAGGATGTTCTCATTGCTGCTGGGACAGTCATGGTTTCCTCATGACAAGGCAATTGGTTAATTCACCCTTAACGCCTCCACTTTGCTCTGACACATGACACTTTCTGTCTGACACCACCTCTCTCTGGGCTTAATGAAGACCTTGGCTGTCTTGAACTGCTATCTATTGACTTGGAAGGCATTCGCTTCCTGCTGCACATACTTTTATGGCACTTGGCAATCCTCAGCTGTCCTGAAGGTGCTCTTCAGAGGTTGGAGGGGGGGTTCCTAAGCCAGAGGGAGGTTGAAGGAACATTTCACACCTTAGGTTCACCAGTCTCGAACTGGCTGATGGGAGTCCCCTCCGCAGTGTCCGAGCCAGCCATAGCAGTCCTCCCCGAGTGCCTCTGTCTTTGGGATCCAGCTTCAAGGGCCAGTTTTCTGGAGTCTTTGCAGGACAGGGGAGGCTGATTTTTCACCTTGGCTCGTCAGCTCTGCTGCTCCTGGAAGATGGGAGACTGCCTGTTCACCTGCAGAGAATCTCAGAAACTGGCAAGTAATCCGGGCCACAGAAGGGGCAAGGAACACATTTCCTTCTGCCCTGATTAGGGCTTCCCTGGCTTTCAGTGGGGTCTGGGTGGGACCTCCCCACCTGCTGAAGCTTCTTGGGTGAAGACCTCTCCTTTCTGCTTCTGCTGGAACTCATGCCAAGCCCAGCCGGTTCTCCTTCATCAATAGAGCTCTCATGCAATCTGGGGGAGGGGACGGGCTTGGGAAGTGACTCCTTACCAAGATCTGGGACCAGCACTTCAAGGGCAGGATGGTCAGTGGCCAGGTTTGGGATTCGGGGTCGCCACGGCCGGCTGTGAACCCTTGCTCCCCAACCCCCACGGCTCTGTGTGAGCCTCCACATCTGCAGGGGCGATGGCAGGGTCTGTTCTCGGGCCTCAAACGCACACCCGAGGCCGGGGCTCCCCTCTGACCAAAACTTCATCAGGGTCCTCTGAGCCCTCTTCTCTACCTGGCCTGGACCTTGCCCTGCCAAACCCAGGTTTCATCAGAGAACCCCGCTGGGTGGTTTATGGACAATTCCCCTGGCCCTTGGTATCTGACTCCTTGGCCTGCCTTTAGCAAGAACCCCCACCCTTTTCATCTCATCAAGCTCCTCTCTGTGATCATCCCCTACTCTGCCCGCCGGTCATGCATCCCCAGCTCTCCCTGCTGCATTTGGAGGTCAGGTCGGTCTGCCTCCCCTTCTGCAATTGAATCCAGCAGAGTCTTCTCTGCTTTCTTTAACGAGTGTCAGAATAACGTTTTCTCTTTAACTTCTGCAACATAGCAGGGGCTCAATATACTGACAGTGTTACAATGTCGGCGAACAGCATAAATGAGGGAGAAAAACGCAGAGGGATCAGGAAAGGGCAGGTTCAAAGTCAGAGAACATGGTCAGAAAATCTGCAGTGGTGGGCTCACAACCAGACGTTTGCCGCCTGCTTGGTAGGAGAGAAGGGCCACTACTGCCAATAATAACAACCCAAATCACCAATCATGAAATGGGGGAAAGCCTGAGAGTGTCCCCAGATTCATCCATGGGTGGAAGGCCCCAGTGAGCCCTGCTCTTGGCACCTTCCCCTGTCAAGCTGCCTCCTTGTCAAGCTCCCCTCTGATGCTTCAGGACCCGCTCCCAGGACCCCCTCCATCACAGCTGCCAGAGCATGTCATCAGTCTCAGAGGCATGGAAGGAAGCAAGAAGAGTGACCTGAACATGCAGCACAAGCAAGAGGCAAGTCAGAACTCAACACCCACTTACATGGGCCTCCTGGTACGACCTGTGAGCCTTGGGGGAGCAGACACAAGGCGGCCCGCCGAGCTCCTCGTGGAGATGGACATGCACAAGGACCACCTCCTGAGTGGGTGCTTCGCCCGGGGCCCAGCATGGACTCTGACCCCTGTCACTGAACCCGGAGCTGAAACCGGCCGCGTTAAGGAGTCATTAGTACGAGCAGAACCAAGACTCACCCGGAGACAGACCAACAGCATAGCCCAAACTCCCGTTTCTCTTCAAACATTAATCACCATCTCATGTTTAATTAATCTGCGCTGAGTTTGCTGGGTGATGAAAGCAGAATTTTCTATCAGTAGGAAAAACACGTATGGATTCAAGGCTCTTGTGTGACTCTGCCGGCAGATCCCTGCCAAGTCTGAAAGAGCCGTTCAGATCCCTCTCCCCCGAGGCATCCCTCATCTTCCCCTGGGTTGTGACAGGGACTCACCTCGAGAGATCACTTTCACGTTTCTCATGGTGGTATGGCTTGTACACTTGTCTAAGCTCACCAACAATCCCCTTGGACAGTGGCAGCCATGGCGTTGGCCCTAGCAGCCAGCACGGGGCTGGGTGGCTGGTCCACCCTTGGAAGCACACTGCCTTCTGGGTTGTGTCTGCATTTGCCCAGCGCAGGCTTGCCTTCCCCTCTGGAGGCTGGACTGGTGCAACCAGGGATGGAGGGGGGCCGTTTAGGGGGTCATGGTGAGCTTGGCCACAGAGACACAACTGAAATCATTATTTGTGCTCTGATGAGCTGGCTTTAAATCTCTCTGTGCAGGAAAGCTGGCCTGGCTTTCCTGTTCAGATGTCACAAAGAGCGAGAAAAGTAAACGATTTTGAGCACATGCTTTCCTCCAGCTAAAGAGAGATTTTGCTATTTTCTCTGGGATTTTCTATCAAAATCTACACTGAACATCAAAAGCTGTGGTGTTTCTTGGGGACGCCAGATCTATGGCTTTCTTTTTCCCATCAGCTCTCCCAAGTGAACCATCCACGAAGATAAAACAGCAAAAACTCCTATAAGAAAGTAATTACTTCAAAACCGAACAGAAGGCAATTATGACTAAACAGAGCTGCGTTTGGGTTCGGCATCTGACAAAACGGCTCCGAGATGACAAAGATGGGCATTTTCATTGCCAGATAACCAGACCGTTTTCTGTTCACAGCGGTATTCTTAATACAAAAAAGGACATAAAATAATTGGCCAGCTAACCTCCAGTCCACCAAGAAATAAAGATGCTGCTCACAGCTCCGAGAGGTCCTGAGAAGCTCCTGCCTTCAGCTCCGCGCTGAGAATATAAATTGCCAGAGGAGAACGAGATGGATCTTTAAGGAAAAATGAACTCTTCTCCTTTAGAATTTTGCAGGATTATGGCCCATGTTGGACAAGTACAAGCTCAATTTATCCTTGACCCCCGATCATCATGTTAAACTCCAGTTTTAATCACGATGACCTACCACCCTTCTTCTTTATCATGTCTTTGAAGAGGCCATGTGCTTAAATTAATATCATCAATGGCTTTATTTCAGGTTGGGAACTGTGAGCATTGGATAGTTAGTGAGCACACAAAGGAAATGACAGAGCAGCAATCTGACACAATCGGGGGAAGGAATCAATTAATTTGATGGTACTTGGCGGCTGGATTGCAGCACTGGCAGAGGGGGCCAGCGGTTGGCCCACGCTGGCTCCCTTGTGAGAAGGATGAAGTGGAGAGCACTCTGGGAGGCCCATGTGATCCGTGGGCACTTAACAGCACAGATCATAATTGCACTGATTACTACCACTGAAGCAGGGTCAGGTGCCTGTATTATGAATTCATGCCCCTCTCTCATGTTCAGCCCATTGTCCTGCTTGAGCTTCAGATGGGCTGCCAAATGCTGTAGAATGTCCTGCACAGAAGCATGATCCAGGTGGATGGTCTCCTTTGCGCATTCATTCCTGCGTTCACTCATTCGTTCTACCAGCAGCCACACCTGTGACGTCCTTATATGCCCCTTCTGTGCTCTACACGAGACAGTTCACATCACTCCCATGATGACACCGCGAGATGCTTATAATTCCTATCATCCTGTCAGCTGGGACCTGAATTGGCTCCAACCCCCATCACACACTTGTGGAAGTTCAAAGCCTCTCTGGGATCTCCAAGATTTTCTAGGGGGGTTCAGTTCTGAGGGTCCCCTCTGCTTCCACATCCACAGTATGCCTCTGTTCTGTGCTGCATCATTCCAAATGTCAAAGCAACACCCTAAACCAACCCTTTCTGGAAGCACAGAACTCAAGAGGGCAGAGAGGGAGATGGGAGTCTGCACAGGCAGTATACACTTCAACGGAATGTGAGGCATCTCTGCTCCACTGCCTGGCTTCCAGGCTGGACCAGGTCTCCATGGCAAGCAGAGGGTGTGCCCCAAAGCCCGGAGCACCCATCATCTCTACCCACAGCCGATGGCTGAAAATGACCACAGAAAGGATCCATCGTATGGGCTACCAGTCTTCACCCAGCCTGTGGCCTGAGAACTTACACGAGGGTAAGTCAGAGAATGACTCTTACGGAGCATTCAGAGCTGTGGAGAGTAACCTGGTCCACATCAGACAAAGTCATTTAAGGCCATCGATGGAGAGATGACAGGTGACCCGAGGGCAGGGAAAGGGCTGAGTGACTGTCCTGATTCTCAGTGAGACCCTGAGTCCAGGTGCTGGGAAGGGAGTGGGCCAACCAGGTGGAGAGAGACCACCTAAGTGGTTTTTTCTAAGTGAAAAGAGTTATCCACAATTCAAATAGGGAAAAAACCCAAACCTAACCAATTCAGCCTGAGAATCTGATGCTATATGTTGTTATATGCGCATTTCAGGGAATTCAGAGGCTGTGAAGGAAACGGTGGGCAATTCAGAGCATCAGAGAAACAAAGAAGCAAACTGTGAGCTCAGGAGACATCTCCTGGGCTTTACGATCCATGATTTGTCATCGATTTACTCCCCCAAAGGGACTCGATATCCTTCAAATTTAGTCAATATGCTTTTTATTTTTATGTCATTTTCCTTCTAATGACAAAGATCCTCTACACTGGAAGAGAACAAAGCTAATATTTTGTAAGGTTTAGATGCTTGTTAAGATGTGAGGAAAAGTACACAGGAGAAAAATAAAATGGAAAAGAAAGGAAGAAGGTGAATTGACAGACAAGTTGACACAGGGCAGTGAGAGAGGAAGAGTGTCCTGGTTCCTAGGAAGAACTAGAGCTTCAGGGTCAGGCAGAAAGCGGGTGCGTGTGTGCAGTGGGGCCTCCCATGTGCTATGGGAGGAGACTGGGTGGGAAGTGAGTGACCCACGGCCTTGCTGGTGTGACTCTAAGGGCAGAAGGAGGAAGGGAACCACCCTGCTACAGCTCTGAGTCTACTGCGGGGGCTGCATGAATCCACGTGTGTGATGAACAGTGGAGAACTGGGCCGGTGTCCAGGTTGTGACTGTGCACCACAGATGTGGGTGGTGTTAGCCACTGGAGGTGGGGTCGGGGTGGGGAGTACTATCCTCGAAACTTTCCACTGATGTACAACCATTTCAACTGATGTACAATCATTTCAAAATAAAACAGTTAGAAAAGTATTACAATAAAAACAAAGAAAAGCAAAAATCAAAACAAGTCAAGACAAACTGCAAAATCACAGGAAGACTCAGTATACCCTGGTCTCCAGGGTGGATCTGGGAGTCTACAGTGGACGAGAGGCCAGAATCTCTCCCTGCAATCCGGGGGTGGGGGTAGGGGTGGAGTTGATCCAGGTTGTGCAGGGGTCACCCAGGAAAGGTCAGTGGGCTGTGGGCTGTCCCTGGTTCCAGGCTGACACCCCTTCCACTCAGGCTCAGACTGCAGACTCTTCCGGTAAAGCCTGGATGAAGCTTCCTGGGCAGCTGGACACATCACATTATGAGTTCAGACGGTTGGGCCCCAACATGTCCACTGATTGAGGGTCTCAGATGTCTAAGAGGTCAGGGGTGGGCTCAGAGTTGGGAGCATCGGGTCCTGGGGGAGGTGGTGGAGGGAGAGGGAGGGGGGCAGTGGTGGGGACCAGTGACCACCATCCCCTGCCTTCCAGCCTGAGTGCAGCCAGGGCTGAAAACTGTGTGAAAACTTGCAAACAGGGCTCAGAGGGGAGAGACAGAAAAATGTGTTCAGATGATCAGGAGCCACCAGGGTCTAACAGGAGACACAGGAGACGAACGAACTCAACAGAGATGGAGATTTCATTTCAGTTGGTAAATGAGAAAACTAATTATTCAAGCAAAAATCCCAGTTTAAAACCACACTTGACTTATTAATGTAATAAGAGCCCTGGCAGATCTCTCTCCAAAAAGGAAACTTTTTCTCATTTTTAATGGTTTGAGCCAAAGTCTCCTAGATTGAATAGAAATAGACTTTGACTTCTTACGAAGGTTTTGATTTCCCCACATTCCATCTCAGGGTCTCCTGGAGCCCTTTCCTAGTGGGCAGACAGAGGGTCAGTGCCTCCAGAATTCTGCAGTAGCCCTTAGCACAAGGATCTAAATGAGGGATAGCTGCTTTTTACCCTGGAAATGAGATGAGAGAAAAATAACAGCGTGACACCAAGGTTCACGTCCAAGGGCAGAGGCCAGCATGGATGAGCAGAGCAGTGGGCGGGGCTGTCTGTGCTTGGGAGGCCTGGCTCTGCACGGCAGTCATAGGAGGTGGTTTCTGGGCTCAGGAGAAGTCCCTTTCCTGCCCCTGGCAGAACTCCAAAGCCCCCACCACCTCCAAGCACAGAAGCAGACCTCTGTGGCGGCTTTGAGGCCTCTCTTTGTCCGGCCCCCTGCCCTGAGGTCTATGAGGTAGCCTACAGCCCGGTAGCTTTGGGAACATGGGTGGGGGTGGGGGTGTTAGAAGGGCAGGAGCCAGAAAGATGGTACCCTCAATTCCAGTGCTCAGAAGAAGGGGGTCCCAGATGTGTGCAAAGTGGGGAGCCCCTGGAGAAACCTCCTCCTTGTGTTCTGACTTCAGGAATTCCAAAGTTGCTTCCTTTGGGGTTCAGCCTTATCAGGGATGACACTGGAGACCCACAACATCTCCCTCCTGAGCAACTGGACCTAGGATGGATGGATGGATGGGAGGATGATTAGGAGAACTTATGGATGGATGGGTGGATGGTGGATAGATGGATGGTGGATGGATAGATGGGAGGATGGATGGATTGATGGATGGATGGATGTGAGGACAGTTGGGAGGATAGGTGGATAGTGGATGGGTGGGAGGATACATGGGAGGATGGGTGGATGAGGCAGGACTGTAGCCAAATCTAGACAAGCTGGTGAGAAAGCCTGGGGATGGTGGCTGGGGTCTCCAGGGTCTGGGGTGAATTTTCCCTCAGAGCTCACTCTGTAGGATGTCCTAGTCTGAGTCTGTCTCCTTCCAGGCTTCCGTGGGCATCAGGAGCTCTGTCAAATGCTGTCACCCTCCTTGGAGCCCAGAGAAAGGCAGACACTGGGATGAGACAGGGCTCCCTATCCCAGGGCTCCATGTGTTCCCGATTTCCATGCTGGAGTCACCACAAAGTGCATTCATCTCCAACAGGAGAAGCAGAGTCCTATGTAGAGACTGAGATCTTCCAGTAGAGAAGCTTGGAGGGGCTCAGTCTGTCTGGCTGCGATGAGGAAGGGCACTTGGGGATACATGTGGCAGCGGCACCCCCACGTGGGCAGGACACAAGGGGGACAGCACCACGGTTTTTGGGAGGCCCCACCCCTGGATCTTCCCCATGGCCTCGGCTACCTCTGGGAGCGGCTGGAAAGTCCATTGCTGACTCCAGTGATCATTCTTAATAGGTCTCCCTGTAATTGGAAGATAAACCTTCCAAGTTTGTAGCTGTCTCAAATTCGTCTTTAACTTAAAAAGAAATATCAATAATTAAAGCCAACCGCAAGCACCATGGCGACACGTGTGAGGGACAGATAAGGACCCGCCGAGCCTTTGATTGTGACTTGTCTGTCTTGGCAGATTTACTCCCGAGACCCTGCTCTGAATTATCTTTTTTATTTCATTTCTGGTACTGCTGAGAGCTGAGAGCATCCTGATTCCAGCCCCTGGCAGATGCTCCGTGGGACTCGGGCAGCCAGGGAGCTCCTCAGGCCTGGCGGCCACTGTGTCTCACTGCAAGCAGGGTGACCACCCATCCAGCCCCTTGCTCCTGCTTCCCACGTGGTTGAAAACAAGGTGGGCACCTTGGGCTCTGCAGACAAGCCTCGGGCTCCCGGCTGAGACATTGCCCACTGGTTCAGGAGCAGAGGTGCTCACAGAGAGAGCCCAGACATGTCTGCAATGCCTCGGTGGAGAAGTGCAAGCTGACATTCATGAAGCATTTATTAAGGTCCCCTGCATGCAGTGCACTGTCCAGAACCAGGATGAAGGGTGTCCAGGACACCATCCTACCCTACAGGGACGTGAGAGGGGGTATGGGGTCTGTTGTCCACTCCTGACCTCACACATCCACCTGGGGATGTGGCCAAGTGGCCATACGGGGAGGGTCTGGATGCAGGGGTGAGTGTGCTCATGGCTCCGCTGTGTCCCTGCTTCTCACACTTGAGTGTGAAAGCCCAGGACTGGGCCAGAATAGCCCCGCCCTCATCCAGGCTGGACACACAGATTGTGGGGCTGGGGGTCTTCCCGGTCTATGGATGGTATGCTCTCTCCTGTACCCGGAAGACCAGCCAGGCTCCTGGCAGGAGCACTCACACCCACGCTCGGCCTTCAGTGAATACAAATAAAATATGAATTCGTGCAGCCTGAGTTACGTAGACAAACAGATAAACTACAAAATGAACCGGAGACCTCAGAGGCCAGTGGGGAAGCTGGACACTGATGAGCAAGCCCACAACGTTGTCACTGAGGGGGGACTGTCTGGGGAAGGTGTTCAGCTCCATACGCATTGGGGACGAGGAGCAAAATGTGACGTGAGTGGTGCCTCTCTCAACAGAGAGCACAGGACCTGTCAGTGTTTTCAACCTGACCTTGGTCCTGGGGAGAGGACACAGCATGTGTGAGAGGTGCACAGACCTCCGGGAAGCCGGGCAGGTAGGGGTGGGGAATTTCAGAGATGCTGGAAGGAAGACAGCCGTTCCAGGGGCCAGAGAAACACCAGGGCCCAAAAATGAGATGAGAACCCGCTTTGTGCTGCGTGGGGAGGTAGGACAGGGACCCCTGATGGGACTGCAGAAGCTGAGCAGCCCAGGAGCCATTCCCTGATTTCCTTATCTGAAAAATTCGGCAATGAGACCAAAATTGCCCTGCTGTCAGGTCGAGCACAACGCTTAGAGGACGAGCACATGGGGATGCCCTCTGCAGTCTGTGACAGCTTCTGCTTTTTACGTATGGAGGCCCTGAGTATCTGAGTGTCTGCCTAGATGGCTGAGTCTAAAAAAAGACCCTGAAAAACAAACAGACAAAAATCTCCATTTTTTTTGCCTCTTTAAAATTATGTTGTTTTCACTGCTTCCAGGTTTGTTTTGGTTGATCTGATGATATTTGGTTCTCCTGATAAGTAGATGATCATTATTTCTGACCCTAATATAGCCCTGTGTTTTCCCTACTTCCTACACCCACACAATCTCTTTGGAACAAACTCTCACACAGACTGCTCAAAACTGCGGACGCCTCCAATACAAATCCTTAATAAAGATGCCAAGTCGGTTCAGCAAATGTCAGAGATTTCTGATGTCACAGAAGAGGGAAAAGTTCTTATTAAATATTTGCATGTTGAATGAATATACTAATTAAACAACCAGAGTAGAAACAAATTTGTTAAAAGTGGCCCTTCCCGTGTTCTTGTGCCCAGGGTGGGTGCCTCTGGGAAATCTCAGTACCACCAGGAGAGTCCTGCGGGGGCTCCAGGCACCACGCAGCGAGATGCTCCTCTCTGGTCTTCAAGACCCAGTGGGTCTTGTCCTGGAGATGCTTACACATCCCATCAATGATGCATGAGCCTCAAAAGGCAACTTGATAGCCTAGGAAGACCCCAGCCCCATGACCTAGAAACAAAAGCACCCACTGCTCAGGTGGAGCCTCACAGTCCACAATTATGTGTAACTGAGCTCAACTTATTAACTGTGTGGCCCTGACCAACTAGTTGACCATCTTTCACCCTCCTTTGCTGTGGTTCTGCAGACGGCTTCACTGGGGTCACCTGGATTGCTGCTGGGCTCCTGAGATCAGTTCTGGGAAGAAGCCAGCACCCTGCTCCCTCTCACCCAGGCCTCACCTACTCCTCCCGCTTCTGCAAACACGTCTCTAAGCTCTTGGTTTCATTTTTTCCTCATCAGAGAAGCCCCCACGGTTCCCTCTGGGGGATTTCCTGGCATTTTCTGGGGAATTTTTTGAGAGATTTTCTGTCCCTTGAAGTTCACACTGTCTTTTCCTTTCTTATTCCTTATCCTTGCATTGAGAATCCCCATCTTCACACCCCTGGGTATGGGCACAGGGGGTTGGCCTCACAGTCTACCCGTCTGGCCTTGGATTCCACCCGATGGGCACTGTCCTTGCCAGACACCCTCAACCTTGTCTGGAACCACTTTCCTGGGAAGTCAAGAAGGGAGATTGCAAGGTTCCCTGATGTAGGCTACATCTACTTCCCAGGGAAGCACTTGAAGACCAAGAAGCCCAAAGTCAGCCTTGCCTGAGGCTGAGACTTGGACAGTAGGGCTCTGTGGGCCCACGACTCCTTGATGTGGCTTTAGGGGTGAGTTTCAGGAAAGACGGATGATAGCTTTCCTTTGTTTGGACCCTGCTCATGAGGGGACAGCAGCATGATGAAGGATGGTCTCATGGAACATTTACTGGGAGCTTGGGGCTTCTTGTTTCATCCTTACTGTATCCTCCAAGGTAAGACTCTGATCACCTCAATATACAGATAAGGAAGCAACAGCAGGTGTGTGTGCATGCTAAGTCACTTAGTCGTGTCTCTTTACAACCCCATGGACTGTAGCCTGCCAGGCTCCTCTGTCCATGAAATTTTTCAGGCAAGAATACTGGAGAGGTTTGCTATGCCCTCCTTCAGGGGATCTTCCCGATCCAGTGATTGAACCCACGTCTCTTGCACTGGGAGGTGGGTTCTTTACCACTAACGCCACCTGGGAAGCCCCATTGCAACAGCAGGAAGAATAAGCTATTAATACTTGCCCCAAGACCCAGAGTGAGGACAGGGCCCAGATTTGAACCCAAGCCATTTGGTTCCAGAGCCATTTACAGTGAGGTCTGACTGGGGTGGGGATGACCTCTTAGAGTAGGTCCTGCCAGGGTCAGATTTGCTGAAGACAGTGAAAAAACCGTGTTTCCTGATTAGATTTTATTTCATTTACAAAACACTTTACACTCAATGACTTGCTAAAACAGCTTTTCCTGTTGATGACTGGTCCCCAGGGCTGCATGGTGACAGGTCAGAATGTCCCTAAAGATCAGCTCTGACACGCTTTCAACAAATGGTGCTGATGTACAGAACAGAAAGTACAGCCATCGTATAGGACTCTCAATTAGCCTACCGGGCTCTCTTTCTGTGGTTTAATTATAGGCGATTGTGCATTTGTAGGTGTTTGGTTTTTTCTTGAAATCACTTCTATTGTAGTGGGAGTCCTAAACACTTTGACAAAGGGTGGAATCTACATAAGGAAGAAACATGTGGAATTAGCACCTTCAATATTTATTCTAAAAGGGAACTGAGAAGGGGGCTCCAGCTGGTGTGGAGAAACGTAAACCCCAAGGTTCTCCCAGGAAGGTTCCGTGTCCCAGGACAGGAGGACAAGAGGTCTGCTGGTGACAAGGTATCCTCACACTCTGCCATGGGCGTGATCCTGTTTAATCCTCCCATCAATCCAGCTCCATTTCACAGATGGAGAAACTCAGAAACATGTTGCATAAACTCCCAGCCACCAGCTGGCCCAGGGCCTGGCCGGAATGTGAAGCCAGGCCCGTTCCACTCCAAAGTTCAAGCTCTCAGCTGACACTACCGACCCTGTGTCCCCACTCAACCCAAATACCCGTGTCATTAGTCTAAATATCAGTCTGCCCCAAAGGTATGCCTCTTAGTTTGTTTAATTAGATTAGATACTTTACCATGGTCCACATTGAAAGCTCAGACTCATCCCACTGCTCCAAATGGCTTCCAAGTGACAGATGGCCCCCCATCCTCATGGCCTGGCTCCTCACTGAACCCCCGAGGTACTTGGCTCTTCAGCCTGCAGCCCACTCCCATTGCTCATCACTTCTACCTTGAACAAAGGTTTCCAACTGGGAGTGATTCTGCCCCCACCCAGGGGACAAGTGGCGATGTCTGGAGACACTTTAAGTGACAGCTTGGTTGTTGATGTCAGTGTGCCCCCTCTACAAACACACGGGCTGACAGAGTGTAGTACTGCGTTAAATGTAGCATATTATGGACTGAGCGTATGTCCACTGAATTCATATGTTGAAACCCCGACCCCCCTGCATGATGGTGTTTGGAGGCAGAGCCCCTCAGGAGGTGATGAGGTCAGAGGATGGATCCCCCACGATGGGATCAGTGTCCTCATTAGAAGGGACACGAGGAAGCTTCCTGCCTTTCTTGTCCCTTGCCCCATGAGGACACAGTGAGAAGCCAGGTAGAGACTCCTCACCAGGCCCCTTGACCTTGAACTTCAACTGCCAGACTGTGAGAAATCAATGCTGTTGTTCACCCGCCTGTCTGTGGAATCTGTTATGGTCAGCAGGACTGAGATAGGCAAACCCATCCATCACTTCCTCCCAGCTCTCCTGTGTGAAACTGGACACAGAGTGTCACAGTCAAACTTTTCTTTTTCCGCCTCTCCTGCTGCAAGTCCTGGAGGGCTGGTCCTTCCCTGAGAGGACAGGACCCAGTTGTGAGACGACTAACCCAAGCTAATGCCGGCAGAGAACTTGGGGACCCTACTTTAATAATAATTATAGTGTATAAATGTAATCTGGGCTTCCCAGGTGGTGCTAGTTGGTAAAGAATCTGCCTGCCAATGCAGGAGACCTAAGAGACTCAGGTTCGATCCCTGGGTTGGGAAGATCCCCTGGATGAGGGCATGGCAACCCACTCAAGTATTCTTGCCTGGAGAATCCCGTGGACAGAGGAGCCTGCTGAACTACAGTTCATGGGATCGAAAGGAGTCAGACATGACTGAAGTGACTTAGGATGCATATACACATGAACCATCTTTATTTTTAAAGTAAACACCTATGTGAGACAGAAGCACAGACACACTTCATTTGAAAGAGGGTTTTCATCTGCAGTGAATTAAGTAAAATAGAAAATTAACACATGTAAATAACACCAGCAATCTGAGTTAAATATTAAAGCCGTTTCTAACCTCAGTGACCACATACTACTTCCAAAACGGACCCTGAACGGTAGAACACTCCTTGCCAGCACAGCCCCTAGCTGCTGGGTGTTTCGTGTTGGATGGCATTTCTGGCACTCTCGCTCATTGTATTTCTGCCAACTTGTACAACCAGAGGACGGCAGTGATGAAAGCCCCGTTTGACAGATGTGGGCATCAACAACTTTGTTACTCTGATTGACTGCATGGTATTTTAGGCAAATTAACCTGTCCAAAAACATTCTTTATTGCTGCGCTCAGGCACAGATGGAAATACGAACTTGACAATTCTGGGGACTAACTTCGCAATTAACTGTAACATTTCAATAGACTAATGAACTTTCATTCGAGGCTGTTGCCTGTCAGCAGAGGAGATGGGCAGTTGTCTGAGGAAGTTACAGGACGGCAAACACACTCAACAGCCATGCTCTGTGCCGGGGGGCAGGCAGGGCAATATGGGGGGCCCCGGGGAGCCAACACCCAGTCTGGGATCGTGGTCCATTCGAGGGCTCCTGCACATTCCAACTTTTCCTAAAGAAACCCCAGTTCCAGTGCTGACCTTTGACTAAAGAAATGTTGGCAGTGCCATTTTAAAAAGAAATGCATGAGAGCAAATATTAACAGTGTGACTGGAAAACAGAAACAGATGCCAAGGACTCCCTGAACACGTGGAAACAGAGAGAGGCCCACAAATCCACAGATGTGATGGACAGAGACCAAACCGAGTGGGGACCAACCCAGAGACACAGGGAAGCGGACCCCTGCTCCCTGGAAGAAGGCCCCTAACTAGGAGAGGGCTGGCAAGAGGGCTTGAAGCCCCTCCAGCTGCTGGGGTGCCCAGGGGATGCTTCAGTTTTGTGTCTGATCTGTCGCAACATACAGACCACTCTCTACCACAACACTCTTTCCAAGCAGCCCAATGGGAAATGGAAGATGCTGGTTTCAATTAAATGGACTAAAATGAAAATAATTTAAATATCTTTGCTAATGAATTATGGAACATGCTGGTGAACAGTAACCGCTATCTCTCTTCTTCTGACTATATTTGCACACCTGTCTATCTATCTATCTACCCTTACCTATCTATTTATCCACTCATCCATCCATCTATCCATCACCCCTATCATCTATCTGTATTTACTTCTATCATTTATGTATCATCTGCTAGATATCATGTACCCACCCATCTTTCCCTTTCCTTTCTTCCTTTTCCCTTTTTCCTATCTATCCATCACCCATCCATCATCTTTCCACTTGCCCCTTCATTCTTTTCCCTTCCTCCTTATCTGTCAGTCCATTCATCCATCCACCCATCCATCCATCTTCTCTAACACTATCATGGCATAGAGCCTTACGCATCCACACCCATGAGGAGGTCCTCCTCCTCTCAGCTTGTTCAGTCACAAGGATGTCCAGGAAGACAAGCACCACAGCAACTGTGTTTCCCTGTCCGGTGCCTCCCAACTTCTAGACTAGAGACATCACCAGCTGCAGTCACCTTTCCACCAGGCATCCTGAAAAGTATGCAGGAAATGCCCAGGAAGATGCAGTCGAGGAGCTCCGTGCTCTTCTGTAGTCTTGCCCCAGCACTTTGCCAGCCTGTGTCTTCCTAGAGAAGGTTCCATCTGAGATGTTACTTCACATAGACTCTTCTGTGGCCCCCAAGTCACACAGCCAACCCCTCTGTTGGGCACTTGGCTTTTGGTCAGCCCCGCTTGTCAGTTCTCTGAGGGACCAGTCTCCATGGGACGACAGAGTCATGCATGTGGGGTTGTGGCCACGGGGGCAACTCGGGATCTTCCCCTCCTCCCTGATGGAGATGCTCGGGTCCTGCACTCCTGGACTTCGGAAAGGAGATGGCCCCCGACTCAGCCAGGAGGAGGGGCGACAACCCAGGAGCCATGATTAGGACAGAGACAGTCCCCCGACTTGATGGACCACACCTCACCGTCACCCTGAGTCTGGAAGTGCAAGCTGCAGTGCCCCTAGTCTCATGCACACTGATTTTTAACGAGATCATTAATTCTGCCATCTCTCGAATCCCTACATTAATAATCACAAGGTCTGTTGGAAAATGTAGAGCTGGCTGGGCCCAGATACATGCTTTTTCCTTAAGACACTGCAAAGAGACAAGAGGAAACGCCAAACCAAGGATCCTCAGGGAGCCGACAAGGCAGTGTCTTCAGCAGAACTGTTTCCAACTATCCGCTGTCCATTAACTTAATTTTCTTTACGAAATATTAATACTGGAGACTTAAAAGTTCGTAAATCAGCTGCACTTGGGAACTTTCAGATTTAACTGATTATAAATATTTTTCATTGTGGGAAGTTGCTCACTTACGGAAACAGGCAAAATATGTGGATCCATTTCCAGAGCATGGAATTCCGACACTGTGGAAGGGCTTCTGCCAGCAAGAGGCAGGTGCCCACTGGCTCTTGCACACTCTGGGCAGGCAGAAGTCAGCGTTTTCTTACTGAATTGGTCACTAGACAGAGCCCAGCAGTAGGATTCTCACTTGAGAAAGGGCGGGGAGGGACAGTGCCCCGGGTGGGGTCTGGGCAGGTAGCCGATTCCTGGGGTCTGAGAGAACAGCATCCCCTTACAATGTGAGAACCTGGTGCTTGCTCCGCTCACCTCCCCAAACAACAGGGTTTAATTTTTTGGTAGCCTTTTGCTCACACCCTCTGGGGTGTTTTCTTTGGCACCAACCAGTTCTCAGGCAACAGAACTGATATACAACCATTCAGTTCCATTGGACACTAGTTACCGACGGAGAACTCGGACCGCACAGGTTCAGAGCTCAGTCCCACGAGACTTTCCCTACTTTAGACACAGTTGTAAGTCCTAGGTTGTCAATTTTTGCTTCTGATCAACTGGGGGTTCCCATGACCCCCTTATCAGGTTCAATAATTTGCTGGAACGTTACCTATTAATACATTTGCTGGCTTATTATAAAGGACACATCTCAGGCTCAGTCACATGGAAGAAATGCACAGGCCAAGGGTATGGGTGGAGGCAGAACTTCCATGCTGTTTCTGGGCTCCCCGTCCTTCCCGCACGGCTGGGAAGCTCTCAGGGATCTCAGGGTTCCAGAGTTTTTAATAGAGTTCAACCTCCAGCCCCACCCTCTCCCCTCTTGGAGATTGGTGGTCGGGTGGGGCTGAAAGTCCAAACCCTCTGAGCACTTGTTCTCTCTGGTGAGCAGCCCCTTTGAGGCTCTCCAGGGACTGGCACTAAATCTCCTCACTAGTGTAAACTCGGGGGGATGGAGAACGGTCCTTATGAGGATCTAAAGTTACTCCCACCACTCAGGAGGTTTCAAGACTTCCAGGGGCCCTGTGCCAGGAATCGGGGACAAAGACCAAACATATTTCTTAAAAAAAAAATTATTTTTATTTACTTATTTATTTGGCTGTGCTGGGTCCCAGTGAATTCTTTAATTGCAGCATGTGGGATCTAGTTCCCTGACCAGGGATTGAACCCAGGCCCCCTGCATTGGGAATGTGGAGTCTTAGTCTCTGAGCCACCTGGGAAGTCCTCAAATGTATTTCTTATTCTACTGCTCACCTCCTCTCGTTCCCACCTCCTGGCAGATCCTGCCTCTATGGGATGAGACAGCTGTATCAGAGACTCACGGGCTCAGTGCTCACAGGGACCCCGAAACATCCACACATTTAAGCTGCAGCACATCTGGAAAATCAAGCACCAGCAGCTGCCACGGGGAAACAAACAGGCGCCCCTCTCCCACTGCCCTGTCCCTGATCCGAACTTTCAAGGGTATTGGAAACAAGCTGCAAAGAGCCCATAGACTGTGTATCCTGGGCCCTGGGAGCAGGCTGGCCACACACACCTGTCCACGAGGAAGCCCAAGATGCTGACAGGAGGGGTGGAGCCATGCTTGCCTGGACCTCCCAGCTGGGCTGCTCCTCTCCTTTTTATCTTCTGGAATTAATTATTTCCCTAGTGGTTTAGGCAACCAGGTCACTAGAGTCACTTTTCTTTTGAAGCCTTTTATCTGGTTTTTCTAGTGTCGCATCCCGGATTCTGCTCAGAGGTGTACAAGTTTTGCAAGTATAAGAGTTTACAAGTGACTCTTACTAACACCAGTGTGGAGATGATGAAAGGAGATGCATGTTCACCCTGATGCTGGTGTGTTTCCAGGATGATTCAAGGAGTGGGGACACTGCCACCTTGCACTTATTCTGCTGCTGATCATTGGCTGTCTGGTCGGGTCTGTGATGCAGGTGGGGGTCCCTGCACTTCAAGAGGAGCCATTCTGGATACTTGAGTTGCAGCCTTGGGTTCACTCTGCCTGGAGGGCAGTTATGTCTCTCTAAGCTGGCTCTGATTTCTAAACCCCTCTGAAGGTGTGTTAGCTTTTTGAAGCACTGGGGTGAAGACTGGGGGCTGTGGTAATGAGGCTGGGACAGTGAAATGGAGACAGAAAGTGAGGGGTGAGGAGAGAGAAGGAAAACCCTGTATTTTTCAAGATGGAGCACTTGGATGGGAGAACAGATGAACCTTCTCTAAGCAGGTGCATGAGAAGCATGAGATCAAAAACCCATATCCCTGGGCAAGCAGGACCTCTGATCACACCTTTGCTTGCCTCTGAGAGGTGTGGAGGGCTGCTCCCACATCATTTTCTGCTTCACATACAACACAGAGGGAGCAATAGAGGCTTCTGAATGCTGAGCTCTCTGTAGAAAAAATGAGGTGGAAGAAGAAACGGTCAAGCACCAGACAAGAGAAAGGAGAGCCTGGAGACAGAAGTCTGTGTGTGACCCCTTCCTCACACCAAATGCAAAAGCCAAGTCCTCAAGGGTCACAGAGCTCTGTGCAACACACAAAACCGTAGCATCAATGATCAAAGATGGAGGGGGCTGTTTGTGACTTGGGAATGAGGAGAGAGTCTTTAAATAAGACCCGAGAGTCTAAACATTGGCAACAGAATGAAGGACTTCCCTTCAGTAATGTCCACAATTGACAAAGTCACCCTATGTGTACCCAGTTGGAGACATTCCATCTTGTAAAATCAATAATGTGAATGCTACCTAAGAAACCTTTGCAAAACCACAAGGAAAAGGCGGGACCAACTAAATTCTTAAAATCACAAAGGATGCAAGTAGAGAGTTCACAGATGGGGTGTAAGTCAAATGGGAACTAAGTGTGTGAGAATATGTGAATCACAGAAATGCTCAGCGAAGCAGAAACAGCCCCCCAGGGCCCACTGAATTCAAGAACACAAGAGGTACCGTGCTTGTTCCACGTCTGGTTTCTACAGGACAAGCCTTCTGTGTATCAGGTACAAGAACTCGAGGTCTCCCTCTCTGTCTCTCCCCCTTCAGTTCCTGCCCCACCTCTACCGCTGCATTAAAATAGATCTTCTCAGAGGAGGGCCATCACCAAACTCTTCTTTTCACATCTGCTTCAACTTGGAAGGTACTGCCAAAAAGTACATAAGAAATAAACCAAACAGAGAGCAAGGTGCCAGATGGAGGCAGCCTTCTATCTCCCAGGTCAGGAGCCTGTACAAAGCCCCATACAAGCACCAAAGGTTCCTCAGTGAAGAAAACCCTAGAGGTGATTCCAAAGCAGGCAAAACCAAGTCTTTGCAGTAGTCATGTCAGTAGGTACTAGTGAAGGCAACGAGAATCTCTAGAACACTCATATGTGTTTGGTGTCAAAGTAATAAGACAGAAAGAGACGTTCTCCCTATAAAGGCTTGACTGGACTAATTTCAAAAGCCATAACTGCATGCCCTGGACACTTGGCATTTGAGGAGTCCATGGAACTCTGAAGCCTAAGAGGGGAAAGCAGTGTGGGATTTAGCAAAAGCTGGAGGAACTGGGCATGGCTCTCGATGTCCAGTGTTGGGCTTGGGCATGGGGCTGCCGAGCTGGCACTGCTGGACAGGTCTCGGGGCAGCTGCTGCAGAGCTAATGCTGCAGCGGCAGCCTCCAAGCCTGGCAGCCAGGCCTGGCCCTGCACGGAACATGAACATCTACTCTCCGACCTGAGGTCCTGCTTGTCCCCAGTCTGGGTGAACGCATGACGGCTTCCTGGGGAAATGCCTCCAGGACCCTCAGCAGTGATGCAGGTGTCCTGCTGGCTACGAGGGCCAATCACAGAGTGAGGTTGATGCGGTGCAGGTGGTTCGTCCAGTGACTCAAGAGTGAGTGTCCTGCATGCAGGTCTGCAGGATTCACCACTTGAATAAAATGAGTGTTAGTCGCTCAGTCGTGTCTGACTCTTTGTGACCCTATGGACTGTAGCCCACCAGGCTCCTCTGTCCATGGGATTCTCCAGGCAAGAATACTGGAGTGGGGTGTCATTTCCTTCTCCAGGGGATCTTTCTGACCCAGGAATTGGACCCAGGTCTTCTGCATTACAGGCAAATTCTTCACCACTGAGTCTGCAGGGAAGCTGAATAAAATAAGAGGAGGTGAGGAAAGTGGCAATGGGTCGTGTCAAACATTCTTACATCACAGAGCAAAACTATGTGAGAAACAACCATGCTCCAGAGTCAGGCCACAGTTCCATAGGCTGAGGGGACAGTGACAGTCTAGCCAGGAGTCCCGGAGACTGAGACCCCTGGCTGCAGGCTGCAGAGCTCTGTCCAGGGTGCTGACAACTCCTGGGTCCGGTGGTCGGCCCTGGCAACCACCCGCTGGCATTTGGGGCTGTTCCATTTGGACAAACAGTGGGCCAGCCTGTTAGCAGGGAGGGCTCTTAGTGGACCAATTGGTATTCTTCGTTCTCAAAATGACAGCTGCAACTTCCCATTTGACTGGAGCCCTTGGGTAAATTTACTGTTAGCACTTTCTAGACATGATCAAGACATTACCCTGCCAATTGGTGTGGCTTAAAAATAAATTTGCTCTTTCCCAAATTGTGTGTGCTGGACTGGGTGTCTGTTGTAGAGGGCTGCACAAAGAAGGCTGGGTTCCTCTCTTCCAGCCCAGTACACAGCAGCCACTCGGGTGGAGAGGGACAGACTTGGAGGGAAAACACTCATTTTTACACTGGTGCTACTTGAAACCTAACAAGGGGAGAGTTCCTGGAACGTGGAAAAGCAGGAGGGAAGCTGGATGGAGCAGGTGTAGACTGAATGCTCCTGTTGGGAGGGAGGCCGACCCAGCAGGTCAGACTTGGACCAGGGCCAGTGCTCCAAACTGGCCATGAGACAAATGCATAGCACCAGGCACCCGCCAATGAAAACCCTTTCTTATTACTAATGAAAGCCTCCTTGAGGCACCTCAAGTGGCCCAGATGAAAACTCAGCCAGGATTTAGAAGGCTCTCAAGGGCCCTAGCCCAGGTAAGGAGGACTCTCTCCCAGAGAGGATCCAGGCTGCCAGTTCCTCCCTAACTCTGGCTTCCACAGAGGCTTTCACTAGTCCCCTTGCAGAAAAACTCCTTCAAAAAGTCACATGAGTGAGCGGGCTAAGTCGCCTCAGTCATATCTGACTCTTTGAGACCCTAGGGACTGTAGCCTGCTGGGATCCTCTGTCGATGGGATTCTCCAGGCAAGAATCCTGGAGTGGGTTGCCATGCCCTCCTCCAGGGAATCTTCCCAACCTAGAGATTGAGCTCCAGCAGATCTTCTCGACCCAGGGATCAAACTCGTGTCTCTAAATCTCCTGCATTGGAAAGTGGGTTCTTTATCACTAGAGTCACCTACCATGTGTACCCATGTGAAAGTTGCTCAGTTGTGTCTGACTCTTTGAGACCCCATAGACTATGCAGTCCATGGAATTTTCCAGGCCAGGACACTGGAGTGGGTAGCCTTTCCCTTCTCCATGGGATCTTCCCAACCCAGCGATCGAACTCAGGTCTTCTACATTGCAGGCAGATTCTTTACCAGCTAAGCCACATGCGAAGCCCAAAAAGTCACACACATTTTACTGAATCTTATACATCAATGCAGATTTCATGGCTGCCAACCATACTGTATGTCATCTCCCCCATTTCCGCATGACCATGTTAGTTAGGTTTTATGTCCATTTTAAAGAGATGGCGAGGAAAATAATTCATGAGAAAATCATAAATAATGAGTGTGGGTCACCAAATGTGTTTTTGAAATAGGACTTTATTTCTTCTTAAATGGAATCAAAAAGCTTTTCCGATTTTTAGAAAGTCTTTTTGCATTCCAGAAGATTGTGATATTACTGAGCACTTTTACAAAAGGAAAAAAGCAGACAAATGTTAAAAAGGAAAACATCTTGGCCAGTGCCTCCTGGGCCTGGGGCAATTCCACCTCCATGGATGTGTCCACTGAAGACCCACGGCCCTCAGCCGAGGAGTTGCTTGCGTTCCGTCATGTCTCTGTATTCAGCTGAGCCTCTGTGTTTCGGGGCTGAGTGGCAAAGGCAGATTAAAACAGCGATGGTGTTAAAACAAGATTGTAAAGGTTAACAGACCAAGAAATGGACAAATTACCGCCACTGGCCACGGCCAGCCCCATGCTCTGTCCCTTCTCTGTCCTGCCTCAAGCTGCCTGTCAGGCCTCTGGACCAGCTTCCTGAAGGCCAGTGAGAAAAGTCTCTTCTGGACACCCCAGCCCCTCCTGCCTTCGACAAGGTATCACAGCAGGGACCTTGAGGCCAAGCTGGAGGTGGTGGCATATGAGCCTCGTGCCCTTCCCCACCAGCCTCTCCAAATAAGGCCATCAGAGCCACTTAACTTGAGTCTGATCTGAGGTTCATTCCTTTCCTTTCTAGGAAGCATCACTTCCAGGCCCATCCCCTGACCTCATGGGCTGGTCTTCCCCATTTCATGCAGAAGTCAACACAGGCATGGGCAACGCCCCCACCTTTCATGTGTTCATAGCAGACACCCTGGAATTGTGCTAGGGACGCAGGAAGCCTGAGTCCAGCCCAGACCACGTGGGCCATGAGACCTATGTTTTCAGCCCAGTTTCTCCCGCCATCTCCCCCAATTACACGGGCATCCCAGCTTAGTTCCCTTTCTCCTGAAGTGATGCCACAGCAATGTCCACTGGGAGCTCCGTAATTAGGCCATTACTGTGAACCGCTGGGTTGGGAGCAGTCATTTGTCAAATGCCTTGTCCAAAAAATGAAGACGAAAAATCCACATGTGTGTGTGTGGAGAGGGCAGAGCATGTGTGCACACATGCTCTCATGTGTGTGTGTATGTGTGTGTGTGTGTGTGTGTGTGTGTGTGTGTCAGGGGGGAGTGTCAGGAAGAACAAATGCCAAACAGAAGGAGGGCTCCCCCCACCCCCAACCATGTCCCTCACCACAGGATGCCTGGACTCCTGGATGTGCCAGGAGCAGTCCTCCAGGCTTCAGATTGGCCTCCTGCTCAGGAGCACGTCCAGGTTGAGGCCAGAGGAGCGTTTCTTACGCTGCCAGATGGCTCCCATTCTGGGTCCTGTGCTCGCCTGCAGTTATTGGAGCTGCCTCCCAGGACTGGGTCTCACCGGGGACCAGCCTCACTGTCCAGGAAAGCTCATTAGTGGCAGAGGGCCGTGTAGGGCCAAGCAGGGCCTCAGGGCGACGCCGCAATTATGTTTGCACCGCCTCCTCCGCGTAAGTTCTTGGCCTCACTGTCAGGCAGTCATCGTCTCAGGAGTCTCCCTCCGGGGCTTAAAGACACTGTGTTCCTGGCTCCTGACACAAAAGTTAATTGGGAAGAGAGCAGTGACATCAGTGTGAACACTGCGGTCTCTGCTAGGATGTGGAGAAGTCGCCGTGTGCGTGTGTGCTCGTATGTGGATGGATGTGTATGTTGCACAGCCACATGCATATACCAACATCCCTGAAGTGTGCTATTGTACCAAAGGCTTTGCTTGTCTTATCTGTTTTAGTAACCCTCAAAAAAGATTACAGGAATTGGAATTTTTACTTCTCTATCTGGGGAATTCCTCTGAAGGTTTCCTGATGCAGCTCAAAGGCCACCTCTTCCCGGAAGTCTCACTAATGTCCCCAGCATGTTGCACACTAGGAATTTTGCCCTGAGGGGCCAGGAAGGGCCTGGGAGACAGGATCCCTTGCCAGAGAGAGGCTCCAAAGAGGTCCAACCTCTGCTTCCACCCCCATCCCAGAGGGTGTAGCTGGATGTGGGCAGAGGTGGTGAGGTGGTGCCTAGGCAGGCACAGGGAGGCCGTGGCATCTGAACCAGCCACTGAAGGTCATCCAGAGTCTGCACAGCGATACCTACTGTGCCCTGGGTGTCAGGAGGGCAAGATAGATGTCAGGTGACAGGTCAGGAGTGTGCAGGAGCTTGGCGCAGGAGAGGAATGGAAGTCAGGGGAGCTGCCTCAAGGAAGGACAAAGGAGCAGGGTGTTGAGGGATGAGTAGGAGTTTACCAGTAGGCGAATAGGGTAGAAATCGCCCTCAAGCTTATGTTAAAGTAACTAACACAGACGTCTCTTGCTGAGTGCTTACTCTGTGTTAGATTCTCAGAGCAGCCTGGTGACATGGGCACCATCAGGGCTCCCACCACAGAGATGGGAAAACTGAGGCACAGCCCTAGGCCATGCGGCAGAGAAGTGGGGAACTCTGCCTGGCACTGAAGTCTGTGTCCTCAATCACCCTGCGTGTGTGTGCGCTGCCTGAAGACAGCACAGCTGCAGAGCAGGTCCCATCCTCCCCGCCCCAGGGAGCACCACGTGCTGGCATTCAGAAAGCCATGAATCCAGGAACTGATGGTCGGCCCCATTGCCGTCCTCTTTCATGTCGTTTTGGCCAAAAATTAAATGATGCAATGTAACCTTTGTGGTTTCATGCAACTCTTGCCCCCCTCACCTGGCCACGGCCCCACCCCTCCAATACCGCATATCCTGCACCTCAGCTACGCTCTTACATGTCCCCCGACTCTCACCCCTTCCCCATATTCATAGCGGAATTCTGGGAGCCAGCTGGTCTTGAGAAACATCTCTTGATAGGCAGGCCATCCGCTTGACCAGAGAGCACGGCTAAATTACAATAAAGCCTCACACCTTCCATCGTTAAACCCGAGTGAATGCCTGTCACTTCAGCTCAGTTCTGACAGTGGTTCTCTGACAGTGGAAAGGCTGATGCTCTGTCCTGTGGCTGGGACTCCTGCACAGAGTCATGCGAGGCACATGGATGTGGGGCTCTGCTTCAGCAGAAATAGGAGAGAGTGTCAGGAGGAGGAAGAAGGATGGGAGGTCCAGCTGATGCAGAGAAGGAGGTGTGGCCACGGCCGGTGATCAAGGAGGCACACAGAACAGTTTCCAGGTGCTTATCCATCGCTGCCTCTGCCGTTATCTCGGGGCTTGCTTCTCAGGAGCCTGCCCTCTTGGAGGGTAAACGTGGTTGGACGTCCCTTCCAGCATGTCCCCAAATCAGGGTCACAGCATCCATGCCACCCCCCCCCCCACCCGATCCCATCACCAGCTGTTGTTGCAAGCCTGCCCTGCCAGGTTGGGGCTGAGCCTCAGGTCAGTTTGTCCACTTAAGACTCACTCTGCAGCCCTCATCTCTGTCCCATGAGAGCCCTTCTTGCCCCCACACTCACCCCATTCATGTCCACTGTTGGCTCCACTTTCCTGGACATTTCCCCAGGACCAGACAGCCACACACAGGGGAGAACAAATCCAGCCATTAGTGGGAGGCAGGGCCTGGGGCCACAGAAGATCCACACAGTGAGGCCAGAAGCTGCCAGTGCTCAAGAAAATGCCAGGAGTAAGGACAGCAGAAGGCTTCCCCAGTGGCTCAGTGATAAAGAACCTGCCTACCAATGTAGGAGACATGGGTTCCATTCCTGGGTTGGGAAGATCCCCTGGAGAAAGAAATGGCAACCCACTCCAGTATTCTTGCCTGGAGAATCGCATGGACAGAGGAGCCTGGTGGGCTACAGTCCATGGTGTTGCAAAGAGACGGACACAACTGAAGTGACTGAGCATGCACACACAAGGACAGCAGAAGGAGAGGGGTGGATGGAGGTGTGGGCAGAGCAGATGGAAGGGCCTTCCAGGCCAGGGGTTCTGGCCCTACGTGCATGTGCCTGGAGCTCAGGGAATCCATGAATGTAGAGCACAAGCTAGCCCCATCCCACCCCTGTAAGCAGCGCACCCTGCATGCTGTCCCAGGTTTGTATCTTGCGCTGCAGCTGTGGGTCGCCTGAGGGCCTGATGGTCAGCACCACTGGGAAATTTCAGAATGTGTTAGAGCCACCGCAGGATACTCTTACTTAGCAGGTTAATAAAAATATACACTTCTATGTCACAGATTTGTTTTTCATATTTTGACAACCATATTCCAATATAATTGCTTGCCTTTGTGATCCAACAAGTTTCATTGTATGCATTTGGAAACGCTGCTCTGTTAGAGCCGGGGTGGGGGGGGCATGTCACAGCACAGCTCTGCCCATCTGGCAACAAGATCAAGGATACAAATACCTCAGAAACAGACACATAGCAGCTGGGGGTGGGAGAACACGGAGGAAGCCGGGAAAGCCCAGGTGGCCCCACTGGGGACTTAACCACCCCCGTTCAGTAACATCATGCATCATCACTATTCTAAACATGAGAGTTCCTGGGACATCAGTCTGTCATCTGTCGAGCTCACCACTGTGTCCCCAGACCCAGATCAGAGCTGGCGCTCATGACCCAAGAAGGGATTATGACTTCAAATTAAATGATAAACAACTTTAACTAAATGGCAGTCACTGGTTTTATTACAAACAGCACACTTGATGCCTCTGCTCCTCCAGTTAGTGTTTCCTATGGACACTTGGGGCACTGAGATGACTGGAAAGCCTGGGCTTCCCTTGGGAAGCACCTGGCTGCATCCCCTCAAGCCACTGGGACTTGCCATTTCCTGTGGCATTGAGATGTCAACCTTTGGGTGTGGCCGGTGTCCCTAGAGCTACTGGATCAGGACCCTTCCCCTTCAGCAAGCTGAGATTGTGCGTTGGCCTTGGGAAATCCTAAAGATAACCCACCACAATTGCCTGTAAGAAGGCTCTTTTGCTTGTCAATATAAACACCTTGAATTCCTTTGTTTTATGGTGGTGGAAGTCGCTGACAGGGAGGGAGATGATTTTAGAGGTTGAGATCAGAGTTACTTTACCCCCAGTGCTTAATGCTGCTTTGGTCCCTAGAGATTTCTCAGCTCAATTCAGGCAAACTTGCCCTCTCGCTGAGAGATGTGTTTGTTCCAGGCTGTCGCTGTAACAGAGAGCCTGCATATTCCCAGAGGACCACCCCCTCCCCCTGTAGGCTCACACATTCTGGAGGGGAATGAGTGGCCTCTCCTTGCCCTGAGCCAAGAGATTGAATTTTTATGGGCAGACATTATACCAGGAGGGTTTATGGGAAGCCGTTATGGAAAACGTTGCCATCAACCCAGCCCACGGTCGTCTCCTTGAGTCAGAGGCAGAGCCTGGTCCCCAACAGTTCAATCTTTCCCACCAACATGCTCCTGAAAAGCAGCCCAGAGAATTAATCCACAAGGCACAGGTCTGCGGTGTAGGATGCACCACAAGGCTTAGACAGAAGGGACAGCTCTGGAATCTGAATGAGCTCCTGCTTCCTGCATCCTGCATGGTGCTAAGGAGCCTCATAGAATGCTCTTGAATCAATGAAAACATTTTCCTTAAAGAAAGAACAGTTAACTCCTGTATGCTTCTTGTTTGTTCTATGGGACAGCAGGGAGGAACGGGGTTCCCATGATTCAACGGGGTTCCCATGATCAATTCCATGATCCCCTCACAAGCCCCCTCCTCTCTTCTCGGGCTTCTCTGTGGGGAATGTCCTCTGGAGTTCACTCAGGCAGCTCATGGGGCCTCAGAAAGGTGCCTGCCTGCACACTCTGGTGAGGGAGTCTGCCTGGAGAACTTCCCGTGGTTCTGATGAGACTGGACACTCGGGATGGGTCTGAGAGGTTGCCCGACACCCAGTCCTTCCTATGTGCAGAGCCTGAGAGGTAGGCCGGGTGGGGGGGAGTACACAGTGGATGCTGGCAGGGAGGTTGATTAATCCCTTAATGCTTTTAGGAAGACGATGGCATTTGGGTTTCCTAATTGTGAAGGAGAGGACCGGGAGGTCACAGGGAGCCAACTTAAACCTTGCTGACCTCTCTTTACCTATTTCCTGTTATGCAACTCAGGCCTAATGACAGTCCCCAAATTGCAGGTCATGGTTTACATCCCCAGTGAGTGGTCAATGCAGACACAAAGCAGGTACTCAGTAAATATTGGGTGAACGGACGGATGGGTCCACAGTGAAGATTTAGTGAAACAATGGATGCAAAGTTCTCAGATACTAGCTATTAACTCTCTCCTATTTATTGGTCTTGAAAAGGAACTGTGCCCGCGTGGCTGGCCCTGGGGCCCAGGGCTCAGCTGACACAGGCTGTGTTTAACCCCTGGCATCAGCGCTGAGGTCCTTTTCTAAAGCAGCACACTACTCTTCCTGCTGCATTTTATCAATTAGAGAGCATTCTATGAGGCTCCTTGGCGCCACCAGGATGGAGGAAGCAAACAGAAGCACAGTCCGGGGTGTGTTCTGTACTTGGGGCCCAGAGCCTAAATGGAGCGGGTGCTCAGGGCTGAGAGGGGCTCAGGGTCTCATTGAGCTACAGTGGGCTGTTCTCTGAGCCTGTTTACACACCAGGGAACCGGCCGTTCTGGAAACTCCTGCTGCGGGAGGAGGTGAGTCGATTTCTCCTCCTCAGAAGCGGGCCCGTTACTGCCGGAGCAGCAGTGGGGCAGTTACTGAGATAGATTAAAAAAATCTCATGCAGATGACCCCGTGTTCAGTCCCTCTCAGGTGCCCATGGGGTCTGGCTCCTCCCAGGGCTGCAGATGACCTCACCCCACCCCCACCCCAGCCGTGCTTCCCGCCTCTGAGCCTGCACCTCCACGTGCACCCGGACGTTTGGCTCCTTCTTTCAGTAAATACACAATGTTTGCCATGGGGGCTTCCCTGGCGGCTCAGCGATAAAGAACCCACCTGTTAATGTAGCAGATGCAGGTTCCATCCCTCGGTAGGGAGTATCCCCCAGAGGAGGAAATGGCAACCCACTCCAGTATTCTTGTCTGGAGAATCCTACGGACAGAGGAGCCTGGTGGGCTACAGTCCATGGGATCGCACAGAGTCAGACACGACTGAGTGAGCAGGCAGGCAGGTCTGCTGTGTGTCTGGGAGACATCAGCAAACAATGCAAGTCCCCGCAATGCTTCTACTCCAACAGGGCACACAGTTTCCTGTGATTTCACAGCTTTCTCAAAACCCTTTCTGGGGCTCTGCTAGTCCAGTGATTTTTATAATAATAATAAGATATTGAACCTAGAGAGTTCTGGAATGGAGGTGTGAGGACCCCACAGACTCCTTCCCTGGAGAAACAAATGTTAACTGGTAAAAGTATTTACTAAACAATCATTCAGCATCTTTGGAAATTGTCCTAAGAGCATAGACCAAGTGGAGAAACACTCATCCAGGCAAAGGTCCTAAATCACAGTAGAAACAGTATGAGTCTGAGTCTTTGAGACCACCTGTTCCCTAACCTTAACCCTGCCCCTCCAGGTCATCGAGAGGAAAAGCCTACTCCACGTGGGTGTGGCCAAGAAGACAGGGCTCCCTCCCTCCAGTTCCCCATTTAGGGCAGTGGGTTCTCTCTGGGAGGAGTAGGACTCCAACATTTCTCAAACCTCCCCCAAGCTCTGTGGTGTGGAATGGCTGTTCCAGGCCGGTGGCTGAGAGGTCTGGGGCTCCCTTCCTCCATACACCACTCATAGATCAGAGACCTGAGCATCTGGGGAGGAAATATGTGCAGATGACATATCTAATAATGAACTTGTACCCAGAATGCATAAAGAACACTTACAGCTCAATAGCAAAAAGATGGATAACCCAATTAAAAATGGGCAAAAGACTTGAATAGATATTTCTCCAGAGACCCAGATGGCAGATAAGTGAATGAAAAGATGAGCAATATCATTATTGTGGACCCATCAAAACCCAAGCAAATCACAATCACAATGAGCTTTGTTGTTGTTCAGTTGTTAAGTCATGTCCAGCTCTTTGTGACCCCATGGACTGCAGCAAGCCAGCCTCCTGTGTCCTCCACTATCTCCCAGAGTCTGCTCAAATTCATGCCCACTGAGTTGGTGATGCCATCCAACCATTTTGTCCTCTGTCACCCCCTTCTCTTGCCCTCAGTCTTTCCAAGCATCAGGGTCTTTTCCAGTGAGTCAGCTCTTCACATCAGGTGGCCAAACTACTGGAGCTTCAGCTTCAGCATCAGTCCTTCCAAAGAATATTCAAGAATGATTTCCTTTACGATTGATCTCCTTGCAGTCCAAGGGACTCTCAAGAGTCTTCTCCAGAATCACAATTTGAAAGCTTCTATTCTTTGGCTCTCAGCCTTTCCACAATAAGCTACCACTTCATATCTACTATGAATAGGAATTGATGTAATAATAATTTAAACAAAACCCAGAAGACAACAAGTGTTGGTGAATATGTGGATGCATTAGAACCCTAATACATTGCTGATGGACTGAAAATGATGTAGTTGCTTTGCAAAATGATAACTTGGCAGTTCTTCAAAATGTTCAACATAGGACCCAGCAATTTCACTCCTAGGTGTATATGCCAAAGAATTGAAAACATATGTCCACACAAAAATGTGTACACAAATAGTCCTAATAGTTTATTCTTAAAAGCCCAAAGGTGGCAGTGATCCAAGTGTCTATCGGGGAAGAATGAATAAACAGAATGTGATAGATCCACACACATTACTTTCCTGCAGCTGCTCTAACAAGTGACTACTAACTCAATGGCTCCAGACCACACAAATTCATTACAGTTTTGTAGGCTGGAATTTGAAAAATATCACAGAGCTGTGTTCTTTCTAGAGGTCAAGGAGAGAACGTGTTTCCCTGCCTTTTCTAGTGTCTAGAGGCACCTTTGTTCCTCAGCTCCTGGCCCATCACCCCAACTTCTGCTTCCACTGCCACATCTCTTTCTCTGACTCTGACCTGTGGCTCCTTCTTGTATAAGAGCCCTTGTGATAACACTGCACCCACCTGGATGATGCAGGGTAATTTCCTTATCTCAAGGTCCTTTTTTGGTTTGTTTTTTGTTTTTTGTGTCTGTGCCATGCGGCATTTGGGTCCCAGTTCCCCGACCAGGGACTGAACCCTCACCTCCTGAAATGGAAGTGTGGATTCTCAACCACTGTATTGCCAGGGAAGTCCCTCAAGGTCCTTAACTGACTCAGCCTGCAAAGTGTCTTGTGCCATATGCAGTGATATAGTCACAGCTTCCCGAGTCAGGAGTAGACCTCTTTGGGGGGCCATTATTCTGCTTATGATATCATATTATGAAAACCTATTCATCAGTAGAAAAGAAAGAAGCACTGATAAAACTTCAAAACCCATGAACCTTGAAAACAGCGTGCTATTGAAAGAAACCAGTCACAAAAAACCACATCTTATATGATCCCATTTACATAAAACATTTAGAATAGGTAAATGTACATAGATAGAATGTATGTTGGTGGTTGGTTGTCTAGGGGGTGTTTGTGTGTGTGTGTGCAGTGAGTGGGAGATTAGGAGGGGAATGGGGAGCAACTGCTAATGCGTATGGAGTTTATTTTGGGGTGATGAAAAGGTTCTAAAATTATATTAATGGTGATGGTGGCACAACTCTGTGAATATACTAAAAATTCTGAATTTTACATTTTGAAAGAGTGAGTTTTTTGGTATATAAATTTTATCATAATAAAATGGTAAAATGGTGAGTGCCTTGGCAAAAACCAGGGTCATAAAGTCATCATGTTTTTCATCACCAAGCCTTCACTGTGGGAAAAACATTATTCCATTAAAGAATGTCCTTGTTGAAGCAGAAGCAGAATTAATTTTATTAAACCTTAATATATTTCTGTTTATTATCCAGTGTGATGAAAGGGAAAGTTCAGATACATACCAAAGGGAACTGTTGGTCTTGAGGTGAAGCACTTGTGTGACTGTTTGAGTTGCCAGCTGAACTAGCTACACTTTTTTTTTCATGGAAAATTATTACTTCTTAAAAGAACAACTGACAGGCAAACCATAGTTTGTCATCTCCCAGTGTTTGGCAGACATTTGCCTGAAGATGAACAAAGTGAGTCTGTCACTTTGAGGAAAACAACTGACAACATTTGTTGCCAGTGATAAAATTAGAGCCTTTTTTCAAGCGAAAATTAGATTTCAGAAAATTTGTGCCTGTTATTGTGAGATTGAAAGTGTCCCAACAATGAAAGACTTTTCAGATGAGACTTGTGGCGGTATTAATAAATGTGATTTTTAAAATATTGTATGACTGAAGCTACACATAACACAGAAAAACAACAATTTCAAAAGGCTAATCCATGATGTTTTAAAATTACTCATCGGTTAGAGACTCATTCTAAACATAAGACAGGTCCATGGATTTTAATTTAATGGAGTATGAGAAGTTCAATGAGATGGTCTCAGCTTCCCACATTGCAGCTAGCCTTTAAGAAACTAACACATCAACTTTTGGTATAATATCAAAGAAGAGTATCCAGTATTATCTGAAAAGATGATTAAAACACACACCACAAATCTGAGTGAGGCTAAATTTTTCCATATATTTTTCAACTCAAACAACACATAACATAGGGAATGCAGAAGTAGATATAGCAGTCTTTTTCCAGACATTAGAAGAGTTTTAGCAAAAATGTAAAATACCGCTGCTCTTGTCACTGATTTGGTTTTGTTTTTGTAAAATATGGTTATTTTTCATAAAATGTGTTATGTTAGCAATGTAATGGGTTTATTTTTCTTATTTTTAAATGAATTCATCAACAACTAGTTTCAAATATCTCAGTTCCAATGTTTACTGTGGTAAATATGGGAAGATTTCACCTGTATGCACAAAAACGTTTTGGGTCTTGAATAATTTTTCAGAATATAAAGAAGCCCAGAGAACAAACACTGTAGAAGTGCTGGTAGACCCTGCTGGATGTAGGCAGGGGTGGTGCTAAGTGGGGAGAGCAGGATGAGGAAATTTCAAGCTCTAAGGCAAGGAGACAGGCTGCTGACCAGACAGGGTGGTCAGGGCAGGCCTCAGACGGAGTGTGTGGGGTAAGCGATGTCCTTCATATGCATGCACTGAAGCCCGAATCCCCCAAGCACCACAGGATGTGACTGCATTTGCAAACATGGTCTTCAGAGAGGTGATTAAGGTGAAAGGAAGTTGTATGGGTTGGCCCTAATCCAATATGACTGGTATCCTTGGAGAAGATTATGAATACACACAGAAGGACTGATAATGAAGCTGAAGCCCCATACTTTGGCCACCTGATGTGAAGAACTGACTCACTGGAAAAGACCCTGATGCTGGGAAAGATTGAGGGGAGGAGAAGGGGATGGCAGAGGATGAGATGTTGGATGGCATCACTGACTTGATGGACATGAGTTTGAGCAAGCTCCGGGAGTTGGTGATGGACAGGGAGGCCTGGCGTGCTGCAGTCCATGGGGTCACAGAGAGTCTGACATGGTGAGTGGCTGGACTAAACACACAGAAGAGAGCTGATGGAGGTGAGAACGTAGGGAGAAGATGGCCATCCGCCAGCCAAGAAGAGAGGCCTGGGGAGGCCAAGCCTTGATCTTGGACATCAACCTCCAGAACTATGAGACAATACATTTCTGTGTTTAAATCTCCCAGATGGCAGTCTAAGCAGGTCTGGGAGAGTCATACAGGAGCTGTGGAGCTGTGAAGCAGGTGGATATAAGGAGGAAGGGCATTCTGGGCAGGGGAACAGGGAGCAACAGTGCAAGTGCCCAAGTAACAGCTCCATTGGCGACTGGGACAGAAGGATGGCAAGAGCGGGAAGAGGGTGGGTGGGGACTTCCCTAGGGTGGGTGGGGACTTCCCCAGGGTGGGTGGGGACTTCCCTAGGGTGGGTGGGGACTTCCCTAGTGGTCCAGTCATGAGGACTCCCTGCTTCCAATGTACGGGGCGCAGGTTCAACCCCTGGTCAGGGAACTAAGATCTCACATGCTATGTGGCCAAGAATTTTTTTTTTAAAGGAAGAGGGTGGCTGGCAACAAGGGTGGTTGCTGCAAAGCCCTTACTCTGCTTTGAGCGAAAAGTGGACTCTGGAGTCCTGGGGGCTGACCAGCGATGGGACCTGGCCTGGGCTTTGGCTTGATCCCTCAACTGTGTTGGACAAGGATCAGGGGTCAGCCAACTACAGCCTACCCACCACCAACTGATTTTGAAAATAGTTTGGTTGGGATGCAGCCTTGTCCCTTCTTTTACATATTGTCTATGAGGGCTTTTCGGGCTACCGTGTTGAGTAGCTAAGTACAAGAAGCAAAGCTGAAAATATTTACACTCTGCCCCCCGAGGGGACAAGTGTGCAGACCCCTGGCGTTGATGGTAGGGATGAGTGTGGATCAGAAGACAGTTTTGTCCCTCAAGCACAGAGTTTTCGAAACTGAGAGTGCTATCAGCCAGGTGACAGGGTAGGGAGCCCCAAATCCTCCTTCCACAAGAACAATCATGTAATAACAATACATAGCTCAATTGCCTTTGAGAAGAATCCAGAAACCAGTTAAGAGAGTCCTGCATCTGAGATGAACCAAGAAGAACCACATCAAAATGGACAGGAAAATGTGTGACATTTACTCACCCTAGTCCTGCTGCCAGCACAGAAGAATATGATTGATTAAAAACTCCCAACTCTTGGCTGATCCCTTGGGAGGGAAAGAGAGGCATGAAACATGGGCCAATACTCTGACTTTTTAGGGGGCTGGCTGAGAGACTAGCTTCTGCCTTGGATGAACCTAAATCTTGATAGGGAAGGGAGCCAGGTTGGGGGCCCCTGAGAACAAAAGGAATTCCATGGCAGTATAGCACCAGAGAGGCTGAAGTGCCACAGGCAGAAACTAGGGAGAAGTCCTGAGTAGAAACAGGTGGTCCTCAGATAGGAGGTTACATGGACCAGCAGAGAGAATATCATCACTAGAAAAGGTCTTGAGAGGTCTCCAGAATCTTTAACTGGTAGATTGGTGAAGGTCTGTCTCTATAAGCCAGATTATAGAGACTGAGAAAGGCAGTCATTTTTTTTTTTCTCCCAAATGTGCAAGTCCCAACAAAGAAACACAGAAATATAGATGAACCTATTTGCAGGGCAGGATTAGAGATGCAGATGTAAGGAATGGAGGGCAGGGGTGGTGGGGTGGTGGTGGTGAGGCGAATGGGGACATTGGGATTGACGTGTGTGTAAAATAGAGAGCTAGTAGGAAGCTGCTGTCGGAGAAGGAAATGGCAACCCACTGCAGTATTCTTGCCTAGAGAATCCCGTTGACAGAGGAGCATGGTGGGCTGCTGTCCATAGGGTCACAGAGAGTTGGACACGACTGAAGTGACTTAGCATGCATGCATGCATTGGAGGAGGAAATGGCCACCCACTCCAGTATTCTTGCCTGGAGAATTCCAGGAACAGAGGAGCCGGACGGGCTGCCGTCTATGGGGTCACACAGACTTGGACACGACTGAAGTGACTTAGCAGCAGCAGGGAGCTCAGCTCGATGCTGCGTGGTGACCTGGGGGGTGGGATGGGTGTGGGTGAGAGGGTGGAGATGTATGTATACATATAGCTGCTTCATTTTGTTCTACAGCAGGAACTAATACAACATCGTAAAGCAACTATGCCCCAAGGAAAAAAGAACAAATTATATCTCCAAAAATCAACTTTAAAGAAATGGAAATAAATGATTTACCAGATAAAGGATCCCAAATAACCATCATAAGCTTGGTCAAGGAAGTAAAAGATATCAGAAAGACAACTAAATGAAATTGGGGAAATGACGCAAGAACAGAATAATGTACCAACAAAGAGAAACTATGAGGAAGAAAGCAGCAGATACTCTGGAGCTGAAGAACACAATGATGGAATCGAGAAATTCCCTAGAGGAGTTCAACCTTGAACCTGATCAGGCAGGAGAGAGACTGGAGAACTTAAAGACAGGGTATTCAAAATAATCAAGTCAGAAGATCAAGAAGAAAACAGAATGAGGAAAAATGAAGAGGGCCCCAGGGATTCACAGGGCACTATCAAGTGGAAATACTTAAACATTATGGGAACCTAAGAAGGAGAAGAGAAAGTGGCAGAGAGTCTATTTGAAGAAACAGTCAGTGAACATATCCCGAATCTGAGGAGAGAAACAAATACATTAATTCAAAAAGCTTACAGGTGGCTCAGTGGTGTAAGAATCAGCCTGCCAATGCAGCAGACACAGGCCTGATCCCTAGATCAAGAAGATCACCTGAAGGAGGAAATGGCAACCCACTCCATCATTCTTGCCTGGAAAATACATGGACAGAGGAGCTTGGTGGGCTACAGTCCATGGTGTCACAAAAGAGTCGGGCACGACTGAGAACACACACACACACACAGACCACCAACTATGTTACATCTAAAGAGACCTATACTGACATGCTGTAATCAAACTGTTAAAAATCACAGACAAAGAGAGAATCTTAAAAGCAGCAGGAGAAAAGCCACATTTCACACAGGGGCTCTGGTAAGACTGTCGGTGGAGCCTCAGTAGAAATCTTGCAGACTAGCAGGGAGGGGTGAAGCTTCCAAATGCTAAAGAAAAACTGCTAACCAAGAAAACGGCGTCTGGCAGAACTGCCTTCAAAAATGAAACATAAGGGACTTCCTTGGTGGTCCAGTGGCTAAGACTCTGTGCTCTCAATGCAGGGGGCCCAGGTTTGATCCCTGGTCAAGGAACTGTATCCCATGGGCTGTAACTAAGAGTTCTCAAGCTGCAAGTAAGAGATCCTGCATGCCACAACTAAGACCCGGCACAGTCAAATAAATAAATTTTTTTAAAGGTAAATTAAGACTTTCTCAGATAGACAAAAGCTGAGTAAGTTCATCAGTGGATCTGCCCTGCAAGAAACACTAAATGGAGACTTTCAAGTTGAAATGAAAAGATGCTCAACAGCAAAATAATATGAAATATCAAACCTTCTGGTGGAGGTGTCTATAAAGATAAATAAAATGCCTATAGCATCATAATGTTGGAGAACAAATCACTTTTAATTACAGTGTAGATTTTTTTTTTAAAAAAGCATAGAAAGTAACTATAAATCTTTGTGAATGAACTTGCAGTATAAAAAGAGGTAATATGTGTCACAGTAAGATAAATGGGCTGCAGGCATGTAAAGAATAGTTTCCATATGTGGTTGAAGCTAAGTTCCTATCAGCTTAAGTGAGAGTGTTACAACTTTATGTGTTTTATGTAATTTTAACAGTAATCACAAAGAAAACACCAACAGAATAGACACAAAGGGGGATAAGAAGGCAATCAACATACATTATCATTAGCCTCTGGGTGTCCTAGCATCTAAAGTGAATCTCTTGCAGACAGCATATTGTTGGATTTCTTTATTTTGTCTTTTTTGATCCATTCGGTCACTGTGTGTCTTCTAATTGGGGAGTTTAATTCATTTACACTTAGAGTGATTACTAATAGGGGAGGACTTACTATCGCCATTTTTACTGTTTTCTGTATGTCTTTTCCCTCTTTGTCTCTCCTTCCCTCTCCTGCTGCCTTATTTTATGTTTTCAGGCTTTTTTTTTTTTTTTTTTTTTGCAGTGACAAATCCTTAGTTAGACTGAGAAAAGATTCAAATAACTAAAATTAGAAAGGAGAGAGAGGGCATTACCACCAATGCCAGCAGAAATAAGCAGGATTATAAGAGAATACCATGAACAATGATGAGCTAACAAACTGCATAACCTGGGAGAACTGGATATATTCCTAGAAACATCTGACCTACCAAAACCAAGTCATGAAAAAATGAATAAAAATCTGAGCACCCTGTAACTAGCAACTAGAAATGCTGCCAGGAGAGAGGCAACTCCACCAGGGCCTGCCGGCAGACCCTTGATGCCTCCTTGGGACCGTTACTTTGAAATACGGGCGATCCCTCGTTTCCAGAGAACCGCTACACCCACGTTGTCAGAGCTGCCGTGCTGTCTGGACGTGTGAGAAGCAGTGAGGGGAGATCGGGGTTAATGTGCTCGTCTCGGGAATTTGGTCTCGTAGCTGCCAGAACCGTCCTGCTAGAACATTCCCTGATGGCATCACTGTGCTGCCGACAGGAGGAGGTGACTGTCGCCCTCCACTCTCTCGCCCTGGCCCCAGGTCCTGGCAGCTCGAGGTCATCGCCGATCCTGCGTGACCGGCTCCCTGGGTGGCAAGGGTTGGCTCAGGCTCAGGTCCCCGTGAAACCCTCTCCCCTGCCATGCCCTGTCCCCACCCCACCTCCTGCCCTAGGGAGGTGCCCATTTCTCGGGGGCTCAGCCAGCTTCCCACTGACATCCACAGGGCCTGTGGGAATGGGCAACATCCTGAACGTACCCCCCACCCCGGCCCATCCCAATCCTCCCCACAGGCTGTTTCTTGACATAGAAGAAAGCCTCCTCTCCCTTCTGAGCGCAGAGGAAACGCTGCTTCCCATGGGCACCTCCCCAGGCAGCACCTCTGCAGCCCTCGTGTGCTGAGAACCTTGAAGTTTGCAGCCGGAGTGGGGCTGTCTCAACACTCATCACAGACTGCAGGCTGGTGAGGGGGGCGCGCAGGGCACAAGGGCTGTCCACAGGGAACCCCCAGCGGGACCCCGGAGGACCCACCAGGGCCACTCACTCCTTGACCAGGTCTTCAGTGAGTGGCTCCTGTGTGCTGGGGACGCCTCTTGGGGGACACGACTGATAAAAAGGCACCGTGAACGAACTAGCAGAGCTATGTACCAGAGCGGGGAGGCGGATGGCAGATGGATGGGCAGCACAGAGAGAAGGCAGGCGGAGCGAGGGGCCAGTGGGGCAGGGCAGGTGGGGCGGACGGGAGGCGGCCTTGAGGCCTGGGGAGCCGTGTCCTCAAGACCCTGGCAGATGCTCTGTTGGACCACTGCCTTGTCCCACGGGGGCGTGCAGACCCGATGGTGAGCATCACAGACGGAGCGAGGCTGGGCCTTATTCCTCAGAGTGGAGCCTGGAGACTCAGGGACCCCCAGCGGTCAGCCACAAGTATCTGGATTGTAGCCCAGCACCCAGAGTGACATTAGGATGGTGGACAGTGTGTTGACTGCTGCCCTGCCTCTGACCTGGGGCCCACAGAGCCCCTCAGGCCAGGAGGCTGCCCCATGGTCAGAACCTGGCAGAGGAAAGGCTCTGTGTCCTGCCCGAACTCCCTCCAGATGAAGCATTCCAGAAGTCTACTGATTCCAAATACTCTGTTCTTAAAATGTGCAAGGAGACTACTCATTTCCTATAAAGAAAAATGTTTTTTTGCCAGAGAGTCAATGTGGGCCTGAGTCTATGGTTGCTGACAGTGGGGGAGAGCCACCCTGTTCCTGGGGTGTGGTGGACACCCGCATCTCCCTGCCCATGGGGTGCTGAGACTCTGCAGGCTGCAAGGAAGGTCCCTTCCTGCCCAGTGGGCACCGAGGCTCCTGGGATCACATGTAAAGCAAACCTAAACCTGCCTCCAGGGCTCCTGGCTCAGGGCAGCATTCTGGCTGGTTCTGTCTCTGCTGTCAGGTCTGGACACCAGCCCCATCACATCCCCCCTCGCTGCTCCCTGTCTGTAAATCTTGCACAGGGCTGACCTCTTTCCCTCTCATCCCTTCACACGAGTTTGACCACAGCAGTTGAGTGAACACAACCTGCATTTCATCAGTTACTTGGGCTCTTGGTATAAAACCCTCCACAGCGCCTCTGTCTGTGGGGCCACTGGGTTCTCTCCCACCCCAGGGTCCTTGCACCTGTTCTTGCCCTGCCCAAGGCTCCCTCCCAGCCCTCCTTCCTGCAGGAGGAAACTCAGCTGCCCCCGGCTGCCCCTTCTCAGGGAGAACCACTCTCAGCACCGTGGGACCCCTCGGCACTGCTGATTAGTTTCTGTTTATGGTGTTGGTTCACCTGCTTTTAATTGCTTCTCCCCAAAAGTCTGGGGGTCCCTGAGGCTGGAATCTTGTCTTTCTGTTTCACCCCTGAATTCTCATCATTTAGCACTTTACTTGGCACACAGTAGGTGTTCTACAAGTGCATTTTGATAGGAAGACTCAGGTGAGCTTTGGGTTCTCTTGTGGACTCACCTGTTTCTGTATGTCACTTGTTGAATTATATAAGCTACAGGCATATTATATTCACAGAATATAACAGAAATTTTCCAGCAGAAAAAAAAAGAACCTGAAAATTTATACATTAGAAACAAAGTTAAATGGAAAGGTTAAAACAAACCTAACTTAATTATTTCCCTTCCGCAAACATTGAAAAACTCAGATGAAGAAGAAATCACTCCTGATTAATTTGCATCTGTCTTAAATCCAAATGGAGCCTTTTTGTTTTAACATCACTTAATGCTGAGGCAGAGGAAGACTTGTGTTTTTAAAGACAAATGATTTGAGTCTTATTTTTAAGTCTCCACGTAGCACAGATAATTCTAAGAAGCTTGTTTGGCAAAAGTTAATCAGACATTGGAGATTAAATTTTTCCTTTATAGTATGCACACATTTAAAGTTATGAAGAGAAATTCTAAGCAAATAAATCACGCTTTATAAATTACTAATACCCAAGGAACAGATTAAGACATGTGGTGAAGTTGCGTTCCAGTCTCAGATGTGTAGGGACACACACATCTCTGATCTACTGTCAAACGGCTCTAAATAAAACAATTAGAGATGTTTGCATATATTTATCTTCTTGTGTGTTTGTACGAGCGGGATGCCAAGAGTGTGCTCGGAGCTGCACAAAAGATGAAACAGGATGAGGTCTCAGCCCTCGGGGCCTGCAATCAAAGTGAGGCAGATAAAACAATTCAGACATGAAATACATCAGTTGAGAAGGCTGTTAAAATTTATGAGGTGCAAGGTTTGTTGGCTTTTCCAGGAAAGGCAGAACCGAGAGGGGGGCCAGCTTACTGAGAACCACCGTGGGCGAGTGAGTTCCAGGAGGAAAGTTGAATAAAAGATACAAGTGCCCTGCACTGGGAGAGAGAAAGAGTGGGTGGGGGTCTGCGTGGGGGCCGGCTGTGGGTGGGAAGAGCAGGGCCCCCAGGAGCAGAGCCCCCAGGTAAGAAAGCCAAGGACCTGTGTCTCAGGTCTAAACGGAGACTCGGTTTCACTTCTGGGGGGGAATTGCCGTTGCTCAGGTGACCACCAGCATCTGGGACTGGTCCCTCCACGTAGAATTCAGGGTCCTCACTCTATACGTCTCATCCTGCTGAGAGCCTGGAACTGCCCAAGAGCAGGGCTGGTCCTCAGTGTGAGTTGAAGAGAACAGAGCCCTCCCTGCCCTGGTTTCCTGCCCAGACCCTGCTTCTGGAAACAGGCTGACACCTTGGACCACAGAACCTCAGACTGATGGCTACAGGAAGGAGTCAGTCCTCTCTCAGGGCCCGGGGTTCAGTGTTAACTCTGTTAAACTGCTTTGGAAAGCAACTTAAAAATCTGGAGCTTTCTCAGTTTGCAAACCCCAGTTCCCGTCTCTTTCCCAACTCTGGCTTGCTGCAAGTAATAGGTGATGCTTCCAGAAGAGCCATGATCCTGGCATCTGGGTAAGTTGTTCTCAGGCCCCACACCTCAGAAGGATCCCTGAAGCTAGAAAAGCAAGTTCTCATAGCAGCTTGGTAACATCACTTATGTCTCTGAAATGGAAGACAAATCTGTGCACGCTTAGGTATGTTTTTAACTGTGCAGGGAAGTAAACACACGAGGCAGTAAACACGGTTACTCCAGGGGAGAATCGATTGAATGTGGGGCTGTTGCTACTCAAATGGCACGACTTGACTTCCCAACGATAGGGAATCACTCATGTGATAACTCATGCAGTTAAAAATGAAATTTAACAGAAGATGCCAAAGAAAGTGGCTGCTTTCTGCTGCTTAGTTTTCCTTCAGGAAAGATGCTGAGAACTGGGTGGGCTACCAGGAGGCTGTCAGTCTTCAGGTTACCTGCTTCCTCCTCCTCCCTCCCATCCAGGCCAGGGTCTTCCACACTTAACCCCCCAGGTAGGGCCAGCTGGTGCACCAGAAACAAAGTGCTGTGGAAGGTGCTGGTGGCTTGGCTGCGGGTGGATCGGCTGGGGAAGGAGGGGGATGTGGGCCTCCTCCACCAGCAGCCCCCTGCCACCCTCCCACCCCACTTGCCTTGCTCTCTGCCAAGGACTCTCTTCTGATCCTTTGAGCCGAGACAAGACTATGACAGGAAGACAGAAGCCTAATTTGCAGTCTCAGAGTCAGTGTCTCTTGGTTAAACTGACTTGGAAATCAGTGTAAAAGTCCAGAAGAGAAGACGCTGTGCTCCCACCCCCAGTGGGGATCTCCAAGGATGAGGAAGTGAGCAGAAAGACAAGGGCCAAGTTGGAGGGGGAAATGCTGCTTCATTGTAGTGTCCACACCCCACCTTCTCTGCCCCACTTCAAGCTGCAGCACTCCTCACCCTCCTCAGGGGTTTCTCCCTCCTGTCACCCAGGAGACTGGAGGCCAGGTCTCCACAGGGTCCCTTCTCCACTTGTCCTCTCCCCCTCATCCTCCCCTGTGCCCCCTCTGGGTCTCAGTCTCTCTACAGCAATCAGATGAAGACCCTGATGCCGGGAAGCTGAGCCACCTTCTCCAGGCCCTGCATCATCTCTGTGCCCTGAATCCCACAGCATCGTTCTCCACATCTTTTTCAGTTGTGGGGCACCTGGGACAGCAGTGAGGAGGGCAGCTTCCCCCTCCCACCTTAAGCTCCATAAACCACATCCGCTTCATCCACACTTCTATCTTCAGGCTTATTAGCACACAGTAGGCACTCAGATGTTTGTTCAATGAATAAATTAATGATTGAACCACAGTGGGCAATTTCTGAAGTGTTATTTGATTGCTTTGAGGTGCGCATGTGCGTGTGCACGCGTGCGTGCATGTGTGCGTGCGTGTGTGTGTCTTGTCTCCCACAATCTGGTGCATTCTCCAAAGATGGAGGCTAAGAGCAGGACCCGTGGTCCCAGAAGCCTGGGTTCAGACTGCACCTCTGCTACTCACTGCCTGAGTGACTCTGGAGGTCACGCCAATTCCCTGTGCCTCACATTCCTTGTCTGCAGAAGGCAGATGCTTCATAAGGTTATTGAGAGCATCAGATGAGTTAATGTGTGTGAGGGTCTTAGGACTGTGTCAAAGAATCCATCCATGGTGAAGAGTGTTGGCTACAGTCTTCATCATCATCACCATTAACATCACCATCACCATTATGACTATCACTATCATTGTCATCATACCACCATCATCATAACCACCATCACCATGACCATCATTATCACCATCATCACTATTGTCACCATTATCACCATCATCATGACCATAATCACCATTATCATCACCACAATTATCACCACCATCATCACCATTATCATGACTATCATGACCATCATTATCATCATCATCACCATCATCATCATGACTATCACTATCATTGTCATCATACCACCATCATCATGACCACTATCACCATGATCATCATTATCATCATCATCATCATGACCATTATCATCATCACCATCATTATCATCATCACCATTATCATCATGACCATCACTATCATTGTCATTATCACCACCATCATCATCATAACCACCATCATCACCATCATCACTATCGCCACCATTATCACCATCATGACCATCATCACCATTATCATGACCATCATTATCATCATCACATTATTACCACCATCATTACCATTATCGTGACCATAATGACCATTATCATCATTATCATCACCATCATCATCATGACCATCATGACCATCATGATCACCATTATCATCATCTCTAAAGCTCCACCAAACTTCAGGAGGGTCCCACAACAGATCTTCCTGTTGAGCTGACATCCTATTGAGCTGAATTTGGGCAAATAATCAGAAAGAGAAAACTTCCTTTGAATATGAAAATTGAAAATTAAGGGGGAAATGATGCATAAATAACATATGAAGAAGAGATCTGCATTTGAACAAGCCTAATAAATAGAAATGATTTGCTGGTGGGTTTAGAATTGACAGGACAGGAGGAGGTAACGACCCAGGCATGATGGGGCAGGGAAGACCCAGGGTGAGGAGAACTTCTGCCAGTCAAAGGGGAGATGGCTGGAAATGAACAGGAGCCCATGGTTTGAGCCTATGCCGCTCCACACAGCACTCAGCTGCGCAGATGGCGTTTCCCGGCAGAAGCGCTTTGCTGGAATGTTTCAGAGCAGACCTGTGGCTGGGTGCCAGTGCTGCCACTTACCACGCTGGCCACCCTGAGCCAAGATTCCTGAGCTGCGAGTCCCACTTTCCTTATCTGTGCTGTGCAGGAGGAGGAGCAGGGAGCCTGGTGTGGGTGGGAGTGGGGCATGGCAGGCTCTGCACACAGAACTGGCCGACCGCAGGCATGCAGAGGGGATGGAGGCCTGTCAGTGGCACCCTTGAAGGTGACCTCCCAGGAAAATGTCATCGCTCCTCACGGGGAAGTTGCGTCCTCCTGACAGGCTTGTCCCCTTATACCTCACAGTGACTGATGGCAGGCAAATATCCCATGGGTGGGAGAGCTGGCGGCCAGGCTGGGTGCCCTGTGCTCCTCACCTCCCTTGGGCAGCCATGGCATGGACTGCCCTGGAGCTGGCAGCCTCTGTGGGTTCTGGGTCACTGCTTCTGTCACCTGGGGGCTATTTTCCCCTCAATTCATTATATTTTACTGTTGTCTGAGTGAAAATCATATTATGCAGGTGGCACTAGTGGTAAAGAATCTGCTAGCCAATGCAGGAGACTCAAGAGATGTGGGTTCGATCCCTGGGTTGGGAAGATCTCCTGGAGAAGGAAATGGCAACCTACTCTAGTATTCTTGCCTGGAGAATTCCATGGACAGAGGAGCCTGGCAGCTACAACCCATAGGGTTGCAAAGAGTTGGACAGGACTGAGTGAAATCTACTGGGACACCCTGAAAACCTTCACCTCTCTATGGCCAGGCAACGTGCTGCCGCTGGAGACAGAGCAGCAGGCAAGACTGGGGCTTTTAGTGGGAGAAATAGACTAAATTGATCCACTAAAGACAGGCAATCACAGAGTTGGAGAAGAGCGTGGATGAAAACTGAGTGATCTGGCAGTGGGCAGAGCAGGCACTCTGACTTGAAAGGGGGTCAGAGAGGTCTCTTTGGGTGGAAGGGGCTTCTCATATCTGGTGAGAAGGAGTGGACACTGCCGTGGGCACCCAGGGACCAGGGTAGGACACCCCAGGCCCAGGAGCAGGGGGGTTGAGGCTAGGCTATCTAGAGGCATAGGGATTTTATTCCCGGAGCAGGGGTGAATCCAGTGGTGGACCTTAGCAGAAAGAATCCTGACCTTGTGCTTATTAGAGGTCCCTCTATTGTCTGGAAGGCTTGCACACGTCAAGTGCTGTCCTAACCTGGGTATAAGGGGGGAGAAGTCGACGAGGGGAGGTGCTTCTAAAGCCTGAGTAATACAGCAGCAAACACAAAGCCTGAACAGTGTGATGTCACAGACAAGACACTTAAATGTGGAAAGAAGGGCAAGTGGTGATGCTGATGTGACTTGAGTGAGAGGAGAGAGAGGCCGGGCTGCCCGGAGAGGAGGGGTCTCCTCGTCCACCCCTTTGCAGGTCCACTTGCTCCTCCTCCTCTCCCAGACTGTCCCCACACAAGGTGGGCTTTTTGCCATGAGGCAGCTGGGAAGGCTTCCCTGAGGAGGGAGCTTAGGTACATATGTTTGTGCTGAGATTTGAATGACAAACGCTGGGAAGACCACCAGGTTGGTGTCCCATGATGATGACAAGACAACCCAAGGACAGGCTGGCCCGCACGCTGGCGAGACCCTAGGACCCTGAGATGGCTCCACCAGGGAGGGTGACAGAAGGGGCCTGACGCTGCCCATGGCCATCAGCCTCCAGGAGAGATTTCAGGTATTGGAGAGAGTCATACTGTGGGGGCTGAGTAACAGCATCCACAAATGTCCATGTTTGAACCTCTGGATGCTGTGAAGATATCACCTTCCAAGGCAAAGGGGACTTTGCAGATAGGATTAATTAAGGACTCTGAGATGGGAGGTGACCCCGGATTCCCTGGGGGCCCAGTATTGTCACAGGTCCTCATAAGAGGGAGGTGGGAGGGTCAGAGAAGGGATGTGATGACTGAAGATTTTTGCTGCTCCCTGACCATGGAGGAGGGGCCGGGGGTCCAGGAGCCCGGATGCCTCCAGAGGCTGGAAAAGGCCAGGATCCAGATCCTATCGTGAAGCCATCAGGAGGAACCACCCTCTGACATCTGGACTTCCAACCTCCGGAACAGTGAGATCATAAATCTGTTATTTTAAGACCCTCTCTGTTCATTTGTTACAACAGCAAGAGGAAGTGAATACAGATGACATGTCTACTCTCGGATATTTGGAGCCAGGCTAGACAGACAGCTCCTAGGATCTCCCTTGTTCATGCCCCATATTTCTCTCTCATGCTTTCTACCTCTTCTGAGAACCAGACCAGAAAAGAGCAAGACGACCCTGGAGGAAGACTCTCCTGCCTCCCCTTCCCTATTCTAGCAGAGAAGCTGCTCTCTGGGTCATGGTTGAATTTGGGGTGTGTTCACTGGCCGTTGGTTTGCAGATAAGCCCTCATGGACAAGAGGCTGGGACCCAGGCCCTGGACAGACTCTGTTTGGTGACCGTGACTTCCCCAGGCCCTTGGGTCTCAGACAGGCTGCCTGCTGTCACTGACTGTGGCTCAGGGCTCAGGTGGTCTCTGTGAGGCTCAGAGTCACCTCGACTTTTTGGGGAGTCACAGTCCTAGTGCTAAACTATTGACATGAGCAAAGTGGGGGGTGGGTAGGTCATGCCCCACTTCTGAAGCCCCACTGTACATTGGTCAGCATGATCTCACTCTGTGTTCCTGTACTTTCACAGACACGGTCTGCAGACAGAGATGCAGAGTCATCTACACAAGGCATCTCAGCTTCAACCTGCAGAAGACACACAGCAGCCTGACTTCCCTTCTTGAGTCTCAGCTCAAAATCAATGAATCGCCTTCACTGTACGGGCAGCGCAGCTGAAATGAGCTGCGTACTCTGCTAATTAAGGCGCGAGAGGTCTGAGCTGCATAGGCACCAACCAGACACGCGTGAAGTGGTAACAAAACACACTCAAACATTAAAAAAAAAATAGAATTTGCCTTGACTTTATGCAGATTTCTCCCCTTTTTACACCAACACGAGTCTGTAAATCAAGGCCTTTGCCCCAGGTTGCGTTATAAACAGAAAGGGTACGCTCCGCAAGCGGGCTGCTCTCCAGCTGATAAAGATGCAAGATGCACGGAAGGGGCTGGATGAACCTCAGGCGCACAGATGTTTACTCTACAGTTTTATTTTTATTCAGAAAGTGTGTGCAATTTAATTAGCTACTTTATTTTATAAAAAAAGGTACATTTTGACTCCAAGAGCTTCTGAATGACTGCAGCAGAGGGGGAGGGACCTTCCCGGTGAGCAGCACGGTCGCTCACCTCGGTTTGACTGGACCTTCATCGTGAAGGCAAGTGTCATCCGGCTTCGTGCGGAGACGTGCCCGTGACGACAGGTGCCCCCTCTGTGCTCTGCACCAGGCCTGGGGCGGAGGATAGGGAGGTGAGCCAGACCGAGGCTCTGTTTTCATGGAATCCAAACTGGGACCTCACTCCAAGGCAGGAGGGATTCAGAGGGAAGTCCTCCCAGGTCACCTGGCTGCTCCTGGTCCTGGAACTCGCTCTTGTGGACAGGGTGTGGTCCTGTGGATGCGAGTCTGAGTCCTGGGAGGAGCAAGTGCAATGCATATTTGCCAGTTGGAACCACCATCTCTTTTGGGGAGCCCCTCACCTCCATCTCAGGTGGGTTTGAGCAGGACAGGCCCTCTCCCCTGGTGCCATATTTGGGCCCCAAAGAGATGACCCGTGTTGCCTGCCCCTTGGCCGCAGTGGTTCTGGGGTGGAACCCAGACCCGCCAAGGCACAAGGGAGAGGAAGTGTCCCCTCTCCTTCACAGACCCAGCAGGTGGACACTGTCCTCTCTTCCGCTGGGTGGGGTGCAGGCACCACCTCACTGCAGGCGCGAGGATGGGACCTGCTGGGGGCTGGGCATGGGGAGGATGGGAAATGGATGGGAGGATGAGGAAGAAGTGATGCTGTGATGACATGAGCTCTCGTCAGATGAATGCTGGGTTTGGTTTTGGGTCTCTCGTAACCCAGACATTGCACAGCAAAGAAGAGGATGACTCGTGAGGAGGTGGCCCGACAGGCAGCAGGCTCCTGGCAGAGGAACACCTTGAGCTGCCACCTCCAAGGACCATCCCGTGAGGTCGGAGTGTGAATGCTGAGCTGCAGACCTTGTTTCTGACTGCTGAGCTGTGGACGGTCTCTCTGGACCTGTCGCTCATGGCTCCAAGCCCAGGCCAGAACATCCCCAGCTCCTTTGCATTAACTTGAAGAGAAAGTCGGCAGCTACATCCAGTGAAGTCACAGAACATAGTGGTATAGAACCTTCTGACAAACCCAAAAAGTGTCACCGTTTCAAGAGAGCCGAGTCTGCTGAGACCCACACGGCACTCACACATAGTTTCAGCCCCAATCCTGCCTGCCTGCCTGCTGCCAGTGGGCCGCGAGCACAGCATTCTGTCTGTCTGGGGATCGGCCTCTGCCCTCCAGGCAGTGGATCCTAAGCATCACAGCCACCCCAGGAGTCAGGCCCAGGCTGGTGGGGAAGCTGCATAGGCACAGGGGCTGGGAAGGAGGGAAGTAGTTAAGATTCTGCGCTTCCGCTGCAGAGGGCTCGGTTTGATTCCTGGTTGGGGAACTAAGAGCGTGCCGTGTTTTTTTTAAAAGGATAAGATGGGAGAGAAATGAAGACAAGCTTTGCCTGTTCACAGCTTTGCCTCAGGCTAGTTTGCTTCTAAGGCGGTAGGAGTAGGGAAGACACTGATCAGAAATGTTAATTGTGTCAAGACACACATACCTCTTCCCGTGTCCTCCTGGGGCTGCCCAGGGCCACCACCAGGAAGATTTAATCAGCAAGGTGGAGCCACCTCCTCCCACAAAGGCAGCTTCCAGAATGCTGAGAACAATGGCCTCTTCCCAACATGCTGCCCTTACGCCCAGCCCACCAGCTTCATTTGTCCTCCCTGGGACCCAGACCCCAGCCCATAGCGTGTGTGGGGAGGAGGGAGATTTGGCTGAGCTGTGGTGGACTGTGATGGGGTCCTTCCATCACACAGATCATCAACAGGCAAGAAACCTGCCTGGCAACAAAGGTAAATATCTCCTTGAGCTTCTTGCACTCATCAGCTGAGTTTTCAAGGCTGCTTTTTAATTTTCTACCGCACTTTATGGCGCTTGCAATGACTTTCTTGTCTGGCATTAAAAATAAATAAATCTCCCAAGACCCTAGAGTCCCAAGGCTTAATGGGGCTAATTGTGGATTTGCGTTTTCAATCTTACAGACGAACTGCTTAGGGGCACAGATAACTTAATGTGCTTCAGACAAGCCCTCTTTCTTTCTCACCATTTTCGAGCGCCCAGGACGAGGGTGACACGTGGGTTTCTCTGGGCGCTGAGTGACAGCAGTGGCTGCCAAGAGGTCTGAGCTGAGCAGGTTCACAAGTCTCCATCTAACCCAGCTGGGATTGATTAGTGATGTCTGCCTCAGGTGAGGGGGGTGGGAAGGGGTTTGCACAGATGTCATCATTTCACCAGCCCACATCCATGCATGGTGCTGTCCAGGTGCTGAGGAGATGGTTAAGCCAAGTGGCTGGTCAGACAGGCACCAGTGAAGCCAGGAACATAGGTTAGAGAACAAGGTTAATCCATCCAAGCTTGGTGTTCTCAGCACCAAGAGGTTCTTTATTCTCTCACAACCCTGACGTGCCACCTACAAACACCACTGTCTGGAAGAAGGATGGAGGTGGAGGGGGTTAACAGCACAACTGGCGCTTAACCCAGTGAGGATGGATCTGAAGTGTCGTCTCACTGGAGGAAGAAGCTTTGTTTTATGTTCACACGCACAAATGTAATAAATGTCAAGATGCAACCCGCACTGAGAAGCCGAGCTCCCAGGAGCGGTGCTCCAGTTCCTTCTGCAGCTTCAACTCACTGCCATGCCTGCTGCTTCAGAAGGGAAGCACACACCCTCTGGGTCCATCCTTCACCTCCTCCACGTGTCCCTCCCCACCCCCCAACCATCCCACTCAGAAAAGCTGATCCCAGGAGGAGCAGTGTCTTAGAGCCAAAGCCCCTGACCATCTCCCCAGCCCCTCCCATAGTTTCTCTCCCCACTCCGACCTCTTCGCTGAATTAAATCCTATTTATTCCCGAGATTCCCAGTTCACATGTCCCTAGGGAAGCCTGCATCCATCAGGCCATGCTCCTTTATTCCTTGCTCTGTAGGAGTCAGCAAACATTTTTTTATAAAGGGCTGAGAGAGTCACTATTTTAGGCTTTGCAGGGCATATGGACACTTTGCAATTGTTCATTATTGATGTTGTAGCATGAAAGCAGCCATAGACAATACATAAACGATGGACATGGCTGTGTTCAATAAAACTTTATCTGCAAAAACAGGCAGGGGGTCATAGCTTGCAGACCCCTGCTCTATAGAGTCACGTTCCTTCCTTCTCACTGCTCTTTTTTTCATTCCAAGTTTCAATTGTCTGTCTTTCATTAACAGATTTAAACTCTATGAGTACAAATTGTTTTTTTTTTTTTTACCACTATGATAGTCCATCTGACAAATGCTTGTGAAATGTGGCACTGAGCCTGGTGCTGGAGCTGTGTGCAAGACATAATAAGCACGTATTCTGAGAGTCGTATTAACACTGACAGGAAAAACCTCTTCCCCCTCTCCTTAAACTGGAGAACAGGTAGGTTTGGCTCTGTCATTGCCAGTTTGTCTCACTGAGGGGAGAGCCTTGATTGAAACGAGCCAAATTGGAGGTGGCAGAAATAAGAGACACCAGACCCAGATGATAACAACTTCAGCTCCTGGATCAAGCCACAACTAAAGGTATTGTCTAGATTTCTCTGCTACTTAACTTTTTTATATTAGTTACTTTGAGTTCAGTGTGGCCACCTACAGTTGAAAGAGTCCTAAATGAAGAATTTGATTAAGGAAATATGGAGCTCTGACCCCATTTAGACACTTTTCTAGTGCCTCAGTTTTTAATGTGGTGGAACACTCCATGAGTTCATTCATAGGCATCTGAGCTGCGCTGTGGTTATTCCTATCTATCCTGAGGCTCTGCCATATTAGTTTTTCCCTTGCTGGAACAATGCCCGGGTGTTTAACTGGCCACCGTTGGGGCATATGGCAGTTGGCACAGCTATGAGAATCTTGGACTTGGCCCCAAGCCCTTATGGGTGAGGACAGAGCCTGCAGACAAGCGTGCACAACCAGTTCCTACAGCAGAGCTGCGGACGCGTCCCTCCATGGAAGAGCCGGGGCTCCCCCTGCAGATGTCTCACCCTCTGTGACCAGAAGGTCAAAATCTGCTCATCTGACCAGAAACCTCTGTTTCTCTTATTTGGGTCATTTGCCGAGGCTCTGAGTTATCTTTTTTAAACTCAAACTGAAAATACATTTTCTCTGTTAAATAAATTAATAAGTTAAATAGGATCCACAAGGTTCCAGTGGCATTCACACCTGGAGACAAAAGTGGGTGGGGCAGTAGCTGGCTAGGAGCAGAGGATGCAACTGTGTGTGACATTTATCTCCCCACGGCGATGTGAAGGCAGTAGGCACCACTCCTGCTGTGTTCCACGGCACCCCCACTACACAAAATACCTGCATCTGTATTCATTTCACTTTCCTCCTTGGGGCTCATGCGCCTCACGTGAGCATAGCCTTGCTTGGTGGAGCACGCATGCAGCTGTCTGCTCGGATAGCGATAGTGTGAGATCCCCATTGAAAATATTAATCTTGGCGTGGTTACAAGTGAGGAGATGCTCTTTTGAGTCTGATGTATGGGCTGGGCTACTGAGCTGAGAAGGAGGGGAGGGCATTTTCCCACCACAATCAGGAGAGCGGGAACCTGAGGGCTCAGTGAGGGAGGGGCCCCAGGCCACAAGGTTCAGCTGGGGCTGCTGGTGAGAAGTGGATTCCTGGGGCACCGCCCAGGGACTAATTGGCTGGAATGCCCACCTGCAGACCACTGGCTTCACTGTGCCCCTACAAGTGCCCTGATCAATCAGCCCGAGGCTGAGTGGGACTCAGGAGCTCTAGCAATTAAAACTTGTGCCTGCTGTTCCTCCGGGGTGGGGTGGGGGTGGGGGCGAGGGTGCGAGGATGCAGGAAGAGATGGTGTGGGGAAAGGCACGGAGTTCCTGGCTGCGCTCGAGATGTTATCGGCACACAGCTTTCCCTTCCATCTGTCCTGGTTTGAGTGTATCACGATTGTGTCTGTGTACAGTTTATGGACACAATCACAGTTGTGATATGAGGGAATTTCTGCCAGATGAGGACCCAGAACACAGAGGCTGTTGCCACTTTCTCTTCTGCTCCTAATGAAAGGGTGGTATTAGCGAGAGGGCATGTGGAGGGTCTGACTCCTGGCTCAGTGGGCACCAGGGCCTGGGGTCCCCTGAATGGCATGTGCCAGTAGCCAAAGACACAGGCCGCACATGTGACCCTAGGCATGCTCACAACTCCCTCCACCAGCCTTGTCTCCTGATCTGTGAGGGGTGACAACCACACACCGAGGGGACCCCACAGGGTTGCGACCAGGTTCCAGGGTCATGACGTGCTCTTGGGACCTCAGTTTCACTCTCAACAGTATCCAGCCTATCCCCCGAAATGCCTAACCAGGGACAGTTCCCCAGAAATCTCCAAATCCTCCCATTTTTTGGGTTTGTTTCTGAAACGAACCTCAAGGTAAATGCCAAAGTGAGTCCTGAGCACTGGGCGGGGCTCAGGGCTCGTCTAGTAATAGGACTCCCAGCTTCCCTCCCTGTAGTTACTAGGGTGGCATTGCCTCCACCTCCCTTCATGTTGGGGGTCCCTTCATGGTAGGGGTCCCTCCATGAAGGGGTCCCTCTCTGAGGGCTGTCTGATTTCCCAGGTTTGGAGCTCAGCTGAAATTGGAACCCCCTCCCCAGTCAGCTAGCTCTCCCTAGATGCAAATTTTATGCACAGGTGGAGCCCCCATGGTCCCAGCCAGGAAGGGCTCCTGTCTCCAGCTATTTGTCTACAACAGAGACTTTAAAAAACAATTGTGGTTGAAAATTCATGGCACAAAATTGTGCATCTTCACTGTGTTCCAGTGAACAGCAGTGTTATCTCCACACACCCGTCACTGAGCAGAATCTTCTCATCCTACAAAATAGCAACGGTTCTCACTGAACGATGACCTGACTTCCCCTCAATCCCTAGCCCAGGGCTTCCATGCTCCTACTCCTGGGGACCTCAGATAAGTGGGATCCTATAGCATTTGTGGCCCTGTGACTGCTCGTTTCAGGCAGCATCCTGTCCTCACGGTTCATCTGTGTTGACAGATGTCAGATCCCCTCCCTTTAAAAGGCTGACTAATATTCCTCTGTGTGGCCAGCACACAGTCTGTGTACCCACTTCTCTGTCTGTGGAGCACTATAAGGTCTATATTCTAAGTGTGATCTTACAAGAAGAGGGAACTTCTCAACAGCCCCTACACAGTCAAACACAACACACTTGGAAGAGGAAGAAAACTCCAGCTCTGGTTCCCATGTATCTAAGTTCTCCTTCCTTGTGGTCACCTGCAGTGTTGTGCACAGAAATGATTCTTCTGTAGTGAGTGGTGCAAACCGAGACAAGGAAACGGTAACCACACAAGGCTGTGGGGAAGGGCCTTCTGCCTGGAGGTGGGGCGGCATCCTAGGGCCCAGGGGTGATCCCAGTGCATGGTCTGAGCTTCCCGTGTGGATTGGCAAGGCTGCCTGAGGATGGCCGGTAGGAGTTGGTGTGTCTCTGCTGCTGCCTTTGAGCCTTCCACCCTCCTCTCAGGCTCACACCACGCCTGGGTCCCCTCACCTCACAACTCAGATAACTGCACCCAGGCTGGCCCTGGATCCCGTCTAAGTGAACACCCCTCCCTCCCTTGACCTGTGCTCTGCCCTTCCACCCACTTGTGCAGGAACACCTGGGGGAACCTCTGACCTTCACTGTGGAGAACGAAACACATGAATGTGTATCATATACATTATCATATGTCATATATACACAATTAATCTACGGGACACACAAGTATCAAAGACATACGAAAAGCCCATTTTTAAGCAAAGTCAGCTCAGCTCAGAGCTCATGTGACTGATCCCAAGTTCAGGCAAGGTATCCACCCGAATGTCCATTTCCTTCTTTGATCAAGCCTGCATCCTGGAGGCCATGGCCCTAGAACGAGAAATGCTACCAGCTCCAGCTTGTTGTTTCACTTGTTTAGGGCTTGGCTGCAGGGAAATCTACACCCGGGGCTGAATCTTGCTCTGTCATCTTCCAGCGGTGGGACCCTCTGAGTCTGAGCCTCAGTCTCCTCCTCAATAGCAACAGCATGGCGCCTGGTACGAGGTGTTAATCTGAGAGGCCCTCAGGGTGAGGGGGGTGCTCGGGAGGATGGGAAGGCCCTTCCTGTTCCTTGCAGCAGTGAAACCACCTCATTTCAGCTCCTAAAGCCTCAGCTGCAGCTGCAGCTCTTGGGCTTCTGTGAACTGGCCCAGACCCCAGGCTAGGTCAGCTAGGCCCGACTCCTGTAGAAAGATGGGCAGGCATTGCCTTGTAACTGCCTTGCAGACGGTCTTGAAGGGGCCTCCCTGTCGAGTGGAGATGCCTGCCTGCATTTCTGGCTCTCATAGGAACCTGGGAAAACCCCGAGTCCTAAGGTCGCTGAAGCCGGGGGGGACCTGCTCCCTGCTGGTCCTGTGCTCACCCACCCTCTGCTCCAGCAGCCCCGGAGATCCCAGCCCTTAATCCCCACTCTTTCCTGGGCATCTGGGGGTCCCCCTGATGAAATATGAAATATGGATGCATGCCAGCATCGCTGGCCTTAGCTCAGGATAAATATCTCTGAACTGACAGAGGCTGCATACCTGCTGTGGCCACGGACAGCAAGCCCTGGGGTCCTGTTAAGACTGGGGTTGAAATTCCTGTTCAGACCACACATAATGCTCGTTGGTAGAAGACAGCCGACACACCCTCCTTGGGAGCTGTTGTTTCCAGAGTGAAAGTCCACACCGTGTCAGAAAGCAGCCTTAAGGCTGGGTATTGAGCCGCCCTGCAGCTGCAGGTCAGGGATGCAGCTCCCTGTTTGCTCAGAGAAGCACGAGGCAGCAGGTGGGGTGGGGGGAGGCTCCCTCACTTTGCAGCCCCAAGACACACAATCTTCCAGTCTCAATGCAGTCTCCCTGCCTTCTGCATTAGCGCAGACACACTTATGCACCTGGGCTCCACATTTTCTTAGGAGAAGACGTCCAACTTCTCAACAGCCACTATACATGCACACAATTCTCTTGGAGGAGGGAGAAACACCAGCAGCCCCAGGGCATGGCGGAAAGGGGATTAGCATTTATCACAGGAGCATCATCACACACTGAGGTCAAGAAACTCCTCTCCCACATCTGATTCCCCCAGTCAAGCACCCACTTTATTTGGCATCACTTCCCTGGAACTGGAGTTCCAGATCAATAGCCCAATGACGCATTGCAAACACAGCCGTCCATACATACCACTCCCCCTACTCTCATAGCACCCGTGCTCAGGAAGCACAGGACTCGATGCCCAGACTGAAAACAAGACTACCTCTTGTCACCCACCTTTTCATTGCCGTCCTTAGGGTGGCCCCAGAAGATCCCGTTCCTGGGAAGATGCAGCACAGAGCAAGGCTGCAAAAGCATTGGGTTGCCAGGGCCCACCACCCATGTCTGCAGCTAGGCCTGTAAGTAAGAGAGTGAAGACGACCCAAAGGGCAGCAACCTGTCAGGAGCAAATGTTTCCTCGAGGCCAACATGTTTCCAGCGAGATCTCAGATGCAATGAGCAGAGGCAGGGGGATACCAGGTGTGCTCAGAACCCCAGTCTTGGCTCTGTGGGTCCACAGGGACCTTCTTCCCAGGTGCTTCCCAGAGCAGAATCAGGAGCCAAGTCATAACACAGTGAGTGTTTGCCTTTGAAGATGGCTATTTGTACATTCTCTCCTGGAGCCACGCAAGGATGGCAGGAGTGAAACAGAGCTGCTGTCATGCATGGCCAAGCTGAGGCTCTCACAAGCTTGTGCCCCTGTGCTATGCCTGCAGCCGGTGGGAACAAACCTGACCAAGGCAGAGGAGGTGGCCTTGTCACTGGAGCTGAGCTGCCCAGGGGTGGGGGATCCCACTAGGGCCTGCAGTCCTGGCAGGGCCGCCATCGCAGGTTGGTGAGACCTTTCCTCTCTTATCCTGGGATAATTTGCTCAGCCACAGTTTACACAGAAAGACAGCTTATTTAACTTTTCAAATTAAAGCTTAAAAGCCCCTAATTAAACCAATAAATCAGAGCCGTTCCTGTGGGAGGGCGGAAGGAGCCACATGGCCTCTGGATCCCTCTCTTATACACTGCTTGAGACCTGAGTGGCCATGGTACATGGCGACTTTTGCTGCTCTGCCAGCCCAACTGCGAGGGATGCCCTAGGCTCTGGTCCTGTCAGACGCTGTAGGGTGGGGTACACATGGCTGGCCCCTACCAGAGCCCCCCAGTTCTCAGGTGACAGTCCTGAGAACCAGGGAGGGACTGGGGACTCCCACACTGAGGCCCCAGCAGCCGAGTGGGTCAGGACTCCAGGGAATCTTGAAATTCCCTGAAGTGGAATGGGAATGGCATTGCCACCATCCTGGGCCTGGACTTTGCCCAGAAAGAGGGAATATCAGCAGCTAGGCCTGGAGGAGAGCTGATCCTAAGCCAGAGGAGGATGAAAACTTAAATGTGTGTGTTTTTTTGGTTCTTTTTCTACCTAGGTTAGTAGAGCAGGGGTTGCAGATGTTTTCTGTGCAGGACCAGAGAGTAATTAGTTTTTGCTCCGTGGGCACCAAGGACTGTTTCACAATGACTCAGCTCTGCTGTGGGTGCAGGAAAGGAACAGAGATAATAAATAATAATAATAATAAAATGGACAGACACTGTGTCTTCCAAGACAATGTTGTAAGAGCAGGAAGCAGGCCAGGCTGGGCTCATGGGCCACAGTCATTCCCGGCCAGGGCCCATCAGAATAAAGATGGTGACCCACCCTTAGTACTGCTTTTTATTTTGTTTTATTTTTTGTACTTTTAGGTTGTGTCATGCAGCATGTGGGTTCATCCTTGACCAGGGATTATAGCCCCTGCATTGGAAGAGTGGACGACCAGGGAAGTCCCACTCCCATTACTTTTCATGGGATGCTCCTAAGGAGTAAGATCCCTTTCCTAATTCCACTGGCCAGGTGCAAGCTGAGGCAGGCATGAGGCTGTGGTGGCTTTGGGTCCCACTAGATGTGTGGCCCAGAGAAATTCCTTACCTGCCCTATGTTTCAGCTTCTCATCTGTAAAATGGGGTAACAGCATGGTTCCTCTTAGGGGTGCAGAGATGACTAAAGTGAACTAAGTCCACAGAAGCTCCTAACACAGTCGCTGCTTCAATTCCCACCAACTGGGCATGGTTTATGTACAGTTGCCAGATCCAAAGGATGGAAAGAGAACTGGCATCTGATTTCCTACCTTTACTATCAGTCCAAAAAGAAATAATTATTCATTTGTGAGTCTGTACGCACCTAGGGGCTCAGGGGTGGAGGTGTCTGGAGGGGCAGTTGTGTCCAGAAGCAAAGGCAAGCACTTCTAATGACTTATCCGGGTGGAACCTGGGGGAGGGTATGCACAGTCCCTACAGGCCCTGCAGGGTGGGAGGTGCTGTCATCTTCATGCTTTACGTGAGGGTCAAACAACCTGCTAGGAGCTGGTACTTGGCAGCCTGGACCCAGGCAAGGGGAGCTGTCCCTCTTAACTCGTTGGATATAATGACACCTGGAAACATCCATGGAACAACTTTTACCATGATGGTTACATGCATTTATAAACCTGAATCAACTGAGTTGTTCCTTTAAAAGACACATGATTTTAGAATCTGTTACCCTGGTCTTGATAAAAGCAACCAGCATCCATGGGCAAGAAGCCGCTGTCCGTGGTGCTGATGCCAAGAGGGCTCCCAAGGTTTTCAGCCACGCAGTCTTGCTTCACCCAGTAACCAGATAATCAAAGCCAATGTCCTCATATGGCTCAGTTCATCTCATCTCTGCAGACACTGCAGGGGGCTCAGGACACCTGACAGCTGATGGCAGGAGAGGGAGGTGAGTAGGTGTTTGGGAAAATAAATGAGTTGATGTCAATGGATGAAAGTTCCAGATGTGTGGTGTTTGTGTTTGAAGTGCGTGCAGCTGAGGATCTCACTGCTCCCAGAGGGCCAGCATCTGCTTATGAGTCTTGGCAAGTGAGGGGACCCTGGGAAACCAGTTGCACAGCCCCTGGGACAGAGAAAAAGGATGGAGAAGCCCCCAAGAAGACTCTGGGTGATCTTTAACTGCAGGATCAGAAGGTGATGCCACCACTTTGCCTCTCTGACCAGTATGCTGGCTCTCGCTGGTGACACATGGATCCTCCCTTCCCTGAACAAACCATATGTTCCAACGAGCAAAGATGCTCTTTCCCTGTCGAGCTTCCCCCAGGCCTGCCCAACAGGGAGACGAGGATTAGTCTTTAAAGCCACTTAGCACAGCTGGTGACTCATCAGTGGGGGGAACGTGAGGCTGGAGCCAACTGGTAGCCAGCAGCCCATTTGGAGGCCCAGCAGCAGTCTCCACAGGGACTGTTGCTTTCCGGCGGCTCTGGAGGCAAGGACGCTGCTGTGCATGTCAGAGGACCTTCCCTGTGGGTCAGCATGAAGTTTTCCCACCACTTCTACATGATTGATACCAACTCTGACTTTCTCTCTATGGGTTTGCCCCCTTTGCACCTCAGCTTACTCACTTGTGAAAAGGGACAGTAATAGCATCTGCCTCACAGGCTGTGATGAGGATTTGATGAACTACGATAAGTAGAGTCATGGGAGACATTAGATCAACGACGGTGATGACACGATGAAGATGATGTGTTGACAGAGGGCAAAGGGAGAGCGTGTGGCACCTGATCCCTGACTCTTCAGGCTCCGGGGCTTTCATCAAGGCATCCTCAGGGGCCCCAGCACATGATCCGACCTGTGACCCTCATTCATCGCACATTTGATCACTGAGCATTTACCACATTGTGAGAGGCTCTTTGTGGGGTGGTGGGGGGGAGGAAGGTGGATGGCAAGGGTACAGTGAAGTACGGGGGACAGAGGATGGTCCCATGATCACAGACGACCACAGCATGCCCTTCTCCAATGCCCCTAGCACTGAAACAAGAGAAAGCCTTGGAGAGGAACCTGACTGCTGCTCTAGAACTTAACTTCTCTGTCTGTACTGTCTGCAGTGAAAATGGGTGAGAAGATCAGAGAGAGGGCTTTGAGAACCAGGCACAGCCAGTGTGAGGCTCTCATAAGGATGGTCCTAGGGTTCAGGACCAACTCCTTCCGGGGACAGGATTCCTGGGGTGAATGACTGAGAATTCCTCTTTGTCCTGGACATAGACGAGAACTGTGTAATCGTATACAAAAACCCACTATGGGCTGAATGAGGTGAAAAAGATACCATTTCATTATTACCCAGTAATCACAGCTTGCTCTGGTATGCTGTTATCACACTGGTTAAAAAAAAAGTTCAGAATTTAATGAAAGTGAGTAAAAGTAAAACTAGTCCATCAGAATTCCAACTTGAAAACATAACCATTCTCCTTCTAACTGGCAATTTCTGTATAAACCCCAACCTACTACAAGAACCATTTTATTGTCACAGCTTGAAATTTGTTCTGAATTACCTTGATAATAATATAGACATCCATTCGGCAAGGCGTACCACACCACTAATGGATCTCGGAGGCCTAATTTCTAAAATCCAGTGTTGCAGAGTTATCGTATAACTAGAATTAGTGATGCTCCACCAGAACAAAATGGCCTGAGTTTGTCTTTGCATGATTAAAACGCAGGTAGTTACACATTAATGTTGTTAACAAGACTTTTCAGATTCCAGCAGGGCCATCCATCCGAGAAGTTCACAAACAATACTCGCGCTCTCTCTGGTTGCCCCCACGCTGGAAATTTAAGTGCATCCAATAGTGCAGCGATTCCGTTAGAACAAAGGCTCAATTCAGAATAGGACTGTAAATGAGGGGCAATTTTGCTCACGAATTTTATCTCCCTTTTTCCCTCTAAGCTATCGGATAACAGCCATCACATTAAGAAACTCAATTAATATATAAGCAGAATCTATCGTAAGTAGATCCAGGTCTCGCTGTACATAAAATTTACTTCCACTCGAAGGCAACCTTGGAATTGAATTGCTTTTGCACAACCAGTATTGTCTTGGTCAAGTTACATGGAATGAGAGGTCTCTTGGACCAAAAGTCAATAATTATGGCCTGCCGCCATAGTAAAATGGGATCCACCACCGGGTTCTGTAAGTGGCTCTGTGGGAAGGTGGCCACCCCATACGTATATTTACTGTCTGTGGCTGCTTTGGGGCTTGAAGTGGAGTTGACATGATAGAAGCTCCATGGCTGCAAAGCCTATAATATTTACCATTTTGGCCCTTTTGTGGGAAACATACCACGACTGCTGCTTAGACCACAGAAACTTCTAAACCAGAGCGAGCTGCCTGGAGACGGAGGAGCCAGGGAAATGAGGGTGCCTTTGCCAGTCCAATTCTCTGTCCTTTGTTCCCACCGGGCCAGTTCTGACCTTTGTAGTGATCAGCTCACGGCTCGTAGGGTACCTGCTCACCCATGAACGCAATACCCAGAAACACCCAACAGCAAGGATAAAACTTAATAAAATTTTCACTAACTCATCAACGGCTGACCTTACATTTGGAAAGACCCAGAAATAAATTTCTCTTTTGATTAAATGGAAAATCGATTTCCAGTGACATTTCTATTCATCAGGCCCCAAATCGAGGCAGGAACCAGTGCCCCAGGAGGAGGACTGGGATGCCCTGGTCCCTGCCCTTTTTCTGTGACACCCTGAGCAGAACTGAGCCCCTGCATACCTGTTCCGGGCAGACACCAGGGTCGTGTGACCTGAGGCTTCGGGATTTCAAGAATCTGTGCATGTGACCCGAGGGAACAGAGCTGCTTGGTGAGCCAGCTGCAGACCGCATGTGTTCAGAGGGCACGCTACCTGAAGTGGGAATCTGAAGTCACAGCAGTTCCCTGTGATGGATAAGAGGGGTCCTGGGTCCATTTGTTCTCAACCATGGCTCAGTTAAGAAACATTCCAGTTCACATGTGGACTCTGGCCAGTTCACTTGAAGGACTTTTCATTTAACACAAATGGGAAGAGCACCCAGGGGTCCTGGCGGTTCTGAGAACACAGTCTCTGCACAGAGGACAGATGGCCCCCACCCCACCCCCAGGGTCTCTCGCTCTGCGATTTCTTTCTTCTCAATCACAAAAAGTTCTGAGTGGCTACCCACTCCTTTCTGAATCCTGGGGGCACACACACTGTGAGAGAACCAAGCCTGTGTCTGCCCACATCATCCTGGGTTTATTTTCTAAAAGAGAGCCAAGCTTTGAGGACTTGGTGATGCCCTCATGCACACTCTCGTTGACAGAGCCCATGCTGGGGTTACGAGAGCTCTTCTGAGAGAGGCAGAGGGATGTGTGTGTGCTTCCCCGGGGAGGCAGGGGTGCCTCGGGCCATCCCACCACACGGTGGGAGGGTGTCCGAGCAAGAAGGGTGTGGGCCTTGCTTGGAGCTGCAGGCAGGAGCAGACACAGGCTGTCTCTTTCTTTAACACCAGTTTTGATGTGTCATCAATCGTTATGGGCTGTCCCCATGGAGGAGGCATCATGGAACTGAGTTGTCACACAACTGCAAAGCATGTGCCTCCTGCTAAAAACGGGACTTTGTCTTACCTCCTGGAGCAGTGCTGATGATTCCTTGAGGTGGGCGGGAATTGTTTCTAAAAATGAACGCTCTGTGTGATTTAGGTAAACTTAATATGATAAAGGAAGGTGCTCTACCAGTCTAATGAGCCTGTAACTCATCGTATGGGTCCAATTCATCCCAAACGGAATTGCTGTTTATGTGGAGTTTTTGAGTAAAGGGTGCGATTTTGTGATTCATCACATCAAATCCGTTTCAGTCCCTGCACAAATAGCTCCAGCGGCGAATATAATCAGAAAGATGGAAAGCAGCTTGTCCTTGAGTGTGAGGCCTGGTGCTCCAGGCAGAGGGGGAGTTGGGTGGCGCAGGCAGGGCTGTTGAGCATCCACGACAGGACACTGTCCTGCAAGGAGGGTGGACAGGCTACCCCTCTCAGCAGGTTGGGTGAGCCTCACAAATGTTGGGGTAAATGAAGGAAGCAGACTTGACATGGATGGTGCTGGGTGCTCCCCGCACATGAGACTTGCCAACAACATGGGTCACTTGTGCTGAGAAGGGTTAGGGCAGTCGCTGCCTCCTGGGCCGGGACTCACTGAACCAGAGGGACTTTCAGGGATGCAGGAAAGGTCCTGCCTGCAACTGCCCTTGATTAAGTGCCCTTGATCCACTTGGTGGTCATATGTGCAAACTCACAGGCTGTGCCCTGAAACACACAAAGTAATTATCATGTTTATCAGCTAACAACCCTCCAGTGCCACCATGTTCACACACCTCCTTTCACTACATCTTTATAAACCCTTAGTAGGAGGGTCAATCCTAAAGGCCACCTGATGTGAAGAGCCGACTCCTTAGAAAAGATCCTGGTGCTGGGAAAGATGGAAGGCAGGAGGAGAAGAGGGGGACAGAGGATGAGATGGTTGGATGGCATCACCGACTCAATGGACATGAGTTTGAGCAAGCTCCAGGAGATGGTGAAGGACAGGGAAGCCTGACATGCTGCATGGGAAGCCTGACATGCTGCAGTCCATGGGGTCGCAGGGTTGGATACAACTTAGCGACTGAACAGCAACAATAGCAAGGAGGAGAGAATTACTATTACCTGCATTTGTAAGGGAGGAATCCAATTTATTATGTTATTTTGTTTTATTGGAGTATAACTGTTTACCAGTGTTGTGAGTTTCTGTTGTACAACAAAGCAAACCAGCTATATGTGTATATATAGCCCCTCCCTCTCGAACCTCCCTCTTATCCCCCACCACCCCTCTAGGTCATCACAGAGCACTGAGTTGAACTTCCTGTGTTTTATAGCAGGTTCCCACTAGCTATCTATTTTGCACATAGTAGTGTATACATGCGGGCTTCCCAGGTGGCTCAGTGTTAAAGAATCCACCTCCCAATGCAGGAGACATAAGCGACGAGAGTTTGATCCCTGGTCGGGAAGATCTCCTGGAGGAGGAAATGGCAACCCACTCCAGTATTCTTGCCTGGAGAACCCCATGGGCAGAAGAGACTGGTAGACTACAGTTCACGAGGCTGCAAAGGGTGGGACAGAACTGGGCGACTGAGCATACCTACATACAGTGTATATATGTAAGTGAGGAATCTGATCTGAAGTGAAGTCATCAACCCCACATCACATGGGTGGGCAGCAGAGCCTGGATTCCAATGTCCTGTCTGACCACCGAGTCCACTCCCCTCCTCACTCTCCTTGCTCCCCTCGAGGCAGGAGGCAGCTTGGCACTTGCTGCCTGGAAGCTGAGCCATGTAGCTGGTTGGCCCTCTGCATCCTGGAAGCTTGGCTATCTGTCTCTCAGCATTGAGAAAATGCTAAGGACGAATGCGGATGATGCCTTCGCAATGAACAGGATGAGGGGATGAATGGAGAAGGCTGCACACCCTTAAAGCACATGAGGAAAGCCCTGAATTTATGAGTCTGTCAACAAAGAAGCAGCTGTGGGCAAGCTTCTGCCGCAAAACTCACTCTGCCCCTGCCCCTTCCTTCAAAGCACCGAACTATTCTCTAAAAATGCCATCAACGTTAGCCTCACTGAGCTGAATCTGCTTCTTGGATAGATACCAGGATGGTGTCTGTAGTTTCTAGGAGCCTTCCTCATGCTCCTTTCTGGCATCCGTGTGCTCTGTTATTCTGCCTGGGCGTGGAGCTCACGGTGCTCTGACTGGTGACTGAAATATATATTTTATATCAATTGCTACTGGATCAACCTTGGGGTCGGGAGCTCTGTTTCTCAAGACCACAGGAGGATGGTTTCTCATGGTGATGTTAAAAAATGGGGAAGATATTGTTGGTTGTCTCCTGGGCCGAGACATGTTTGCAAAGTAGAGATTTGGCATGACTGACAATGCTGCTTAAATGACTACTGTGGGCCTTAATGTACCTCCGCTATCCCCACCCAGCCGCGAGGCTTCCACCTGGTTTGCCCCCGAAAAGCTGGAGCCATTTGTAATTTCACAAAACGAGACACAGCGCTTTTCTTGCCGAAGGTTTCAGCTTTGTAATCTTCCAAATTCATTTCCTGAATGAGCCACCTTAGCCATTAGTTGGATGATAATATTCCAATCACTTGCCAATTCCTGTAATATCCCAACTCCCCCTTTTCCCGTCTCCTAATCGGTGACGTTTCTTTTTAGAAGAATAAGCATCGAGGTGTACCGTTAACCGTTCTTTAAAATCTTACAAGGTTGGGCCATGCAATCAGAAGCTGCTAATCTCTGCCTTTTCTCTCTGAATTGCTTAAAACGGGTGCTTTTAGAGGCAATTTGTTTACTGCACTCTGAGAATTTAAATTTCTGTAAATACACTTTAATTTTTTAATAGACATTTTAAGCCACAAAAACGCAACCCATCTGAATAAAAATGTTGCCCCAAGAACTTAATAGTTTCAAAAATGAAAATGTAAACTATTCAGGAGTTGTAACAGGGAGGGATTAATGTGAACATCACACACAAACACACCAGCTCTGTCTCTCTGTCCCCCAATCTTGAGTCTCTCTTCACCTTCTCCTCTTAGGCTGACCCTGGTACCTGCCTCTGTTGCCCCCATCCCGCCACCCAAGCCTGAGCCTGGAGCCCCCAGGACCCTCCGACCCCAGGCCTGCACTTCTGAAAGGCTGGGCAGTGGTTGGTTATGGGTCCTGGAGTGTTTCTCCCACTGCATCTCCATCACCCTGCATCTCTCATCATTTCTTACTTCTAAAGTGCATAGGGGACCTGACCTCATGTGCCCTGATGGATGACCTAGCCGCTTCAGTGAACTGTATCCTTCCCCAAAACAAATCACAGCAAATCTGCTCAGGTCTCTGGGTGTGACTCCCACTGATGGGCACGCGGTGCGGGGAGAGGAGCCTTTTACACCACACTGGAGGTAAAGGTGCAAACCCAGAGTGGGACCTCTACAGGGCAGACCACCACCTCCTCAGCCGCAAACCAGAAAGATGAAGTCAGGGGAAACCATCAATCAAAGAGCACTTTACACAGTGTGGACCCATCTGGATCCGAACTCAGATGAGCCATTTTTAAAGATGACATTTGAGCCCCAGGTGTGTGGACCTCCAGGGGACCAGAGGAGGGGTTGAGAAGCTTTCAGGTGGGATGATGATGTGGTTGGTTGTGGGGGTGGAGGAACCCACCTCCTCTGCAATGTGTGTTCAAACAAATCCCTGAGCCAGGCTGGGTGCCAGAGCTAAACACAGTGCTAAGTTCACCCCTTTCAGAGCAAATGGCAGCAGGCGCTGGGGTGGGGGCTGGAAGGAGACCCTGTCGGTTCTACACCCCCTTCTCAAGCCTCATCACTCACAGTCACAGGCAGCAACAGAGAACTGTGTCCCACGGACTCTGGTGTCCTTGGCAAGGGACTGGCGTACCCTACACCCACCGAGCCCAGGCCTCCTCTTTGGGGCTGGCCTTACTCTACACTCCCTGCAGGAGGCTGGCTACCTGCTCGCTCTGATCAGTCCAGTGGCCACCTGGGGGGGGTCAGCTCTACCTGCTCATGGAAATGACTAGAAGCAGAACAGACATCCAACAGGCAGAATAGAAAAATGCCCCTGGGTCTGGACTCCCGGCATCACCAGCATGGCCCCTGCACTCACCTCACCACCCCCTCCTCTGCCTGCTCCTCGGTGGAGTGCACTGGGCCCCACATTGACCAGGAGCCCTGAGTCACAGAGCAGACACCCCCTGTTCCAGGAGACAGAACACATCAGGGGCAGCAAGATGTCCCTTCCCTGAGTGCAAATGGCACGTTGTGTTTTATTTTTTATTTATTTTACAAATATTTATACAAAGCTTACTCTATGCCAGGATGCTGTTTGAAGGCTTTTCAAATGTTAACCTAGGCAACCAGCACCTGGGTCACCCTGCAAGCTCTGCCTGGCTCATTGCTGGGCTCAGAGGGCAAGGCTCCCTGAAGTCAGCTGAATGGGGGGACCCTTGCCCCGGGGCCCATCACCTTTTGTCATTGCTGCCTCTCACCTGCATCTGTCTCCCAGCAACACCCAGGGTAGCCCTCCTCTTGCGTCTACTAAACAGGCTGGTGGGAGGGGCTTAGACTGCCGTCCCTGGAAACTTGGTGTCTGTCAATGCCGGGTTCTGGCTCGCAGCCCTGGCACAGAGGATGGCAGAGCCCTGCTGAGCACCCCCACCCAGCAGCCAGACACCTGCTCCAAGTCTCACAAGTACATGCACATGTGCAAGGCATAAGTAGTGCATGTGTTCACACACACACGGGCACATGCGTACACACTTGTGTATAAAACACACACATGCACACATGTATGTACACATTAATGTATGTGTTCACACACGCGTGTGTATGTGTATGTTCTTGATGTGGGTACATACATTTAAGTAAATGTGTACGCTTGTGTGTATAGATGCATATTTTACATGTATATACATATACGTACATGTGCACACACGTGCATATAGGTATGCACACATATTTAATCGTTTAAACAACCCCATGGGTTATCATTTTATGTGTACATGAACAGGTGTTACACACATATAAGCATGCATGCATGCGTGTACACACACCCAGATTTGTGTGTACATGAAGCTCACACATGTGCGTTTGCACACATATCCAGTCCCGTAATATTCCCACACAGGACTGTGTTACAAGGGAGGTGACACCGCAGTGGGAGGGATGGTGAGAGAGCTCCAGGGCTCCTGCCCCGGAGTGGCCGAGCCTGGAGTTGGACACAGCCTCTTTACTGCCACCCTGAGCCACTCTCCAGGCCTCAGCCTCTCTGAGACTCCGTTCAGGACGGGACCTCTAGGCAGCACGCTCATTGCCCTACCAGATCTGTTCTCAGTTAGTCTCTTCTCTGTTGTAACAGACAAAGAGACACACACCAGCACACACCCCGACCCATCCAGATTTTCAGATGAAGGCTCACCTGAGAAGCAGGCGGGACTTAGCACCTTAGTTAGCTGAGTTCTGGGGTGAGACTTTTCAAACACGCTGCAGACAGCGGAGGTCACACATGCCAGAGACACCATGTGCTGACGATGCAAAGTTAGACCTCTGACGTGTACGCCAAGTGTACGTATGTTTCACGTGTGTCACACACACACTGTATCACGCATAGTGTGCACACGCACTGTGATACACAAGTGCACACACTCTGTGCAGCACGGAGCATAGGTGGTGCTGATCTCCGAGGGTTCCAGGAGAAATGGAAGGGCGGACCAGAGAAATGAACTTGAACCACAATCATGCAGTGGGACTCACGTCACCAGCTGGACTTAAAAGAGAGGGGAGGATGGGGTTGGTGTGGGGGCATCCTGAGGGATGACTCAACATCTGACACCAGGGCCTGGTTCCGATGCAGGCCCAGGAGGCCAGGGAAGCCTGCGTGGGCGGTCAGCATCCCTCCCATGCCCATGACAGCCTGATAGCCATGATCCCTGGGAAAAGACTCTTACAGCTGACAGGCCTCTGCAGTTTGAATAAATTTCCCACAGCCTTTTGATGGATGTTAATTGCCCTTTCATGAGTTTCCCACCACTTCCCAAATGTACACTTGCTGGACATGGCTGCAATTTCAGCATTTTAAAGGTAATTTTTAGTGTGTTGGTTGGCTTGGCCTTTTAGAAAGGCTGTGTTTGTTCCCATGTGGGAACAGTTAATGCCATGCTGACCCAAGGCTGCTCAGCCAAGTGACATGTCCTCTGGGGGTGGGGGGCAGAATTGCCCCTGGGTGAGAACCACCCATCTGAAGAGACCCCCTGGCAGGTGCATCCACCCCTGTGGGTCTCTGTCCCTAGAAGCCGGCTGTGGGTCTTGGAGGAGGCGGGCCCTTCCTGAGGTCCTCGGGCCTCAGTGGTGAGCGAGGGGTGGCCACGCTGCTGTATTCTTTCAGCCCAGTTGAAAGGGCATCCTTGCTGACAACAGGGGGAGGCCAGGTCAGTGTCTGAGCCTCTTCTGCAACCCTGGAGGAGGTGATGTGACCGGGAAGGGGCCCTACCTGGACAAAGAGCCTTCAGCTTGCCTGTCTCTTACTGGCTTTAGGGCAGAGCAGGTACCAATTTTGTGATTCACAACAAAGGTCCACTGACACCCTCATAATCATGGATAATCAGGCAGTGTTCAGGACGGTGGAGTTTTAAAGCTGTGATTTGTGAGTGTGCGATTTGTGTGTGTTTGCTGGCTGTGCAGCTTCTTACTTCAATCTTTGCCTTGTCTCAGCACCAACGTAGTTCAGATGTACCCTCAGCGTTTTGGGTTTAAAAAACTTTTTATAACCGAAGTTAGAAAGAAAACAGTGCTTGGTTTGGCAGTGTCGCAAGTGACAAATGAAACCTATTACGGTTGTGAAATTAGCGAGCTGTGACATCCGTGAATTTAGCAACACTTCTGAGTATCAGCCCAACCCTGCATTCCAAGCTTCTATGAACACAAGAAACTGTCATTCTTCCAAACCACAAGAACTTGAAACATCACTTGCAGAGTCACGTTGGACCTTCCCAAGGGCTGAAGCTGCTGTAGCCCTCATTATGAGTGACAGGATGTGAGCTGTGAGCTGAATGATGGCCCTTCCAATGCAAGAGTCATTTATTAAAAAGAACAGAAAGACCCTTTTAAGATGCTCTGCTTATGAAATATCCCTAGTGTGGTACCACAAGTTCACTGAGCTGGTAAGAGCTTCCTTTTCTCTTATGTCAACATAGAAAATTTCCCAATATTGTGCAAAATATGAATTATTGTTTATTAACAGGGTTGTTGGACTTCCCAGGTAGCACTAGAGGTGAAGAACCCACCTACAAATGCAGAAGATATAAGAGAAGTAGGTTCGAACCCTGGGTCGGGAAGACCTCCTGGAGGTGGGCATGGCAACCCACTCCAGTATGCTTGCCTGGACAATCTCATGGACAGAGAAACCTGGTACAGCCCATAGGGTTGCAAAGAGTCGGACAAGACTGAAGTGACTGAGCATGCATACATGCACGCATGACAGGGTTGTTATTTACATGATCACGGGGATCTCTAATATTTCAGAGCCTGATATTATACACTCTATCTGAAAAGAGGGCTTCTAGGGAAAATTAAAGCAACGGAACAACAAAATTCACACTCCTCAGCCTGGCAAACATGCAACATCTATAATGTGCTGGGGTCATTCGGAGGGAAGGACTGGTGCATGGGGGGAGGGTAAACTGGTTCAGCCTTTGCGGACAGTGAATCAGCCAGGCCAGAAAAGTTGAAAATGCAACTGCCTGTTGAACCAGAAAATTGAGGTAACCACTCTAGAGAGAGGTGAGCACTCAGAGCAGGAGACGCACGAGGCTTCTCACTGTCAGGCTGCTTATGATGACACGAGCGGGGACTGGATGCCGATGAGTTCAAATAGGGCGGCTTCTGCTATGCTAACAACCAGCCCAGGTCTCAGGGGCTTAGCCCCATGCAAGGAGTTTATCTCCAGCTTAGGCAGCCCTCCAGACCTACTGCCCTGTGGATGCTGGCTCAGTGTTCTCAGGGGCTTTGAGTCGGAGGATTTCCGCTCACGGGTGTGGCAACTCATGTGACACACAGGATCCCACTAACCTTTCATCTCCCAAAGCATGCTGCCTGGACACAGCTGACTCCAAGGGGCAGCTTGGAGCAACTCTCTCTGGTGCTCTGGAGGGAGCAGAGGGCGGACACTGTGGAATCTCAGAAACTATATCACACAAAGCAAGCCAGTTCCAGAATGACAGGGTGTGATGCCACATACACACATGCTAAGTAAGTCGGCATAAAAATTCAGCATAATCTCTGCACACATACGATACTGAGAAAGTACAGAAGCATGGATGGAGAGATGCCACACTCAGAAGTGTTGCTTCTGGGGATGGAAGGGGTTGTCACCTTTCCTGTAATGATCTTATTTCTGTAAGAGTTCTATTTGTTGTTGTTTTTCAGTTGCTAAGTCGTGACTGACCCTGCAACCCCGTGCACTGAAGCATATCAGGCTTTCCTGTCCTTTACCATCTTCTGGAGTTTGCTCAAACTCATGTCCATTGAGTCGGTAGTACTATCCAACCATCTCATTCTCTGTTGCCCTCTTCTCCTTCTGCCTTCAATCTTTCCCAGCATCAGGGTCTTTTCCAATGAGTCAGGTCTTCCCATCAGGTGGCCAAAGTACTGGAGCTTCAGCTTCGGCATCAGTCATTCCAGTGAATATTCAGGACTGATTTCCTTTAGGATTGACTGGTTTGATTTCCTTGCAGTCCAAGGGACTTCCAAGAGTCTTCTCCAACACCACAGTTCAACAGCATCAGTTCTTCAGTGCTCAGCCTTCTTTATGGTCCAACTCTCAGTGCCATAGACGACCATTGAAAACTGTCTATTAACATCTATTAATTCCGGACCGTGGCCCTCCCTGAATTTGCTCTGTCATTTGCATTTTTCAGTGTCGTACTGATCCTTTGGACAGATGCAAAGCTAAGTAGGGTGCTTACTGAAAAACAGAAACACACCCCACATGGTGACACAAATGAAGACACAGCAGAGCCCAAGGGTGGCCAGGTTAAACCCAGGGCTGGTGCATCCCACCCAGAGCTTCATCTCTGTTCCGAGGTGTAAACTCTCTGCATCTTATCCCCTCCACCCCGTGTCTTCACTTTCACTAATGTTCTCTACACTTTATCTCACGAGCACAAGGTATGGACTCCAGTTGCATGACAGCAGCTGTTGGAGAATTCTGTATTTTGGTTAATAACCTGAGTAATACCTATAGCATGAATGTTGACTGGGATATTTGACTATTTTCTGGAAAGGCACAGAGAAGACAGTAAGTTCCCCTCTTGACACCTTCTGGGCACACAGGTAAATGGCAGAGGATACACTATTTTAGGTGCTTCCAGGTGGCTCAGCGGTAAAGAATTCACCAGCTAATCCAGGAGACACAGGTTTGATTCCTGATCTGGGAAGACCCCCTGGAGAAGGAAATGGCACCCCACTCCAATATTCTTGCCTGGAAAAGTCCATGGACAGAGTGGGCTATAGTCCATGGGCTCATAAAGAGTTGGACACGACTGAGCAACTGGCACCCACACAGTTAGCTACTTTAGGCAGCAGAGGGAACCATCAAGTTTGTCCTCCCCATGTCCTTGAACCTGGAGAGACTCCAAGGAAACTTGCAGGGAACCCAGGCACCCGCTGACGCCCGGGTAACTGGAGCTGCCACTTCCCTGGCTCTGCAGTGTCAGGGTCTCTCTGACATTTGAACTCTCTGTACAACACCAGTGCTGACCTTGTCCCTGCCCCCAGTGGGCACCCCGGATACTGCCTTCTGCCCCATGAGAACTGTGGGGTTGGAGTGGGGAGGTCACAGCTCTCCAATGAATGGGCAGTCAGGCTTCACAGCAATGAGGTAAGGCTGGTATGAACCAGGAGGACCCGGCAGTGGCACCAGGATGCACACGCAGTGCAAAAGGACTGGGAAGAGTGGACAGGACTGGACTGGCCTGGCTGCCCCCTCATGGTGCTGTGAGGTCTGCCACTTTGGGGACTGTTTTCTCCAGATCTAAGCCAAAGTCGCTCTGCGAGTCTCTTTTTCAATCTCCATTTTGAAAGGCACAGCTGGTTACTCCCCAGGAGCCTCTGCCTAGAGTCTTCTGCAGGGAAATGGGCGGGGAGTGGGGTGGGAGGCTTGAAATTGCTCCTCAAGGCTTCACTGGGGGAGGGGAAATGGGAGGGCCGGTACAGAGACCCTCCCATTTCCCCCAGTCACCCCTGGATCCTGCCGCTAAACTCCAAGAGTCCCGGTGCATTTACTGCCCAGCTGTGCCGTCCTGAATATCTGAATAATCCTTTGAAGGAGGGCCTATGTTTTCATTCATTCTGCACTGGATCTCACAAGTTACGGCTCCGGCTCTGACTCTCCCCACATATAATTTCTTTCTGAAAACATTATATCTGAAAGGTTTTCTTGGTGACTACAAATTGATTTTCTTCCTAAGCCTGGTGTTAGGACCATTATTTTAAATCCAGTTCTGTCCGCTCTGGATCAGCAGCCATTTTCAACAAACAGGCCTATGGACTAGATCGGCACATACAAGGTTGAGCCCTAAAGGGCCCTTGGGGGTTGTCCCCATGGCCAGGGGCCCCCATGTGACCCAGTGCACCCTCGGTGGGGCTGCTGGAGATCCAGAGGAGGCCACTGGAGCCTCTCCTTGTCTAACTGACTCTAATCTGCCCCTGAAGTCAGTAAATCATTAGCTTGTGCTTCTGAGCCTCACCTTCCTCATCTGTGAAATGGGAATCATTATACCCACCCAGCCTGGGTCCTCATATCAATGAAAGTGGGGGCTCGGGTGACAGAGGCCACAGATGCCTCTTGGATGAAAGGCTCAGTTAAGGGCAGGAGCTCTATCTGTATGGATAAGACTGAGATCGCCATTTGAGGCAGGCTTCAGGTATCTGACGGCCCCAGCAGATGGGCAGGTTGACTTCCGAGCGAATCTGGACCAAGGTCCCTTTCCCACCATGCCCACAGGAGGTTGTCAGAAGGGGTGGCATCCTTGCTCTATGGTATCCCTGCTCAAGAGGTCTTGGGAGACCAGACAAGGCACAAATTGGGGAAAGACCCCAAAAGAAAGAGAATCTGATGAGTGCAGACACCAAGGCTACTTCTGCAGCTGCGGGCCCCATGGACAACCCAACATTGACCTCAGGGTCCCCAGAGCAGGTGCCTGTGGATGTTTCTCGGTGGGCTTGGTGGGTGCCTGGCCCCAGACAAGTCTCGAACCTGCTTTTCAATGTTTTCCAGCTTTTCAACAACTGTATTGAACACAGAACACACACGTCCAGCACAGACGAAGTCCTGGAAACCAAGCATGTGGAGACTGGTTTTTCCCTTCGTGTCTATGGTTGGACACTTACCCACTGCCACACGGACCCCTCCCAGCTCCAAGGGGAAGTCACTCACTGCCCCAGCTGCACGAGATGCAAGAGCACGTGGGAAATGAAGGAAAAAAAATCGAACAATCTCAATAATATTTTAAGCCACAAAGTAATATTTCTATAGCAGAGTGCAAATAGAATTTTACATAATGCACAGAATAAATGCTTCTGAAAATCAATATTTCCAGCTGGATGTACAAATTAAATGATGATATTCAAGTGCGAGATTAAAACAATGATTTAAGATAGAAATTGAGTTATATTATCTCATGCCTGCCTACCGCTGAATATGTTAATAGAACAAATTTGTTAGTATTCAGTCAATTTGTCTCCCTAAACAGAAGGAGGTGGGGATTACTATCTGAAAAACAAAAGGTTGGTGAGGAAAAAGCTCCCCAAATACATTTTGGGTGGAAAAACAGCAAAGCCAGATGCTCATGGGGGGATTGGGGGGAACCTGGGTATGGCTTGTTCTCCTCCTTCAAGGAGAGTGGGGTTAATTTTCCAGATGCTTCCTGGGTTCCACTGTGCCTGTGAGTGAGGCTCCCGCCCCCTCCCCAGTGCAGGGGGGTGATTAGGCCCAGGCATGTGAGGTCTGCAGTGCTCAGGCTCCCATTGTTGACACCCCCGGTCACGTCCTCACCCTATTTATTCTCTTTGAAGACTGGGAGGCCTGCTCTGGCCCCTGGGACACCCACTCAATAATGCAGCAGGAGGCGGCCCTGTTCACATCTCTGCACGTGGAGCAGCTCTAATTGTAGGGAAGGGTGGCCAGGGGGACTCTAACAGGGGTCGTGCTGGCTGTCTGGCTGCCCTCTCGGGGCACTGGGTCTTCCCATGCCTGGGGCACTTAGTCCAGCGTGGCTTTCTGACCCGTCTGTGCTGAGGGGTCTGCCTGCTCCTGGGGACAGAGGGAAGTGGTGGGAACACCCCCTCAGCCCGGGGCACCTGTGGAGCCGCAGTCCCGGGGGGGTTTCCACACACAGAGCCTCCCTCACCTTTTGGCTCTAGGCCTGCCCTGCATTGCCTGCCCCAAAGTTATCAGCTGCTGTGGATCCTCCTTCCCTGAAAACGTGCTTTTACCTTGAGCTCGGTGAAGATTCCACTGTCCCCGTCCTCCCTGGCTGAACCTTCTCCTCACAGCCTCCACAGTCTCCTGGGGGCCTAGCCCTGGAGACCTCTCCCCCTTGTCCCTCCCACCTCACTCAGGGGCCTTCCTTGCAGAAGAAACCACATGGGAAACAGAAGGAAGTGAATTTCACCCCAGCTGGTGAGCCTGGGGGACCCTGGCCCTAATAAGAAGGGAATAGCAGCCCCAGCCGACTCCTGCTCTTAGCACCATGAGACCCTGAGCTGAGAGTGGAGTGGCCTTGTGACCACAGGTTGCATCAATGGGTCTTATCTGGAGCCTCCACGTTTGCAATAACAGTGACCTCGGAGCAGAACACTGATATGTGTTCACCTGTCTGCCTGTCCGCCCCCAGACTGGGCCCATATTTCCTCACAGAACTCTGTGGCGGGGGGCCCCCATCTCCCCAGGGCCTTCTCAGCATTGGCATCAAAAGTCTAGATTTCTGCTAATTAGATTTGCACGTGGGACACTCTGGTTTGTTTTTAAGTACATAAACCATTTCTATGTTTACCACTTTCTTGTGTATTTTCCCATTTATGTCTTCTGCCCACATCTCCACTTTACTTCCTCTGTGTTGCTCTTTTGCACTGATCTGTATGTAAAGCAGGTCTTCCTACAGATGAGCTGCATTTGACTGGAGGGGTGGGAGTGGGGCTGAGACTTAGCGATCCGTTTGAATGTTTGGCCCAGACGACGAGTCTCCATTTTGATATCTGCCCCTCATGCTTGTCAGGGCGCTGGACTAATCACGACACCACCTGGGATGTCCTTTATGTGTTAAGACCAGGTGAGAACAGAGATTTTGTTTGGGCCCCATGCTGCCTGGGGTCAGGGGATGGAGAGAGGAGCCTGTTCCCTGGGGGCTCGTAGAACTGGGTTCCCTGTGGGACCACCTGGGGTCCGTTCTTCAGGGTGATCATGACAGGGTTGAAAGGGTGTATTCCTCAGTCACAGAGTGAGGGGGCCCAGCAGTTGGTTCTGGCTTCGTCAGCACTGGTTTCCATCAGCATCTCTGCCAAGGGCGGCAGGAAGCCACAGGGCCAGTGCAGGGGCCATTTTTGCAGGGATGCCTGGTGCTGTTTCTAGCTGCAGGCTTCTGACCAGGGCCCCAAATCTCCTCAAGTTCCTACACTTGAGTGGCACAGAAGATGAAAACAAACTTTAAAATCCCGGATAATCCTCACTTTACTAATAAGCAGTTTTATCTAAATCCTGCCTTTAAAATTGGGCTTCCCAGTCTGATGCTAGTGGAAGCGTTTCGACATCCAATTTCCAGGCTGCATCTGGACAGTGTAACCCCTAGGCTCCACACCCTGCCCAAGGCTTGTCTCAGACCCACCTAGTCTCCACAAGGGGGAACTTGGGTGATGCTGCCTCCACTGTCTGCCCTCAGCGTCCAAGGGTCACCTGGGAGAACGAGGAGGAGGGTCTTGGCTTCTTGTGGACAAGATCAACTCCTGCCCTCCATCAGCCAACCCATTTGAAAAAATCTTTTCATTTAAATTACTTAGGAAACATTTTACAACACATGTTGTGATGTGCCAGGCCCTCTAGTGGTTTCATATTCATTCACTCAGTCCCTGTAACAACACATAGGAATAGCCCTCTGTGATGCCCATTTTACAGATGGGGAAAATGAGGCAAGAGGTGGTCGCTCATTGGGGAGTTCTGGAGCTGAACCTCAGACACAGCAGCTGGGTCCAGGGTTGCCCCTCTCGGATGGCAGCCTTGGGCAGTGACTCCAATGATATTAAGGTTGTCCAGTCCGCTTTCTCCCTCGACCTCTAGACATGAATATTAATTGTCCTGAAAACAAGGAAGTGCAGCTCCATCTTCTAGCACCACCTCTGTGGACAGCGCCATGCCCCAGACACAGATCTGCGACTGTGGACGGACGCGACTGCAACAGAAGGGACCGTCATGTTTTCTTCACTGTCGGGTCAAGCGGAAGGCAGGCCCCTTCACTGGTCAAGTGTACATGCTCCTGGGCCTGTCTCCTGAACAAAGAAACTATGGTCAGTAGAGCAGGTCCATCTGTTTCGTGACATGAGACTCTCCTGATGCAGCCTCTTTCCAGCCAAGCATCTTCCTTGCGGCTCTGTTTCCCATGAGGCTCTGGCTCTTTCCTGGGACCATTCTGGCTGCCTTGTTCTGCATCTCATCCGGCTAACCTAGAGGTGCCAGGTCAGGGGCGGCATTGTGTTCCTGGTGGCGTGGGCTCCAGTGAGAAAACCCTTGGGTCCCTCCATCACTCACTAGACAGCGTCCACTCAGCCCGACTCCACCCACCCTATGCAGCTTCATCAACACCAGAGGACCCCAGATGTTGTCGGAAAGAGATTCTAAGAAAAGGGCAATTTGGGGCAACACCCACAACAGTCAGAGATGAAAAATAATGCTGTGAACATATTCCATGCAGCAAACGTCTTTTCAAATAAAAGAATCTAGAGTCAGAACAGGAAAATACGCTGTAAATTCTCAAGGAATCAGGCTATAGATTTCCTGTAGATAGATTCCATGTCATATGATGACACATTTGTATGAAATTATAAGAACCAATATCCATCCTGGGATTGTGCAATAAATAGAATTTATTAAAGTGCTTGTGAAGCGCCTCCAGTGAGAAATTCATCTTTGATCTAGAATTTAATAAGGATTATATAATCATAATGAGACTGTAATAAAACAGCATTACCTGAATAATCCATTTTATTACCAGTTTTATTATGAGTTCCCATTTATTACCATTCATTGGATATTTAAAGCATATGTAAATGATGCAATGTGAAAGATATGAGGAACAAGAATTATGGTATATGTCTATGTAAATTTATCTTCCTGATATCCAAGATCTTCAGAATTCCAAAGTTTATACAGTCAGAAAGGATCTCAAGAGAAGGTTAAAAATGTGGCTTTGGGTTTCAGGCATCAAATATGAATGCCTTGCCAAGAAAACGGCCATTCCTTCTGACAGATATGAAATTCAGAGTTACAGGATTAAATCTTTATTAGGAGTAGGAGACTTTACATGACACCAGAAAACCCTGTTTATTTGGGCCTTGACTGGAAATCTTTCTAAAATGTCTAGTTCCCTACTTTAGCAAATATGTGGACCGCACCTAGGGCTTCTCAGATGGAGCTAGTGATGAAGAACCTGCCTGTCAATGCAGGAGACATAAGAGATGCAGGTTGGTTCTCTGGGTCGGGAAGATCCCGTGGAGGAGGAAATGGCAATCTACTCCAGTATTCTTGCCTGGAGAATCCCATGGACAGAGGAGCCTGACAGGCTGCAGTCCATGGAGTCGAAAAAGAGAGGGATAGAACTTAATGAAAAAACAACAAACAAATGGTAAGGAATCAGGTACTTGAAATCTTGTTAAAGGGGTAGGGCTCCTGTTATGAGTTTTTACTGCAAACAAACAAGAACCACAGCAAAGGGACAGGGAAACTGTTGGTGGTGACGGACATGTTCATGACCTGGGTTTGATGATGGTAACGGGAGACATATGTCAACACTGATTAAACTGCATGCATTCATTATGCACAGTGTTCTGTACACCAATCATACAATAAATGTGGGGGTGAGGGGCATAGATCCCATGCGTTTAGGGACGTCCTTGGTGCTCCATTGGCTAAGACTCCACTTCCAGTGCAGGGGGCTGGGGTTCGATCCCTGGCCGGGGAACTAAGACCCCACATACCATGCAGCCAAAAAATAAAAATAAATAAAAAATTAAAAAAAGAAGCTTTTATTTATTCAAAAGAAAACATGGGAAGGGGGTATCCGAGGTGCTGCTTATGTGACTGTCATTCCCTTGTGAACATTCAGAGGGATACTGCCTGCAATTTGTTCATTTTTCTGTATGTGCTGTAGTTTATAAAAAGTTTGAGAACGTTAGCCAACATTCCCAGTTTTGGAAGTCCCGCAATGGGCAGAGTGCCCCTCTGAGCACCCGGGAGGCCTCTCTCCAGTCTGCCACATGCTGTCGCTGCTGCCTTGAGGGCAGAGCACTTGACAATCAAAACTTGAGTCAATTTTCAAAGAGCTTTCCGGAAGAACATAATTAGATTAGAACGTTACATTTGTTAATTTTTCAGTTGCTCATTAAAATTGACATGTCATTTGATTTTGACAGAAACCTTTTTATCTTGATGTAGGGCTGTAGGCTTTTTTTTTCCCCTATAATAAAGCTATATTTAGGAAGTTCTGAAATATGACAACTGCAATAATGAAATGGAAACCACTCGCTCCATCATTCGTATCTAAGAATCATGAAATAAATCATCTTTCTCCATAATGTTTGAAAAGAAAAACAAATGAGGCTGAGGTCTTTATTTAAACTTTGAAAAAAATGAGACTATCGTGGGAATGAAGCTCGTGACTCTGGTGATGTGTTCGGAACTCATGCAGCAAGCCTGCTCTGCAGAGGAGTGGTGGGCACTCGGACCACAGGACATGGGTTCAGGGACATCTCTGCTTCCCTCCTCACGACGTGCGTGTGTGCCATCACTTCACTTTTGTCCGGCTCATTACGACCCCATGGACTGTAGCCCACCAGGCTCCTCTGTCCTTGGATTCTCTAGGCAAGAACACTGGATTGTGTTGCCATGCCCTTCTTCAGGGGATATTCCCAGCCCAGGGATCTAATCTGTATCTCTTAAGTCTCCTGTATTGGCAAGCAGGTTTTTTATCACTAGTGCCACCTGGGAACCCTCACTAAGCCCCATGTGTAACCTGTGACATGAATGCTAAGTGACCATGCTCTTTCCTGCAAAGAGAAGAAAAGATGGCCTTCTTTCTGCTTCGACTGTGTCCTGTCCTATTCTGTTCTGCAGAGTCAGAACAGAAGCCCCTGGATGGTCGGTGCATATCAGACAAGAGGGAGTGGGTGGTGGGATGCACTGGGACCCCTGGGAATGGATGGCCTGGGTCCTAGTCCCCTCCTCTGACTTAGCCATGTGCTCTGGAGCAAGATGGCTGTTCCTGGACCTTCTGTTTCCTCATCTGTAAAATGGAAGTAATGCAACTGTTAATTTTGTTCAAAGCAAGGTGGCTGATCCCCAGCATGTGTGCCTTCCATGGGAGCAGGTGCCCATGTGGGGACATGCCTTTCTTCCATCCTGCAGACACATGCCTGTCCACCCTTAGCTTCTCTCAACTCCAGCAGTTAGATGGAGGGAACTCCAGCGACCCAGGGCAAGTTGGACACTGAAGGCAGATGGAGTCTTGGTTTCTGTGTGATGCTGGGTGGGGAACCTCAGCAGGGCTCTGAGCCATGAGAAAGGCACATGCAGAGTCCCTGGGAGCTGGGCTTTCTTGGTTGTAGCTGCTTATCAATGAGGCCACAGCAGCTACTGCAGAGCGCGGGTGTGGCCGTTGTGTGGCGCCAGGTACAGAGCCGATGCTCCACAAACCTCCGCTTTCCTCTCTCTGTCTTCCTTTAAGCAACTTGCTGGTTCCTGCCTCTGGAGGGGTTCAGTTGAAGTGTATCTTGGATACAAAGAATACACTTGCTAGGGTCACGGCTATTTCTGAAAAGCCTGCAGACACCCCCAAAGCACCCTTAGTATCCTGCAGAGGCATCTGTAAGAAGTGTCCAGGGCCACCCTTCCCAGGTGGGTGTGCCGCCCCCCGGGTAATGGAAACCATCCAGGGATGCCCAGTGCAAACCCAAGAATGAGGCAGAAGAAATGAACCCGCGAACGTCCTCACTCCCAGTAAAACTCCCACGAAAGCTCTTCCAAATCCACAGCTGCAGCAGCTTACCTCCCCATGCTCCCCCACTGTTCTAGCCTGGTCTCCCATCACCAGAAACTTCCAACTGTGTTAAATTACACAAGGGACGAGCCAGCAAGTGGACACTGGGATGAACCAGGGTATTTGCCCACGAGACGTCTGACTAAGGTGCCATTTGAGCTTAGTAACAACAGCGATCATTCAGAAAATGACCTGCTCTGAGTCATTTCTGACTTGGGAATAGAAAGCTGGCATTGGAACCAGTCTCACAATTTTAATGCCTATTTCAACGTTCACATTAGAAAGAAGGATTATTTTTTAAATAGCAGGGAGGTGAGAGGAGGTAGAGAGAAGCCACCTTTGTGTGTGGAATTCTGGTTTCTTTTCATTAAAAGCTAGTTTGGAGAATTTGATTATTGTCCAACCCAAGAAACCTATCTACAGAGGTATCATCTGATGAGAACAGGAAGTGGTGAATGCGGGCTTTTCACATTTTAATTCTGGAATAGTGTAAGACTCATAGAAGTTTCAAACTCAGTGCAGAGAGTACCCAAGTCTACCTCCCCTAGCTTCCTGATGACACGACATAGTGGGTCCTTGTCCTGAAGAACAAGGACAGTGTCAGCATGAGGGACCCCAGGGCAGACGATGGTCAGATTCACCAGTTTCCACATGTCCTCGGTTTTAAGAGGATGCCGTTCATGGGCTCCATTCTAAACATATTCCTCCAACAGGGAGGTGTTCCAAGTGGAATGTGGCTGTTTTATGCAATATTCTTCGAGCTCCCCCAGCATAAACAGAAAGTAGCACAACTGATCACAGAAGCTACTGAGTTTCAGTGACTTTGTTTCTTTGTAGCTTTAATAAATGGCACTAAGAATGATGGGACAATCCCTTGGAGAAGGCAATCCACTGCAGTATTCTTGCCTGGAGAATATCATGGACAGAGGAGCCTGGTGAGCTACAGTACATGGGATTGCAAAGAGTCAGACACGACTGAGTGACCAACACTACTGCTACTATTATTACTAAGAGTGACGGAGGGGCAGGCTGATACACTGTTGCTGGGTGCCAGGGAAGCCCCACGTGCATGACTGAGGCACACACCTCCCCTCCTCTGTCACCTGGGGGACAGAGAAGGCTGCTGGACCTCACAGCCCCCTGTGAGTCCCCTCTCTCCCACTGGCAGGGACACGGGAATGTTCAAGAAAGGAAATGGCCTGCAGAGCCGCCCCCTACGCCCAGCCTTCCAGCCTCCCCATCTGATTCTGCAGACCTTCCCTCTATTAAGCCTAAGAGCTGACTTCTGATTACATAACTCTATTCTGAGATGAGCTCTTCAAAAACCTCGGTGCTGGTTCTGGAAAACAAGCAGAATCGTGCTATTTACAACATGAATATGGCTCTGCACCAGCCTCCCTGCACCCAGGGGTCTGCATCTGCTCCCCTTCTCCTCCTTCAGGTCTCGGCAGCTAAGGGGGCAGCCCTGGGGTCTCCCTGGGTGCTCAGCTAAAGCCTGGGTGCTCAGCTAAAGCAGCAGGTCCTTTCTTGGGCTGCTCTGGTCCTTCAGCCTCTTATCACTTTTCATCATCACAATTAAGTGAATCCCAGCTCTGAAGGATTTACTGGAGAGTTACTACAGGAAAAAACTCTATGTGTGTACCTGTGTGCAAGTGTCTGCAACCTGTGCACATGTTAGGTGTGTATACGTGTGTGTATATGCGTGTGCATATGTGTGTCCACATGTGATGTGTGTGTCCAGGGTGCTGGGGAAGTCTGAGCTGACCCGCTTTGTCACGTGGGCTCATCAAGGGCAAGCAGAACCCATCATATCCCTCCTCCGGGCCTTGTTCTAAGTAAGATTCTCTGTCTCCTGTTGCAGCTGCTTGAGGTGCAGAATCACAGGTGAGGTGTCCCCGTGTCGGGACTTATGTTCCCATCACTCTTTCCTGCAGCCCTGAGAAATACCCACACAACTGCCTGGGACCTGAGTGGGGAACCGCCCTCACCTGGGCTACAGCCCCCACTGCGGGGAGGGCTCTCCGTCCTTGGCCTTCTGTGAAGGGAGAGCACTGGCCTCGGTGTCACCTGGGGCAGACTCTCTCAGGAGTCATGCTATTGAAGCGACATGATTCAATAAGGCCGAGCCTCCTCCTGGGAGCCCCCAACAAGGCTCACAGCCCAGGGAAGGAAGCCCCCACAGCTCCCACACAGCATCTTCATTAAAGCAGGAGAGGTGGGTGGCGGGTGGTGGTGGGGAGGCTTGGCAGATGAACCTTAGGGCTCAATCTGATACAAGAAGCAATTTCTAGACGTCTTCTCAGTTGTTGCTCCTGTGATATTATTCTGGTTTTCTTCCCCAGATGCTGTGAACTTCTGAAAAATGAAGCCCTGCCTGGACCTCGGCCTCCTCCCTGCCCTGGAAGCCCCGTTGGGCCCTTCCCGTGGAGGCAGAGGAGGTCCCTGACGGTCATGATGAGCAGGAGCTGATGTGACAGCCCGGGCGATGGCCTGACGCTCTGGTCCAAGGATGAGCTGGTCCTGGCAGATGGTGCGCCTGATGCCAGACCAACATGCAGGAGCTGAGCTTGGCCTGCAATGCCATTTCTGCAGACCCATCAGATACTCTGCAGCCTGATCAACTGGGGCGACTGGTCCATCCCACTCCCGCCCCAGAGACACTGGGCAACGTCTGCAGACATCATGGGTGTCACAACTTGGGGGTTGGAAGCAAGGGATGCTGCGAGACACCCCACTGCATGCAGGACATTCCCACTCTAGCAGAGGATGGCCCAGCCCCGAGATCAACAGTGTCCAGGTTGAGAAACACTAGCTTTCTTACGCAAATATTTCTTATCACAAGTTCTTATAAAAATGTATTATCATTAAAGTTTCAGAAATATGTATTTTTGAGAATAAAAATATCCTCAAAAATTATTTAGGGTGGTGGGTCAGATAAAAAAATGGGAAAAATTCACAAGTATTTCATGATATTAAAATAAGAATCTGAGGAACTTCCTGGTGGTCCAGTGGTTAGGACTCTACACATCTACTGTAGGGGATATAGGTTCGATCCCTGGTCAGGGAAGTGAGATCCCATAAGCCTCATGGCACAGACAATAAATAAAGGCAGATTCCTGGAGACTAGTCCAAGTTGGGCCCCAGGAATAAGGAAAAAAAAAAAAAAAAGGAATCAAACTTTTTTTCTCTTTTTTTTCATTTGAAGAATCTGAAGCAGGGAAGGATGTAGATTTTGTTTCCCCCTTAAATTCACATTTTAATAGACGTCCACAAACCAACTGCGACACAGCTGTGTTTTGCCACCCCTTTTCTCCTCCCCCATAAAAGGTCTGGATTTAATTAATTTATCATTTTTTTTCTTTGTTCCAGTTCAAGTTCAATTAGTTGGTTAAATGACATAATGGATATGGAGAAAAGCTTTGAGAAGGGTTTAAAGCACTACACACATATAAAATATCATCATCGAAACCTGGGAAACAATTTGTCCCAATTATAATCATGGGATATTTGCATGGGTAAGTAATGACAGGCGGTGTGCATACTGCTTTGGTATTTACAAACCCCTCTTGCATGCGCTGTTGCATTAAAAGAAAGTGAAGCGTGAGTGAGATACAGACGCCAGTGCTGCAGAGACAGCCCACCTTGAAATTCAAGCCAAAGATCACTTCCTTTCCCTTCAATAGGTGGACAGAGTTGAGCTGAGTTGATATCTGCTCCCTTCATGTGAGAAAACCCAAGCGAAATGGCAGGTTTGTCTCGGTACACATCCATCAGCAGCTCTGGGTTACCGTAAGCAATTTCCCCTAAATATTAACCAGGGTTAGTTTTACTTTGATAGAAAAGCAACATTTGCCACTAGGATCCCATACGGAAAACGGGCACATATCTTTCTGGTAAGGAGGAGAGCTCAGTGCTTACAGGTGACGAAAGCCATGTTGTCTGCGCTGACGGTGGGGGAGATGGATGGATGGTATATCCTAACCAGATGCAGTGCAGAAACATGAGTGTCCACTCCTGTCCTGGCTGTTCCTGCCAAAGGCGAGTGGCCCTGAGATGCCCTGAGACCACTGTCTACGGCACTCCCCACAGAACACCTGTGATCAGCTGAGGTATTTATAAATGAATGCTAGTGAAAATTACAGCTCTCAGCTGAGAGGCTGCTGGAGGCAGAAATAATTTACAAAGGGTGCTCTCTATAAGGCCATGGAAGAGAAGGATGGGCAGCGGTGGACTTGTCATGGGCTCTGGGTTAAACTTGGGCTTCCCAGGTGGCACTGGTGATAAAGAACACGCCTGCCAATGCAGGAAACATAAGCGATGAAGAGATGCGGATTGGATCCCTGGGTTGGGAAGATCCCCTGGAGGAGGGCATGGCAACCCACACCAGTATTCTTGCCTGGAGAATCCCACAGACAGAGGAGCCTGGTGGGCTCCAGTCCATGGGGTCCCAAAGGGTCAGACATGACCGAAGTGACTTAGCATGTTCGCACCGGGTTAACCTTCTAGTTCTCCGAGCACTCTCCAATCCAACCAGGAATTCACCTGAGGACTCAACAGGCTGTGATCTTGGACAGAGCTTCCCAAGCTGCCTGAACGTTTCCAGTGAGAATGAGGAAACTGGGCCCGTGCACCTGAGGTTAGAGAAATAGCTGGAGGATGGACGGGTGCATGGACAAAGCCAGCCAGCTTGGGGAAGCTGGAGTCACCCACCCGTAACCTGGGCTGAGGGAAAAGCAGCAAATTTCAGACAGAAGCCAAACCAGGTTACTTGTTATGCAGCATCTCATTTCAAGGCATCAGTGGTGGATGGAGCTGGCTAGCCCAACCGTAAGACACGCGCTCTGAATGCAGCATGGTGGTGCAGATGGGCTCATGAGTTGACAGTTCTGTGTGATTCCTTTCCACTCTGCTTAGAGAAGATGCTGAAAAGCTGCAGCCCACCTCAGCAGCAAGTGCCTGACTAATCAGTTGTACAGGATAACCCAACAATAAAAAATTAAAGGGAGAGGTGAGGCCCTGGAGCGGGTAACAAGACACAGAGGCACCTGGGTGGTCAATTAAAGTTTCCACGGAAGACAGCGGCCAGCACTGAGGTGAAGGGGCAGCTGGGGCTCAGCAGGGAGCGGCTCTGCACACAGGCCCCCCACCTCATCCCACCACTGGGGCCTCAGCCTGCCTGACTGGAGGTGGAAAATGAATCAATTAATAAAAACAAATTACCTTTTACCAAGTTAAATAAAAGCTAATATAAATGAAGCACCGTGCGTGTGGCAGATTTACGTTCGCTATAACCATTCCATTCCAGGATGGAAACGTTTTAATGTGATATTAAAAAAGATCAAATTAAACTTTAATGGATGCGACACTTGGTGTCAGAATCAGCACGGCGCCAGGTTGCAATTCCAATGACACCAACTCTCTAGTTGTGGGGAGGCGCCTTTGGGGAGGGGGTTTGCCCTGCGTCCCCGCTAGCCTGCTAGTGGGTTGGCTGTCTCTTGGGGGTCTCCCTCCCCTCCCCAGACTGGAAGCACAGTCCCCAGGCCCACCCACCCTCTGTGTGTTATGGGAGGTGGGAGGTCTAGGAAGGCCCCGCAGGATCACAGCTGGGCTTGTTCGGAGCTCATGCGAGCACTAGGGCGTCCTGGAGTGCTGACAGTGTTTCTGCAGGAAACGCATCCCAAGTCCTCTGGTCTACTGACACATGTGGCTCCCTGGGAACACAAGGTCCAATCATCAAATCCGGATCTGGCAGGTCAGGATGTGGCTCACTGCTGGTGCAGACAGGGTTCACATCCTGGCCACTCCAAGACCTTGTTGATCCTCCTGTGCTGTGCCCAGGGCTCCCCCTCTGTAAAGCAGGCACGTGCTCCTCTCGAGGTCCTCGGAAGGTTGGTGAGGTGGGGCGGGTATGTGCCGCGTGCTCACCACCAGCACACATGGTGATGTGTTGATCTGGAGCTTAGCTTAAGATGCCCTCAGATAATGATGAGAGTGAGGCTGAGCCCCACCCCTTCTTGTCATTGTCCCTTTGGACTCGTTTCTCCCTTCCTCGATGGGTTTCCTGAGAGAAGTGTTTGAGGCAGTTTTAGAAGATAGTGTGTTATTGTGCTGTTGATGTATCTCCTGGTCTCAGAGGTCATCTCCATCACTCTGCAGCATAAGGTGCTGAAGGTACAGGAGGGACCAGGCCATCCTGGACCTGTAGGAGCTCAGGTCCAGCTGGACGTGCAGACACATGGCTTTCCCGGTGGCCCTGGGAACCAGCGACAGTTGCTCGTGCTCAGAGAACTATTAAGAAGAAATCTAGAAGACCAGCTTTGATGGAGCAGAAGTCCATTCTGATGGGGATGAGCTTGAAAGAGACTAATCCTCTTGTAGGTGTTCTTGAAATCAAAGTAGATAGCATGCTGGGATTCACAGTCAATCCCCAATATGGGGTGCAGGCCCTTCTCTGGTCTGGAAGGGCCTCCTGCATTCCCACCATGATCTCAATTCTATTTGCCTCTCAGAAGTCGTGTCCCCCACTCCTTGCTGGCCTCTAGCACAGATGAAGATCCACTGCCCATCTGAACATTTAATTATCCCCTTCATTGTCTCACCATAGTTTGGACAAATATAATCTTATCTTCGCAACAAGGATGCAGTAGGTAGATGGGCTGGCAACATGGGGTCCAAGGAGTTTCTAGAATTTTCATGCAGAGTGACCCCTGGACCCCACGGAAACTGCAGTCCATGTGAGTCTTCAGGAAGGGGCCCTGGGAGGGAGCCAGTGTCAACTCAGACAGGAAAGGAAGCACCTCAGGCCGTCAGTCACTCTGCAGCTGTCTTAGGAGGGCTCCACTGTGTCCACTGGAAATACACAGTCTCGGCTAATCAGATGGCTCTTCAGACCAGCCAGCAGGGCGGTAGCCTTCATGGACTGCAGTGTCCTTTTGTGTTAATCCAGGGCCTTTGGGATGTGGCCCGCCCACATCACCAGGTGATGTCCCAGAGCCGGGAGCTCAAATGGAGGTGGGCGGTGGCCAGGTCCGTGGGGTCTGGGCCAAGCAGAGGCTTTAAAGCTTTTCAACCATTTTGCAAAACGTAAAAGAAAGCCAATTACATATTAAAACAGAGCTCCTGTTTCCTCTTCTTTCAACTCTATTTGTGACTAAGGGCCTGTGCTGTGCCTGACGCTTTGATGGCAACTCCAGGACAAGAAGCCTCTGTTTGCAGGTGAATGGTCCAGGCTCAGTGGGTGCCCGGACCGTGTCCAGGCCCGAGGCCACTCAAGGACCTAGGTCAACTGTGCTGGGGCCTCAGAGGGGCCCTTCCCCCCCAACCCCAGGGGCTCTCTGAGTGCCTCTCTTCACCACTTCTAGAAAACGTCGTATTTATGACCATCTAAACCCTCTTGACCACAATTCTGGGGCTGCTCTAGAAATGATGACTATCTGGGCCAAATCCATTCATATTTTCCTGAGGCAAAATAAATCTATGGCTCTCCATTCAGCTCCCTGCCGAGGATCACGTCAGTCCATTACCAGCCAACTTCAGCCTAGGGGATACTTGGCTCTGATAAGACCTGGTCACTCAGTTAATGCCCATGGCCCTTGCAGGGACCCATGACAAAGAAAAGATCGGGCATGGTCATGATGGGGAGGCCAGCCTGCAGAGCAGGGAGGGGTGACAGGGGAACAGAAGGGGACTCATGGCCTGGAGTTGTCGGATTTTCTTTTCAATGTTTTTAAGAGAAAAGAAAACTGGTTGCATTTCAGGGATGAGATCTGGCTGAAGGGAAGGGAGGCATGCTGAAGGTGGCCATGACAGTGGCCACGTATGTGCATCATGGTTACAGACATCATGTTTACGGACATCATGTTTCCTGAGTTGGGTTCTTCCCTGTAAGATGCGGGGGGGCAGTAAGTACAGCATGGCTTTGGGCTGCAACGAGAGGATGCACGGGAGGTCTGAGGATGTGCACCCCCCAACCCAGGTCTGTGTTCTTGTGGAGCCGACAGAGGAGTGGACACCACAGCCCCATTCTGGGCCCTGGGCACTGGACCCCACTGAGACCCTTTCCCCTTCCCTCCTCACCCTCCCACGTCCTGTGATATCACAGGTTGGGGACCCTGTCCTAGGCAGAGACAACAGGTGGCCAGAGGGGCAGGAAGAGGCCAGGCCTGGGCCGGCTCCAGGAGGACAGTGCTCCGGGCCTGGCAGAAATGGTTCTGCTCTTCAAGCGGAAGCAAGCCAGTCACATGGGATGTCCAAGGCTGCCTTGTGAGGGGATGGCGTGGCTCTGCTCTTGGGCTTCACCCTCAGTGGAGGTGGCGGGGATGGGGGGAGGGGGGACAGGGTACTTACACGCTTTAATTGTGGAGAGAAAGAACTCAACTGGTATCCATATTCTACTTTGAAAAACCCATCAGATTTTGATGGACTGAATTTGTAATTTGCCAAAACAGACTAACAAGAAAACCTGAATTACAAAAAACCCAACACTGTCCCAGGGCAGGCTGAGTTCTCTCTAGGGAACACGAGCCCAGTGAGTTTACAGGGGGAGGCGAGGACAGACCGGCCTGCTGGTCACAGGCTCCATGTCACCAGCAACCTGCCTCTGAAAGGCTTCTGAGCAGGTGGCTGGTGGCCACCAGGGGAGGACGAGGCGAGTCTGGGAGCTGGCTCCAGCCCTCAGCTAACCTTCGGAAGCAGCATGGGCACATTTAAGTGACTGTCATGGAATGATTTCTCCCCCTCACCCACTCCATCTCCCTCTGATGACCTACTTTCAGTCTTTCATAAGCCAGCACTTGGAGAACTGGGTCATGACAGGAGGGAGGCTTTGGTGATGCATATTCTCATAGACTCAGCCATTTAATCTCCCTTCTTCTGGGCCCAAGACAAGCCAAGGCTTATTATTCAATCTGCAAACAGGTTACTCAGAGGAGAGAACGGTCACTTTAAATGATCACGGCTCATGTTTCCCTGTGTCTGGGGATCCCTCTGTAAAAACTTTTTTTTTGGCAGCATAGCACACAGGATCTTAGTTTCTGAACCAGGGATTGAACCTGTGACCCCCTTCAGTGGAAGCATAGAGTCCTAACCACTGGACCACCAGGGAAGTCCCTCAAGGGGTCTTTAGAGCAGCTCACACACTCAGACACACATGCACACTCCAATCAGCACCGTGGGGGCTCTGAAGAGGTGGTCGTGGAGCCTGGGTGTGAGTCAGAGAGGGCATTGGACACTAGGTGGCCACAGGACAAAGACTAGCTCTGATTTCCTGTTTGGAGTCAGTACCCTCCCTCACCTCCCAGGAAGCCCGATGAGCTTGATTATCACGTTTACAATCAGTGCAGATGAAGGGTGTTCTTTGTGAAATGCCAGTGTCCCAGGAGGCGAGCTTCATAGTTCCTGAGAGCAGATAAAGAGAGCTCTTTATCCACAGGCATCTTATCAGCAGCGCAGGTATTTCCCAGATATTTACTCTCCAGGATAGCCGCGGAAAAAAAGAGTCTCACAGTTCAGCATATCGATGTCTTCAGGGCAGGAAATAGTGCTGAGCATCCTCAGTGACTTAATCTCTGCAGAGTGATTAGCTCTGTTTCTGATTAGGAAGCTCAGAGCTTCTCAACTCCCTGAGTGTAATTCCTCCATCGACACAATGGTCAGCACCTCACTTAACGCAGAAACTTGTTTTATGATTCAATGCAGAAACCTGTTTCATGATTCATGAGCAGATTTGTAAAGAGCTACGAATTTTCTTCAGTAAATGTTGGAAAGTAGCACATGTGCTGGTCAAAATGAAGCAATATTTCTTTCAGGCCTTTTCTTGGTGGCTGGGGAGGGTGTGTTTCTGAGTCTACAGTCTCATCCAAGCTAATCTGATTGAGCAGAAGCACTTTTTAAACAAATTCTTCATTTCTGTAAGTGGACAAGAGAACCACAGTGCAAGCCATGGAATACGAGGGAGGTTGGAGGGATGGAAGATGCCTTCCAGGCCAGTGGTCCCCAGGGTGGACTTCTAGGCTCTACCTGTGAATACTGAAGGGGCTCGGGCTCTGAGGCCCCCCAGGCGAGCCTGATGCGTGTGCACACGCGTACACACACACACACACACACACACACACTAGCAGCAGAGTAGGAAGGTGACACACTTCCTGCTGAATAAACAGCTAGTCTCGCCCAACTTGTGTATTCCGCCTCATGCACTTAGGACCTGAAAGTGCTAGTTGCTTCAGTCATGTCCAACTCTGCAACAACAGGGACTGTAGCCCAGCAGCCTCCTCTGTCCGTGGGATTCTCCAGGCAAGAATACTGGAGAGGGTAGCTATTCCCTTCTCCAGGGGATCTTCCCTACTCAGGGATCAAACCCAGGTCTCTTGCATTGCAGACAGATTCTTTACTGCCTGAGCCACCAGGGAGGAGATACTTGGGACCTACCTCCCCTGAAATAATTTAGGACACACGTTTCTACCACTTTTATCATGCATGCAATCTCTCAAACAGTCCTGCTATGGATGGCCAATGACGAAGCAACCACAGGGAGAAAGGTGGGGCGGCCAGCCACCTGCTGGACCCTGGAGGCCGTTCCTCCAGCAGTGACCATGGTGGAATGCTAAGCAGGATGCTTGTCTATCTCAGAGGAAGTCATCACCCCATATGGCAGATCAGAATCTGCCATAAAAATGAGCCCTCCACTCCTTGAATGAGAGTGAAGGGGAGAGACCAGGTGAGGCCTAGCATCCACTGTAAACTTCTGCCCCACGCTTTCCCAGGGACCAGCTTTGGGCCTTAAATCACAGTCCTCAAGGCCAAATCCAAACTCACAGAACTCAAGTCGCAGCCTGTCCACAGCGACACACCACACGGCACACGTTAAGGATACAGGTTTTTTTTTTTTTTTTTTTTTTTTTTTTGCTGCTGCTCTGAGCGGCTTGTGGAAATTTAGTTCCCTGACCGGGGATTGTACCCAGGCCCATGGCAGTGAGACTACTGAGTCCCAACCACTGGAAGGCCAGGGAAGTCCCCCAAGGATACAGTTCTTAGTTGTCCTTTTTCTAAGCATCACTCGGAAGTAGCATCTCAGAGGATAGACACGAGTGTAGCGTCTTTCAAATCACTAAATTTCTGGGTTGGAGATCTTTCTGATTCAAACAACTTTAAATGAATAACATGCTACTGAAAAACACACGCAAAGCTATACAGGCTTTCAATAAGGAAATTTCAAATGCTGAATATAGATGCAGCTGATATTTACAAATGATTTCCAAATGATGTTAACCCAGCCATTAGCGAAGTTTACAATTGATTTTAATGAGAACCTTCACCATATGGAAAGATCCCCCCACCCCTTTTTTTCTCTCTCCCTCCTTTTTTACCCCTAAAATATGACGCCCCTCTCCTTAGCATCATGGTACCAGCTGTGAGCAGTGAGTGAGCTGTCTGTCAGCCTCTGTGAGTGGTCGTGAGCTGTCTTTCCTCAGATCTGATCTGAGCGGTCCTGATATCCCCTTTGATGCTGTGGCTGACATTGCCTGAGGCTGGGGCTGTCTAGCAGAGGCCTGCAGAGTCTCTGAATGTCAGCTCCTCCTGGTTCCACCACCCTATCCAGATTCGCGCCCTCCAGCCTCTGACCTCACTTGGCTCCAAGTCCTACAAATGACTCCTCAGGCTCCTCATATACCCTTCTCTCCCCACTTACTGCCTCCCCCCATTCGGCCCTAGGAGGGAAGGTCCCCATCACCCATCACTCATATCCTCATCCTCCTTCAAGCCCACCTCCTCCAGGAAGCCTTGGCTGATCTCCACTCCCCCCGCCCCACACACAGCAGCTTTCAGTGGTGCCTCCAGCTTCCAGGAGAGGAGAGCGGCTTCTCCAGAGCTCAGCCTCCAACTTGGAGCATTAAGACCGGCACTGGGGCCCACGGGCTGCCTGGGGTTGCGAATGTCTTGTGACACAGAATCCATTTCTGAACTTACTTCCAGTCTCAGGATGACGTCGTGTTCCCCGAGACTGAGTCTATTCATATACTGACTGACCAAATCACTTTTAGTGACACAGGGATGGTTCTGACACTTCTGCATCATTAACGGGGAAAGCTGGTGATATGGGCCCTTGTACTGGTGCGCTTCTCCCTGCGAGGCGGCGTTCACAGGGATAGCTGAAGACGCCGAGATACTGACAGCGATGTTTCTTCCCAGCGGTGCAAGAGTGGGTGGTTCTACGTTATCTTGTTTATACATTTTTTAGAAAATTTATTTAAAAGGACCTTTATTTAAGAATAGTTTGGTTTTTTAAATGAATTGCTTCTTCTAGTTGCTGGAACCTGGGCCCCCTGCATTGGAAGCTCGCAGTCTTAGCCACTGGGCCACCAGGGAAGTCCCAGAATAGTTTTAAATTTACTGAAAAGTTGCAAAGACAGCACAGAGAGCTACACACTTTGCACCCGCTCCTTCCTGCTGTTAATGTCTCACCGTCACCAGGTACATTTGTCATAATTAACAAGCCAGTATCGGTACATCATTATTATTAGCTAAAGACCACACTTTATTCTGGAGGAGGAAATGGCAACCCACTCCAGTATCCTTGCCTGGGAAACCCCATGGACAGAGGAACCTGGTGGGCTACAGTCCATGGGGCCACAAAGAGTCAGACATGACTGAGCGACTGGTCACATACACTTTATGCAGACTTCCTTAGCTTTTTCCAACGGTCCTTTTCTGCCCAGGATCCCATGTGCCTGTGAGTCGTCACTCTGCTTAGGCTCCATTTGTCTGTGACAGTTTCTCAGACTTTCCTTGGTAGTTGGAGGATTACCAGTCAGTTCTGCTGTTTGTTTTTTCCACTGTACTCTCTTTTTGTTTTTATTCTCCAGATTCTGTTGTAAGTCCCTGGCTTCAACCATCAGAAATATTGATGAAATCCAATCATGACTAGGAATTTTTCAGTGAATATGTACAGAAATATTGGGAGATTCATAAGTTTAGGTTATGGAAGTCTGGGTTATGGAAAACCTTGATGTTCATTAACATGGAAAAAAACTAGATGACTAAAGTAGTTAATGCTGTAAAGAGCATCATTTTTTCTTAGGTGTTGATTACCACCCACTGAATAATTCCAGGGATCATACACATGGGCCGGTTTTATAGATAGAAATGGTCAGCCTGCCGAATGCCATCTTCTTTTCTCTATCAGGTATTTGCGCCTGTGGACGTGTGGCCTGGCTACAGTCTGGGAGGCAAAGAGATGGTCTATTGAGAGTGTAGGCAAGGCTTTGTGGTCCTGATCTCAACTCTTCTGGATAAACACCCTGCAGTGGTGTTGATGGTCATATGTTAGTTCCGTCTTTAGTTTCTGCAGGAATTTCCATAGTCTTCCTTCCGTAGGGGCTGCACCACCAGCACTGTGTAAATGAGACGATTTCTCCACATCCTTTCCAACACTTGTGCTTTTCTGTGGTCACAGCCATCCTGACAGTTGTGAGGTATCGTCTCCCTGGAGTTTTGACCTGCATTTCCCTGAAGTTACTGACACTGAACTTTTTTGTACACGCCTGTTTATGACTTGCATGTTCTCTTCAGAGATACACTTGTTCAACTCCTTAACCTGTTTTAAAATCAGGTTATTTGCTGTTTCTCTGCTGTTGCTATTTTTGTTTGCCATTTAATTGTGGAAGTTACACATGTATTTCTGGCATTAACCCCTAACCTGATACATGGATTGCAGATATTACCCATCAGGTGTTTTGCAGGATGTACCCTTCATTTCTGAGTGCAGCATTGTTTGTTTTTCTTGAGGGAAAGCTTCTCTGAGACATAGTGAACCACCCCTCCCATCACTGTGGGTTTTTTTTCAAACTTCCTCCTGAAAAGGCCAAGGCTCGAGTGCCACCAGCCAAGTCTTCGGTTTCCTCGCTTGCTGAAAACCCTTCATCTCCATTTGGATTCCTGGCTTCAAACAAGGACTAAAAATAAACCAAATCTACTTACAAAATAGATGTTCACTGAGCTAATTTAACAGTGCATTATCTGAAGATGGTTATTATAATCAAGATGGTTGTGTGTTGTTCTACAATCTCTTAATTAGATGTGGTACCAAAAGCTACCCTGGCTTTTAGAAAAATTACCTTTGGAGAAAATGTATGTATTTGTAAGTGTCTCTAGTGTGTGTATATTTATTTTGAGTTGTTGCATCGGACTTGAAAAACTATATTTTGCCACACAAACTCACACGGCGTGAGGCAAATTCACTTAGGAGAACCGAAAAGCCCCTGAACTCTCAAATGGGACAGATTTTCACTAAAGTTGAGTCCTAAGGAAGCTGGAGGAGTCACGAGCCACTGAGTTGAGTGATTTTTTATTCTCGCAGTGACCTGGGGCGTGTACAGCCTTGTGTTTGATGGTGGGCTTCGACAGCTTCTATGTACACAGAAACTCCTGGCTGACACAGACTGTGGTTCCGTTATAAAACACCTAAACCCTAACCAGCACCGTGGCCCCACCCCTCCACCCCTCATCCTGCTCAGAGTTAGAAGAGCAGACTTGATGGATATTCCTCACCTCGGGGGGCCCAGGAGCCTTTCTTGCATTGCTGTGAGCACTGCATATGGGGAGTCCACAAAGCCTTTTTCTTTCCCCAAATCTTGCAGGTGGGCTCAGGTTTCTATCCACCCAGGGGAAAAAGTCTTTGCACCTAGTAGGTGCCATATAAATATTCATTGAATGATTTCTTTGATATGGTTTAGGCTAACTCATCAACTTAGTAAAATGGAGGGTTTATCCTAAAGGGGAAAACGAAAAATAATGTAGGTAGGATTTAATGCTTCAGCAATTTTTCCTCCCTCACATTTCTTTTACCCAACAAACCCCTGAAAGTCAGCTGCAAATGAGAAGCAGCTCACCAGTGGTGAGAAATGTGAACTGGAGAACCATCACACACAGCCGAGCTGTTTAAACATTTATGTTGCATCCATAATACCCCAAGTTTAAGGCTGAGCTATTACTGTAATTGGATTTTAATAAGGACAGAGAATTGTCTGGAGTTCCGGTTCCTGCTTGCACCACATCTGAAAATAAAATGCGTGAGCTTCTTCACTCTCCACCAAACGCTTCCTAACTCGTAATTCTGGAAAAGACTCACTTCTATCATAATGTGTCAGCCTCTGTTTACACCCCTCTATAAACTATGTAAATATTTAACACTAATAATAAAGTCGCTTGATTTTTTTTTGCTGCTATTCACACTCAGAATTCTTACCAGAGAGCAAATGACTACCAGATCCTATATGGTAAGAGGTTCATTTATGAAGCTGTAATGGCATGTGTCCAATTCTAACTCTAGATTTGGACACCGTGTTCAGACTTCTCATGGACCTGGCCCACTTATATGCATAATTTTCCTCCTCAACTTCTCAATAGAGTTTTCCCACTTTTAAGAGTAGGGACGATTTAGCAAAGGATGGAAACTAAATAAGGGGACTCCGTGTGGACCTGGGTATGCTGTGGGAGAAGCAGTGACAGAGCTCACCACTGTGCTCGTTACTGTGATGACCGGGCTTCCCCTAAAACACACCAGACTCTGAGTTTCTTGGGAGTGAAGACACCCTCTCCCATCACTCTCTCCTACTTTCTTCTTTTCTGCCAACTTTAATGAAAGGCCCATCACATGCCAGGCAGGATGCCAAGTGTGGGTGACACATGGAAGGACAAAACCAGTGCCACCAACAAGATCATTTCCCCCAGGCCTGGCACCATCACTGGTAAACACGTGCTGGTTGATGTGTTTCATAGGACCGGCGAGAGCAGGCTCATGATTTGTGGTCCATGTGGCCCCATGAACAAGACAGGGCCAACTACACGGCCCAAAGTCGGGATGGGACTCCGTCACCCAGGAGAAGTCCCCTCCCTTGACCTCACTGCTGTTGTTCAGTTGCTAACTCGTGTCTGACTTTGTGACCCTATGGACTATATAGCACACCAGGCTTCCTTGTCCTTCACTGTCTCCCAGAGTTTATTCAAACTTACGTCCATTGAGCCGGTGATGGCATCCAACCATCTCATCCCCTACTGCCCCCTTCTCTTCCTGCCCTCAATCTTTCCCAGCATCAGTGGTCTTTTCCAATAAGTCAGCTCTTCACATCAGGTAGACAACGCATTGGAGCTTCATATCCCCCAGACCTCATATCCCATTTCTACTGATTGGACCCCAAAACCTGCTCTCTTGGGGTGACAGCACACTTCTGGTGGGTGAGGAACATACAGAAGTTCATGGTCGGGAATCCGGGATTCATTCTCAATCCCCCTCCCTTCAGCTGGCCAGTAGCACAAAGTCATGCGGGTTGGCAGGCCTGCCTCCCCAGTTCTAGTCTACATATGGCTCCTTAGTCACCAGCTCATGGTGAATTCCAGGACACCCCACACCGCATCAAATTTGCCCAACACGCCTCCCGTCACAGACCTTCCTTCCAAGACGTTAATAAAAGCAGTGCGAATTGGAAAATAATTTCTAGGAGAAACACAGCCTCCAGCCCTACATCTTAAGCAAAATGTTAAAACGAGAAACAAAGAATGCTGAGCTGTGTAATGGAAGAGAAGCACCTTCCCCACACTCGGAGGGCTTTCGATGGCCTGTTTTTGTTGTTTCATCTTTTTCTCCCCATTAAATCAGACACTTCTTCTAAATCAAGCCCTCGGGGTGGAACCGGGGAAGTGATGAGAAGGCACCGTGTAGATGGGAGGGGGAGCGTGTGTTCCTGCCTCGCTCTGCACCCAGATCAAGAGGAGTGTTACCACCCACAGCCGTCGCAAAATAACCCGTGTAACCATGCTTCTGGTACCATTTAGGTCATTAATCAAGCTCCCACGGATAGAGACACCAGGGCTGTGACAGCAGATCATTCTCACGGCCGGTTATTAAATGGAGGGGCAGGAGGCTGGGAGAGAGCTTGCACTGGGGAGAACAGGGTCACCCCTCATGCCATGTGGGCTCTCTACCAGCCCAACTCTTGTCTGGGTGAGAAAATGCAGTCAAGTGACACAGCAGGGACTGTGCAGCCAGGACAGAATGGCTCTACCCCTGACTTGCTGTGTGCTCTCGGGCAGCTGCCTATCCCCTCTGGGCCTTGTTTCCCCATCTGCAAGGTGAGGGTGAGAACCACGTGCACCTAAGGGAACCAGGAATTAAATGAGATGATGGACAGAGAGTTCGTACCTCACCCTCAAATCATTGTTTATGTAGCATTAATATCAAAGCTTTTTATCATCAGGGAACTCGGGGTCTCGCATCCTCGGCCTTACTGACACTTGGGATGGGATGAGTCTGTGCTGAGGGGCTGTCCTGCACACTGGAGCATGTTGAGTGCCTCCTTGCACTGAGCTGATACCACAGTGCATCTCCCCACAGAATGGTGAGAACCCCAAATGCCTCCAGACTTTGCCAAACACCCCGAGGGGTCAGTCACCCATGGAGAAACACTGAGTTAAAGAAGGGGAAAGCCCAGGTGTCACATGAATAACCCAGAGGTAGAAATCCCCTTAATAAGATGGTGTTTAAGGACCAACTTAGCATCGCTTCAGTAGCAAATGCGTCTCTGCAGAGAGCTGGGGTGAGCACCAGTTCTGAAATCAGATGTCGAATGGGGACTCACAGAGTTTCAGACCCAGACGGTCTCAGGTCAGATGAACGCAGAAGTACCCTGGACAGAATCGCCAGTCCTAGCCACAGAGGTCCCCACCCAAACAGGCTCCATTCTTCAGTGCTACCTGGGGCACTGGGCGCCGTGTCCCTGGGGTGAGAGTGCCCTGCAGGGCATCGGGGAATGGTGAGGTCCCCATTACCAGGACAGCAGTGACCGATCCAAGGTTAGAACACAGGAGAGGCCACCACAGCCCAGGGCGGCAGCTGAGGTGAGTCGGGAGGGGAGTGTGTCCAGCCCCAGTTTCAAACTCCGGGCTCAGGCAGATAGCAGGAGGGGACACCCACAGAGCCCTGGCCACACACAAGGGCTCTTGGCTCACCTGTCCAGTCACTTTCTGTGCCTCTGAGGTGAGCCCAAGATACACTGAGTTCAAATGGTAAAACACTTTTCCTTTTGGGAATAAAGGCCAATACTCACATGGAATTAAAAAAAACCATGCCCATTTTACCCATAGACTTATGAGATATGTTAAATAACATAATGCAAATAATAAATAAGAATTGGCCAGTTCATTCAGAATGTGTGTCCTTTTACCCTGGGATTCAATCACCCTGAGGTCAATCGCTATGCCTGAATTCAAGGTAAAGCCTGACATATGTCCTTACCACATATGACCTGTGACGTGAGACCTATATCCTTCCACAGACTCTAGGAGAGCTGGGACAGGGGAGCGACCCCCCAACATCTGGAACATCCGTGCTGCACCCAAAAAGCATCCAACATTCACGCTCCCATAAGTGAGCTTGTTCAAGAAAACAGCACTTTCTTAAGAGATTTTAGGTTCCCTTTTAGTGATATAGTTATCTTATGATCTTTTTCTGTTCCTCTTTGTCTTTTTTGAGAAGAGAGTCCTGTACATTTGCAGTTAAGTCTGTAGCTGAAGAGTCTGAGATCAGGCTCGCCAGACTCAGAGCTCAAGACGGACGCCTTTCTGCTTGCCTGCAGGGAGCGTCTTCTCTTCCCCAGAGGGTCCCACCTGGTCGTGGGTGTCCTACTACCATGCCCAGACTCCAGGACCCTGCAGCCCAGCCTCATGCAGGACAACAACCCCTCCATTCTCATCCGTGCTTCAGCAGGGAACTGCCTTCCCAGGATCTGTCTCACCCACTTCTCCAGGTGTACAAGGTTCCCTGGGGAGCCACCAAGCCATGAAAAGAAAATCCATTTGGGCCAAATCACCTCAGCCAACAGACATGCTTTCAGTGGGCTATGGTTTAACGTTATTCTCGACCACCTACACTTTCTGCTGCACCCACAGCTGTCTTTCTGCGAGCAGAGAACAATCCTCAGCTACTTACTTTTAACATTTTCTTTAACTGAAAGCACTTTTGAACCATTTTCCACAAACCACAAGAACAACCTTAGTCTCCTGAGAAGCCAGCCCAAGGACAACCTGGGAGATGGACAGCCTGACTCCCCAGAAGGTGCTCAGGATTGAGAAACGGGTGCTTCCAGGTGAGATTCGGGAAAAGGCAGTGCACACCACCAGGTCACTCGGACACGAAAGCCGCCTCATGGCGAGAGCAGGTCTGGAAGCTCATATTGAGATGCTGGACTCAGTCTTACTTGGGTCAGAGCAGAACTGAATCACTGTCCAGGCTGGCTTCTCAGGTTAGAGTCCATGTCAGGTCCCCTTTTTCTGGTTCCCACGTGACTGTCTCACCCCTCACCCCCTCCTTCATCAGCACAAGTTTGGCCAAGAAAGAGGAGTCATGTCGCCAAGGCCCGGGAAATGTGAGCCCACCCTCGCTCTCACCGAGTCCACCCGGCTCCCACCTTCCTGGGAAGACTCCAGAGGAGCCGGGGAGTGGAGACAGGTTCTCGTAGGTGAGACGGGCATGTGAGGACACGCGTGTACGTGAGCAGCGGGATCACTTACCTAGGAGGAGAGAAGAGGACAGGTCATTAGCTGAGCCCAGAGCCTCCCCAGCATGCACGGCGCTGATGCGCAAGGTGGACCCTAATTACCAGAACTAACACCCCAGCAGCCTCTGCACTCTCCATGGCACAGCATGCTTTCACAACCTGCTCCTCTATGTGCTCTGGGCTTCGAGACAGCTGTTGAGCAGTGAGGGTGGGAGACATAGGCTCAAAGGTGTTGAGATTCAGTCGCTGAGGGGGGCTCCTGACCTTTCAACCAGTCCTCTCTCCAATAGCACCTCCATCAACAAATTATTCTTAATGGGATGTTCAGTGACTGGACAGGTATCCAGGTAAATATAAATAATCGGTGGCATTTCCTAAGGCTGTTGTCATTCCATCTCTCCAGGCACTCTTTTCCATCAGCTGTAACTGTTCTTATGCATGTGTGTGCTTGTGCTAAGCCGTTCTGCTGTCTCCAACTCTTTGCGACCCTATGGACTGCAGCCTGCTGGGCTCCTTTGTCCATGGGATTTTCCAGGCAAGAATACTGGAGTGGGTTGGCATTCCCTTCTCCAGGGGATCTTCCCAATCTAGAGATTGAACCTGTGTCTCTTATGTCTCCTGCATCGGCAGGCATGTTCCTTACTACTACCATCACCTGGGAAGCCCATATCTGCACAGAAGGCAGATACAGTAATGTGTCATCTGTTTGACCTTAAGCCACAGGCTAAGGGGACCACCGAGGACGTCAATACAGTGAAGCCTGAAACATCAGATGTGGGGAAGTAGTCTGGATGAAGACTCGGGCTGTGGGCCACCTCCCTGACCCTGGTTCTATATAAACAGGCCCAGCTGGCCAGGCTTGGGAGAGGACACTGCCATAGAGACCAGGAACCTTCCCCAGGAGAAGGAGGCTCCTTCTCGCTCACCACCAGGAGCACAATCAGGGCCCAAACACCATGGGTGTGTGAGTAACAGCCTCCTGGAGACACACTCAGTGCCCGCTGTAAGGAGAAGTGCATGCTGCAGAACCTTAGGAATAACGGATCTGCCTTCCTGTCTCCAAGCCAAGAGAGTCCATGTGGTCATCCACACGGCCTTTGTCGGGGATCTCGACTCACCGACTCAGCACCCAGGCTGGTTCGGGACTCGGGGCCACGAGGCTGCTGGTCACATGCCCAATGCGCCCATGGTGTTAGGAGACAGGACTTGTAAGGATGAGCTATGAACATCGATAGAGATGGCTCTGCTTGACACCACAGAAACACCACCATACAGCCCTTCTTCTCATCATAACGGCGCTTTATGACACTTGAGCCCCCAAAGCCTCGCAGGTCTTCCTCTCCACATCTCCACGGGGAAGAACTCGTGACAGAACGCGGTCATGTCTCTTGGTGTTTCTCGCTATCACTAGTGGACATGGTCACGGAAGTCCCTTTGAGGCGGCTTTGTCATGGCCTGAGATGAAGCCCAGGGAGGTGGACACTGAGCTGCCTGGGAGCCAGGCATTCACTTCTCCCCACTCGACAAGGCGGAACTTTCCTGGGCAAGTGCCCTGAGTGGCCTTTGCTCCCAAACGAGCTTCTAGTTCAGAGAAGCAAGTGTGAGCAATGGCTTCATGATTTGTAATCATTGTGAAAGGGGCCTCCTTTGTGCTCCTCCTTTCCGATTATGAGTGTATCACTTATTATAAATTTAATTTCCATTTCTGAGCACAGCCGATAACATCCTCACTATTCGACAAACACAGCAGTGATGTGAATGGATTACTGACACCCCTCCTCCCCACGACAAAGCCAGAGGAGGCCCCGCCCAGCTGGGTGACCCCCTCCTCTCTAAGGACACACTCTCCTGAGAGGAGAGTGACTGACCTCACAGGGATGGCCATCGTCATGGCAGCAAGAATGCTCATAAAATTAATAATACTAGTTATAATGGCCCAGGCGACAACTCAGTGACTCTGGAGCTGGGCTTGGCTCTGTTCTATGGGAGCTATGCAGAAACTCCCTGCGGGGAGCCCCCACCATCTGTGGAGCAGACAGAATCGTCACCCACGATCGGGGGCTGGGGGTTGAGCACACAAGAGGCTCAGAGGTCCCGGGGTGGCGGGGGCAGTGTCAATCACAGGCATCTGACCCGGGGCCTGGATGGGTTCATGCAGCCCCTGCCCACGAGGTCCATCTCTGCCTCCAGATGTCCCTCAGCACTGCTTTCCCGGGGACAGGAGAGGGCGGGGATTCAAGCATGAGGCCCGGGGCCCTGTGTACAGAGGAGGAGGGCGTCCTGCCAGGATGCTGGTGGCTGTAGGCCAAGGCTGAATTCTGGTTCTGCCACCTCTTGGCTGGGTGACCTCAGGGACCCCAAACACAATGACAACATCTTGGCCTCCTGAGCCAAGTTCAGGGTTTTTCCTGAGGGAGCAGGGTGTCCATAGGACATCACTACCTGTAACTCCTTTCCCATGCATGGTGTAGACTGCCAGGCCACCCCTAGCCATGCTGGGCAAGCCTGGAGACTTGGTCCCCATACCCAGGTGTGGTGTCTGCAGTCCTGGGCTCAGTGCCCACGGCTTCTGTCCACACCTCAGTTGGGGTGTCTTCAGGAGGAGTCCAGATCCCCAGAGCCTGAACTCCAGGGTGAGTCTCCTTTATGGAAGAGAGTTAGGGTAGCCAGGATCTGGTTAAAAACCAAGTCTGGTTTTTGGGAGGTCCTCTGGCAACTGTCCAATTATATTAAGAGTGGTTTTAAAAATTCAGTGGTTATAAGATTGAATCATAATTTTATGTACTACTTTGGCTGCACAGCCTGCAGGATCTTAGCTCCCCCACCAGGGATTGAACTCTTGCTGCTGGCAGTGAAAGACAGAGACCTAGCCACTGGACCACCAGGGAATTCCCTAGATTGAATTATTTTCAAAGAGATAATTAGAAGCCTGAACCATACTGTCACCTGAGTTTGCTTACCATTAATGATTAAAATGTCGATAAATCTACAAGGTGGGGAGAGTTTGAGTATATATTTTCGGTCATTCAGGCCAGGACATTCTGAAGGTCCCCTTTCAGCTAACTGAAATCTGCCTGCTGACATCAGTCGCCTTCTAACCTATCTGCCTTGTTCATGTCACCCACTTTTCCCTCCCACGGCTGCTGTCTGACTTTGCCTTTTAACAACCCCTGGAACAGATTCTGCTTCCCCAGAGATTCCTGGAACAACTCCTGCAACGTCATGCAGAGGGAGACCTAGAATTCTGATGTATGTAAGTTGCTTCAGTCGTGTCCAACTCTTTGCAACCCCATGGACTGTAGCCTGCCAGGCTCCTCTGTCCATGGGATTCTCCAGGCAAGAAAACTGGAATGAGTAGCCATTTCCTCCACCAGGGGATCTTCCTGACCCAGGGATCAAACCCACGTGCGTTTGATCAACCCCTCCTATATCTCAGGCAGATTCTTTACCATTTGAGCCATAACTGGGAAAACCCATAACTCCAATCAGTTCAGTTCAGTTCAGTCGCTCAGTCGTGTCCGACTCTTTGCGACCCCATGAACCACAGCACGCCAGGCCTCCCTGTTCATCACCAACTCCCGGAATCCAGCCAAACCCGTGTCCATTGAGTCGGTGATGCCATCCAACCATCTCATCCTCTGTCATCCCCTTCTCTTCCTTCCGTCAATATTTCCCAGCATCAGGGCCTTTTCAAATGAGTCAGCTCTCCACATCAGGTGGCCAAAGTATTGGAGTTTCAGCTTCATCAGTCCTTCCAATGAACACCCAGGACTGATCTCTTTAGGATGGACAAATTGTATCTCCTTGCAGTCCAAGGGACTCTCTAGAGTCTTCTTCAACAGCAGAGTTCAAAAGCATCAATTCTTCGGCGCTTAGCTTTCTTTATAGTCCAACTGTCATATCCATATATGACTATTGGAAAAACCATAGCCTTGACTAGATGGACCTTTGTTGGCAAAGTAATGTCTCTGCTTTTTAATATGCTGTCTAGGTTGGTCATAACTTTCCTTCCAAGGAGCAAGCGTCTTTTAATTTCATAGCTGCAGTCACCATCCACAGTGATTTTGGAGCCCAGAAAAATAAAGTCAGCCACTGTTTCCACTGTATCCCCATCTATTTGCCAGGAAGTGATGGGACCGGATGCCATGATCTTAGTTTTCTGAATGTTGAGCTGTAAGCCAACTTTTTCACTCTCTTCTTTCACTTTCATCAAGAAGCTCTTTAGTTCTTCTTCACTTTCTGCCATAAGGGTGGTATCATCTACATATCTGAGGTTATTGATATTTCTCCCGGCAACCTTGATTCCAGCTTGTGCTTCCTCCAGCCCAGCATTTCTCATGATGTACTCTGCATATAAGTTAAATAAGCAGGGTGACAATATAAGCCTTGATGTACTCCTTTCCCCATTTGGAACCAGTAACTCCAATAAAGAACTGCAAATTAAATTCTAGAAAAATCAATGAATGTAAATAAGGAGGAAAAGAGAAACCATAAAGGGACATGAAAATAAAACCACAAACATCAAGCTATAGATTCAATTTCAAACCCATCAGTCATGAAACCAAGAGGGAGCATACACTTCAAGCTCAAGACAGAAGTTGTCATTAGTTCACTTCAGTCACTCAGTTGCGTCTGACTCTGAGATCCCATGGAATGCAGCACGCCAGGCTTCCCTGTTCATCACCAACTCCCAGAGCTTGCTCAAACTCATGTTTATCAAGTTGTTGATGCCATCCAACCATTTCATCCTCTGCCGTCCCTTTCTTCTGCCTGCAATCTTTCCCAGCAACAGGGTCTTTTCTAAAGAGTCAGTTCTTCGCATCAGGTGGCCAAAGTATTGGAGTTTCAGCATCAGTCCTTCCAATGAATATTCAGGACTGATTTCCTTTAGGATGGACTGGTTTGATCTGGCAGTCCGAGGGACTCTCAAGAGTCTTCTCCAACACCACAGTTCAAAAGCATCAATTCTTCAGTGTTCAGCTTTCTTCATGGTCCAACTCTCACATCCATACATGACTACTGGAAAAACTATAGCTTTGACTAGATGGACCTTTGTCAGTAAAGTAATATCTCTGCTTTTTAATATGCTGTCTAGGTTTGCCACAGCCTTTCTCCCAAGGAGCAAGCGTCTTTTAATTTCGTGGCTGCAGTTACCATCATCAGGAATTTGGAAGCCCAAGAAAATAAAGTTTGTCACTGTTTTCACTGTCTCTCCATCTATTTGCCATGAAGTGATGGGACCGGATGCCATGATCTTAGTTTTCTGAATGTTGAGCTTTAAGCCAGTTTTTTCACTCTCCTCTTTCACTTTCATCAAGAGGCTCTTTATTTCCTCTTCGCTTTCTGCCATAAGGGTGGTATCATCTGCATATATGAGGTTACTGGTATTTGTCCCTGCAATCTTGTTTCCAGCTTGTGCTTCATCCAGCCTGGCATGTCACAAGATGTACTCTGCATATAAGTTAAATAAGCGGGTGACAATATACATATACAATATACATACTCCTTTCCCAATTTGGAACCAGTCTATTATTCCATGTCCGGCTCTAACTGTTGCTTTTTGACCTGCATACAGATTTCTCAGGAGGCAGGTAAGCTGGTCTGGTATTCCCATATCTTGAAGAATTTTCCACAATTTTTTGTGATCCACACAGTCAAAGGCTTTAGTGTAGTCAATGAAGCAAAAGTAGATGTTTTTCTGGAATTCTCTTGCTTTTTCTATAATCCAACGGATGTTGGCAATTTGATCTCTTATTCCTCTGCCTTTTCTAAATCCAGCTTGAACATCTGGAATTTCTTGGTTCACGTACTATTGAAGTTGTCATAAAAGAGAAAAAAATCAAGATCATTTCAAAAGCACACTATTCACAGGAGCTTCCCGTTACAGACAGAGCTGGGTGCAAAGTGTAGACGGGAAGATGCACGCAGGCAGCAGTGAGTGCCTGGCAGGGGTTGCTCCATCAGCATCGCAGAGCAGGGCTGTCCACGCCAAGAGCAGGAGAACCTGTGTTCACAGCAACTTCCTTCACAGCTGCCCCAAACTGTCTGCAACATTTCCACTGGTAAAAGGCAAAGCCCACACTAGACCCCAAATCCCAAACAGGGGGCATGACCAGTGGACTCACTGTGGGCAAAGTATGATGAAAAAACAAAAACAGCGATTGCCTCTGGACTCGGGGGGAGGGGTGGCCCACCAAAGAGCAGAAGAAAACTTTCTGGAAAACGATGCTCTAGACCAGTGGTCCCCAACCTCCAGGCTCTAATGCCTGATGATCTGAGGTAGAGCTGATATAATAATAATAGAAACAAAGTGCATGATCAATGTAATGTACACTTAATCTCCAACCCTCCCCACTGGAGTCTGTAGCAAAATTGCCTTCCAGGAAACCAGTCCCTGGTGCCAAAAAGGTTGGGGACCATGGTTTAGAACTAGACAGGACTTTGGGTTACTCGGGCATATACATTTTTCAAAGTTAAAAGGTATGCAGTTTTCTCTCTGTGAAAGCTTGCCTCAACACATAAACAAACATGAGCTTTATTTTGTGAGCTGCCTGCTGAAGAGTTTAGGGGGGAGGTACACTGATTTCACTGTGAAATCCATCAGAAGCAAGATGGATGGAAAGGGGATGGGGCTGAGGTGAAGTCAACTGGCAGCCTGTGAAGTGTGGGGTTTACATGGTTGTTATGTGCAGGATTTTCATGGTGGGTGTGCTTCTGTCAACTGTTGAGTTCACTCAGCTTTTCTGCAAGTTGGAAATGTTTCATAAACACTGGAGGGAAACCCTGGAGTTGCTTCCCCTAGGCAGCAGGTGCCTGGTGTGTTCTCTTCTCTCTGTCTCCTGCTCACGGCCCCTGGCTCCCTGCCCGTCCCTCTAGCCTTCCTTCACTCCACCTGGCTGTCCGTCTCCTGGACCCAGGTCCTCTCAGCCTCCTCCCATACCTGGGGAATCCCTGACTATTCGACCCCTCCAGTGCTGTGTTATCAGGGGCCACTGGTGGCCTCCCCGGACAAGGCTAGGTCTCCTCTGTCCACAGCTTTAGACTTTGGTCCCACACTTTCTGTTGTGTTTTGTAATTAATGGTGTTTTGTGTCTCCAGGGGCCTGGGGCTGTGTTTCTCCATGCCTGACACATAAAAGGTGTGCAACAATCAGTTTTGAATAAAACAAATGAATATATCACCCTCTCTCTCTGTATCTCACTCTACGTGACTGGTGTTGGGGTGTATAGGATCGTGTGTTAATTTATTAAAACAGCAGGTATACCCTCTCTGTGGGTCTCCCCACACTGGGCCGTCATGCCTCACTTTATAAACTCAAGTCTCTGCCTATTCTTTCAGTCATTCAAGGTGTATTCCCTGGGCAGCCCCCTTCCTGCCTCGGCTTCCCTGGTGTAGACACTCCTCCTGCAGACAGACCACGTCCACAGAACGTGGATTAAGTGAATAAATGTCAATCCTATATTTGTGGTTAATCATGCTAACCTAACAGCCTAGAGGGCTCCACCTTCCAAAGAAAATGAAGCCAGAGAACAGATAAGGAATTCTACCAACTAGCGAATAACTCCAGTTTTCAATAAATTCCTTCTCTCCCATTCTTTGTTCCCCCAAATTGATGGCTTTGACTAGATGTCTCTTAGAAAAATTCTTAACTGCTATGTAATAAAATCTATTAGGGAATAATTCCAGTTCCCCCACATATAGATTTTTGTAGATACTGAATGTTTTAGGAGAATTATTCTCTCACACGTATTTTATTAAAAAGCCTAGCACCAAACATCCCTCTTCTTAAAGTAAAATTACTACCTGCAAGGGAGTAGCTGTTTTTGAAAGAAAGGAAGAGAAAAAAGCCCTTCCAACTGTGTCTTTCTGTATCTCATTATAAGTTGTTTGTTAAGTACTGAAAGGATAATGGGTAACAATGCATTTGTTAAATGACAAAACTTCAAATATGAAGATTCATTTACGGTTCCTTTCATAGCAGTGTGTGATTTTCCAAGCCTATTCAAGGTTTTTAGATTTTATGATTTGCACACAGACTGTGAGGGCAGAGAAGGAAATTTTGCTATGAAGTTTAGAAAAAATAGCAAAGATGAAGGCAGAATTGTACACAAAACTTCTCTAAACTTTCGGGATGAACAGAAGCTGTGATTTCTAACATGATCAGACTGTACGGGCATGCGGCCCCTGGGACTCATGCACGGTGTGAAAGGACCAGCCCAGACACCACTCTTGTCAACTGGCTCCAGGATCGAGTTACCGCTAACCAGCTACGATCCAATAGCCATTTTCCTCCCTCACCATGTCTCGTCCAGGCAGTTTAGCTGTGAACTGTCTTGGCAACACACACCTAGAGTCTCGCATCTGTCTCTGTTTCTTGGCATTCCTGAAGTGTCACTGGTGAGTGAACCTACACCAGATGCACCTTGGACACTGAAAGGACATGGAGACTGAAGGGTGACAGCAACTCAGGCAGGGAAGTGTCCCTTGAGCCCAGGTCACTCTGAGATCAGAGCCCACTCACCTGTGCAGGTGTGTGTGCTAGCTCAGCATCAGCTCCCATGCAGGATGTGATAGGAAACGAAACACAGGGTCAGCTTAGGAGAATAAGCTACAGTGACCTATTAAAGGAAAACCTTAGTAATCCTTGTTATTGGTCAAAACTGTGACAATTACAGAACGGCAGCATCTTTTAGCAGACCAATATCACTTGGCTCTAACAGGAAGGAATCAAGCCCTGATTCCTTACCCAGTGGGTAAAGAATGTGCCTGAAATGTAGCAGCCACAGGAGTGAAGGGTGACATCCTGCTTGGGAGTTGCTGCCGAGCTAGTACACATACCTGCACAGGTGAGTGGGCTCTGATCACAGCATGACCTGGGCTCAGGGGGCCCTCCCCTGTCTGACTTGCTGTCACCCTTCACACTCGAACCTAGGGTTTGATCCCTGGGTTGGGAAGATCCCCTGGAGAAGGACATGGCAACCCACTCCAGGATTCTTGCCTGGAGAATCCCAAGGATGGAGGAGCCTGGTGTGCTGCAGTCCAAAGGGTTGCAAAGAATCAGACACAACTTAGTGACTAAACAACAAACCTAGAGGAAAAGAGGTCCTTGCTGGACTGTGTTGGCTGTGCCCGTTCGCTTCCCGGGCCAACAAGATATCAAGGTCTTAAGTGTCACCCGTCTCTTCTATCTACTACCTGCCATTTAGAAGGAGGAAAGAATGTGAGTCCTCCAGTCTGGGGCCAAAGTCAGGACTCCAAGGGGAGGGCAGGCAGCCCCATTTTCCCATCCAGCCTCACAGTGATGAACTGCAAACCCGAATTCCCACTGGGCTCCTGCATCTCGGCAACAGCTGAAATCCTTGGTACACAAGCACCCCTCAGACCCAAACAGGGAGGTGGTCATGAGTGAGCATTCTTCACCTGGGGCAGCTCCACAGCGGGGTACCCCTTCACTGCTGCTTTGGATAATAGTTAACATCACCCAAATCACGGCTTACATTTGCTCTAACATGTATCCGCTCATCCTTCCCCTCCCCCATCAATCCAGCTCATTTTGGCTTACATCAAAGTAGCTACAGACTTCAGAGTGCTTTGTCTCTAAACATTTCACCATGCATGCCATTAATGAGAGTTCCATATTTCATTTATGTTTCTTTTTCAATATGGAGTGAAATGTAAAAATCTTAGGTATCACAATGGCAGACCCATGTCCAGACAGTGAACATGCCCCAGAAGTCCCCACACTGCCCATTCCAATTCCCATCACCAGAAGGGAAATTTTTCAAAACGTCCATTAGTTTGGCTTCTCCTGGAAGGTCACATAAACGGAATTGTACACTAAGTGTGTCCTCTATCATGTGTTTCTTTCTACTCTGCATGCTTTCGAGATTCATCCGCTGCCTGTGTTAGCAGTTTGCTCCTTTTCATTGTTGAATAGAATTCCACGACACAGAGATACCTGTCTGGTGTTGGTCACCTGGGCTGTGGGTTTGGCCTACTGTGAACCCTGTTGTAAGTCTTTGGTTCCCTTAGATAACCCCTAGGAGAGAAAAACTGAGCCAAAGGGTGGTGTGGGTTTGATTTTCCTTTTTGATAACAACATGACTGCTGTCCATCAGGAACTTGTATGTGAAACAGCAGTTCTCAGGTAGGGTCCATCATTAACGAAGATTCCTGGCCCTGCACCCAATGACTCAGGAGCTCCCTGAGAGGGGCCCGAGGGCGTTGTAGTTTCAGAAGTTTCCCCAAATAATGCTGATGAGGGGCCATGTTTGGAACCACTGGCCATTCAGCTGGGCTGGGTTCTGACTCTGAGATGAACTGGATTAGGTTCCAAAAGCCAGTTACTTAACTACCCTGCACTGGCAATTACTTTAACCTATAAACTGAGAGTCACAGCAGTGACCACTTCCTAGGGTTGCAGGGAACACGAAAACTTCATAAATGCCCAGCGCTTAGCGTCTGACCACCAAGCACAGAACACACTGCTATATTATCAGAACCAACTGACCTGTCCACTTAGCCCTGGTCAAGGGTTCAGCTTAACTCCAGCTTTGACACTGGCCATCGGTGCTCAGCCCTTGGAAAATAGGGAGGAATTCATCAGAGTAGTTTAAAGTTCAATGTTACTTTGTCACAACTTTATCTGTGAACCAAGTCATCACACTGCTGTGCCTAGGTCTCACCTGGGTTCTGTCCACACTCCCAGGAGATGTGGGGAGTTCCTTGGAGTAATGGCTGACAAGCAACTAGAGACCCA